>NC_088604.1:15758821-16072242 GCF_036013475.1 Columba livia
AGTTCGGTCTCTGCTGTTCTCAAACCAGCATGTTCAGTGACTGAGAGCTCCGGCTGAAAAAGCAGAATTCATGGCTGAGCTTTTGCTCTTGTCCTAATAAAAACTGGGTATATGGAAGAAAGTGACTGTGGGTATCCTGTATATAATAAATTGTATTATTTAAGTGTTGCATGTAAAGTGTCACAATCCCAATTGGATTTGTGACTTAGTAAAGCACGTTCAGAACCTTATTTTGGATTGGGCCTTGACTCAGATTTTCTTCATGATAAGGTACGGATAGTTAATGTCTAACTAATTGAGTTGCTTGCAAGAAGACAAACATCTCTTGTTTTACAAACTTGCAGCAGATGCAGAAAGATCATTTGATATATTGGTGCAAAACTGCTCTTGTATAATTGAAGAAAACTGCTTATATGTTACCAGAAAGTACTGAAGTGAGAATATGTAAACATCTAAGTACAAAATTCCTTGTTCATTTAGTAAAAAAATCCAGATAAAATGTGGTATCAGTAAAACTTGTCTTAACTGACCAATAAAAATATGCTGCTTAAATTAAGAATCTTATCAGAATTATTTCTAAGAGAAAATACGCATGACTATTAAGGATGTTTAGGGATAAATACTAGGCTTAAGAGAGCGAGCGCTTCCTTAACCTTTGCTCTGTTGTTTAAGCTTAATCGTGTCAGGGTTTTTTGATGGTAACTACGGCATTTGCTGATGAGTGTCTTTTAATCAGTCTTTTTAGTTTTCCTGTAGTTCAGGACTGTGGCGGTGACCCAAATATTGAGAATGAGCATCGTTATGAAACGGATGAGAACTGAAAGGGAAAACAAAATCTTGTAAGTGTAAATCCAAGAAAATCAACGGCTGACATTTTCAGAAGACACGTTGTTTTGTCACCCTTCACTGCCACACAAACAGGCTGGTTCCCACTCTGCAGCTCTTTTCAGCCAATTAGTTTAAATCACCATGTTCAGAAACCCAGTAATTCTCGAAGGAAGTAGAGCAGAGAAGAACGTTTAGCACTGGTGAGTGATATCTGAAAACAATACACTACAGTACCTCTAATTCCTTCCTGACAAAACCAGGAGAATAGCACAAGTTTGAGTAGGCTCATATAAATTTATATTTACAACTAAAGTTAAACTCGGAGTGGCAGCTCATGTGTCCTTTATATTTGAACATATTTATAATAAAGGGATTGTTCTCTACTGCCATCTGTGAAGTTTAGACTTCAGGAAGACAATAAATACTTCTGTCTGTCAGATGTTAATGAGAGGAAATTTGACAACTAAGAAAAAGGCAGTTTTTCGGTATCTTGATTAACTGTCAGGTTGTTTTGGTTTTTTTTTAAAACCAAAATAGGTGTAATATCCCTACCTGTGAAACCACAATTTGAAGCATAGGTGTATCTAGTATCTATTTGGTAAATTGAATATTCACAGGAAGGTACACAAAACTTTGTTTCAGAAATATGTGATAACTGACAATTCCACACGTGTATGAAACCAAGATGAACATGCCAAAGTGTTCAGTGTGAGTAGTTGACTGGAAACATTCTCCATTAGAGCAGCACAGCAGCAGTGTTTGCTGCCACCTCTTCCATGTTCCAGGTGTTCTGTGCTGGATTTTAAGAAGCAGCTGTGACTGGAGCCAGCTTCACTTTCAACAGCCAGCATTTTACTTTCATGGTGCCTTCCTTCCTCTCTCCCTCCCTCCCTTCCTTCTTTTCTCTCTCCCTCCCTTCCTTCCTCTCTCCCTTCCTCCCTTCCTTCCTCTCTCCCTTCCTTCCTTCCTTCCTCTCTCCCTCCCTTCCTTCCTTCCTCTCTCCCTTCCTTCCTCTCTCCCTTCCTTCCTTCCTTCCCTTCCTCCCTCTCTCTCTCCCTTCCTCCCTCCCTTCCTTCCTTCCTCCCTTCCTCTTCTCTCTCTCTCTCCTCCCTTCCTCTCTTTCCCTCCCTCCCTCTTTCCCTCCCTCAACAGACCCCTCTTGCTTCTCATCAGTGTAAGTGTGTAGCTGTGGGTGAACTGAACTCAGCATCTGATCCAGACTAAATTTTGGCATGTCTGTTATCAGGTGATCACCATGTTCCAGGATTTAAAAAGTAGCTACAAAGAAGATGGAGACTCCCTTTTGTACGAGGAATCCCATGGAACAGTCAAGGGGTAATGGGTACAAGTTACATGAGAACAGTCAGCCACTGGAACAATCTCCCCAGGGAAGTGGTGGATTCCCCAACACTAGACACCTTTAAGACTGGAGAGGGTGCTGGGCAATCTTGTCTAGACCATGCTTTCGCCAAGAAAGGTTGGACCCAATGGTCCTTGATGTCCCTTTTCACCTGGTACTCTGTGATTCTGCCAGGTTTTTGGTGATCCAGTTGCCTGCATGGCCCCAGAACTCTTACTCTGGCACAGAGAAAGCAGCAAGCACGAGGCAAAAAGGGGTAATTGAAAAGGAAATTTCCTTTTCCAGTGAAAGAGCCACTTGAACTGCTTGTACATATAGAGCCTGATTGTGCTGCAGAGGGCTGCTTACAAAACCAACAAACAATCATGTTTCTGATGACATACCAGTTTTGAACCAGAACAAGGATCTACCAAATTAAGTACAATGTGATTTTGTTACTGTTCTTACATCCACCAAGTCCTGATTTCAAACCATTTATTGAAAAATCTGCTGCACTCCTTAACTCCTTCAGTTTTGGCAGAATGGTAAGAAGCTGTTATATAAATGTACTTCATAAGGAAATCAGTTGCCACTATCTGAATGTGGTACCAAAACTATTCATATACTAAGCTGAGCTTTTAATAGCTTTATAGAACTGTTTAATGCACAAACCCCATAATAACTAAAGGAAATACTTATTATTTGAAAAGCTATCACTCAATGATTACAGATTTATTAAGTTGTATTTTACTAAATATGTGTATTTAAATATTAAATATTTTTAATATTTTTTCTGCTATTTACATAATTAATTTTGTAGTGGTTTTGCCTTTTGAAACAAATAATGGCTTTTGGGCCACATGTCACCATGTGACAAGCATAAGCAGGTTTCTTTTGTTTTCACCAGGTATTCGATTTGTAATCCTGTGCTACTTTTTTAGCAGTAACTCCTCCCTCACGCTGCTAAACCACCAGGTTCCTTCTTAGTTGGTCTGAGAAGTGCTAACGGCTTCTACAAAACAGCTAAAAAAGACCACAGCAGCTGTGATCTTGGAAAGGTGGGTGACTCTGTGTTTTACTCACCTGCGAGATCATTTGTAGTCATTACAGTTGTAAATATTCTTGCTGTAAATTGAATGAATTCTGATTAGTGGACCAGACACAACATGTTTATACCTTCAAAAATGATGAAATTCTATTTTTCAATGGGATAATCTTGCACGAAAATATACATTGCATAGACATTCCCACTTCTAGTGTAGTCTCTTCACTATTTTAGCTTCAGAGATCAAGCTTTCAAAGCTGAGTGACACTGTGTTAGGGGTCTTCTTAAATGTGAAAATCACTGATATAATTAGAATCTTTATATCTCTATCTCTCCATCTCACTAGATTGGATGTGGTCAGTGTTTACTGCTGCTCTGTCTGTTCAGCCCCCACCTTCAGTAGTTGATACTAATACACCCACAATCGAGTTGGCATGACTTAACCATTCTAAGTGTTCACATTCATGCTTTCAGGCTTCTGCAAACATGAGGAATTCAGCTTTCCTTCCCACCACTAATCTAAACATTCATTATTTCACATTTGCAGCAGCAAACTAAAACCATTTACAACGTTTATTGCCATATCATTCAGTGAACATACCACAATGTCTGATTATTGACTTAAAAGCATCTGTTTCATAGGGAAATAGATCCAGCATCACTGTTTTATAGTAAGAATATTTTAAACAAGTTTGAATATGACAATGGCACCTCTGAGAACTAGCTGTAGAAGAACTGTTGATGCAGACCACTAAGTAATTAACACAGGAGCTGCACAAATCACTGCTCTTGGTACATTCTCTGTTGAGAAATGTGTTTACATGTAGTTACAGAGTTAAAGGTATTTAGTATTAAGCATATATTTTATAGATGACTTCTCAGAATTAGCGTTGTCTGACTGGCTAACTACAAAATGTAGCACCTTTTCGTGCTGGATCACTAGTAATTGTAATAAATCCTACAACATTGAAATATTTTCTTCGTAAAGACACGTGGTTATTTCAACTGGATCGAGTTCCTTTGACCCTATTTGAAGGTTTTCTAAGTCTGGTTGTCAATGATAAAACTCGATTTCAAGAGACTGTGTGGTGTCTGAGTCTCAGTAGTCAGCATGAAGGGAAACTACATGAGGCAAGACTTTACCTATAGTCATTCAGTAAAGACCTAGTGAAAGAAGCATTAGGAGATATGGCTTTAAACAATGAAGACTCGGTGCTTCACACCAAGTTGCTCATGGCTTACTTGCGCAGGTATATGCAGACATACTCCAGGTCAGGGCGCTCACTTGTCCAGAATCTTTTGTCTGCCAGAGACACCGCAGCTGAGCCAGCTTACTGGCCGCACTGATCAGCGTGCAGGAATTCTGAAAAGCAGGTTAAAAGAGAGAAAGAACCTCTGTCTCCACTGCTGTATCATCTGAGTCTTTAGCTTATGGCTCTAGCACGTACCTTACTAAAAAACAAGACTTCACTTTTCCATTTAGAATATGAAAAAAAAGACTGTTTCAGTATTTTGCAAACCAAGCATTTCAGCTCTTTACTAATGAACCATTAAGCAAAAAATTAAAGTTGCCAGAAGCAAGGGACTGATTTCTGAGGTACTGCCTAGATAGAAGTTCAAAATATAGAAGAATCGCTATGCTTGATAGACTTTAATATAATAAAAGGCAAAGAAAATGCCTCTCAACCTGCTACATAAAACTGTTTATGAAAGTTAGCTAAAATGAGACTGATCTAGTCTAAACAGCAAGGTTGATCCAGACCATCTGTTACCATTATGTCTGGCAAACAAAACCATAAAAGAATGAGAAAACTGACAAGAATGTGTGGAAAATGAGTCCAATTGGCAGGAAAAAATAATGAAGGGAACAGACTATTCACCCTGTCACCCTTTGAAAGGGGATTTTGCAAAGACAGCAGGTAGAGGGGACCTTGATGCGAGGCTCTGGGGCACGCCCGGAATTCCCTTGCAAGTGAGGATCAGTGTTAGGCTTGGAAGCTTTTATCCCCATTTGTATCATCTTTTGCATTAGCAACAGCAGTTCATCTCAATTAAGTTTTAACTTTCTCTCTCCTGACATCTTTAACCTATGTAGCCCATTATCAGATAGTATTTTTCTTGGAAAACTCAAGGACTAAAGGGAAAAAAAAATCTTGCGAAATACTTAACATTCCCTATTTCAAATGCTGTGACTGATGCTCTACTCTGTTCCTCTCATGTTAAAGGTTTAATAATGAGGATTATGACATTAGGACTAAAAAGGCAATCTTTTTTAACAACTCAAGCCTTGGTAGTTTTAATTAAGGCACCACAATTAACAACTTTACTTCAGAATATACTTTTTTTTTTCCCATAGAGTATTGCCAGTGCTATATTTTCCAGCTACTCACAGACGTGAGAAAACTGGGATTGTTCTGAAATCTAACCCAAATGATTAATTCTTCCAAGGACAAATACAAGAGGAGATTTCACTGATCAAAATGTTCAGAGCAAAAAAATTATATGTGGACCAAATTTCAAACAATCATGCAGCGCTTACCATAGCCAGGTCTATTATCCACTTCCGCAGTGTTAGCATGTACCAGCCCCCCCCAAATCTTAATTATGTTAAGTTTCACAGCACTAAAAATTCCAGGATACTGCAGCTCTCAAAACTGTCTGGGGAACTGTATTTTTTAAAAAAACTAGAAATAATCATATTGAAACCTTATAACAGACTATACAATCTTGATAAAACATTATTAAACACTATATGAAACACTAAGTGCTCCTGTTTTTCACACTGTCTTTGGTTGAATAATGCCAGGATTTTATCAAGAGCTGCTCCAAAGCACAAGACTTGAGATTCATGTCTAAGTTGTTTGTGGTTTTTTTTTAAAGTTCATCATAGCAAGTACAATCTGCATGGGTAGGAATCAAAGAAAAAAGATGCACCATTTCCACCCTGCATCTCTAGCAAAGACGTAAATTAAGAATTGGTCTTGCTCATTATCAGTTGTGGGCCTTCTAAAGCATAGCTACATGAAAAGCTCACTTCTCATAGAGATTTTACTGTGATTCAAGAAATCAGCATGTGAATGTGGAATGAATGCTGAGGGGCAGCTGGAAATTATTTAAAATGGCAGCACAAAACAAGTGATGACACGACTGCTATGCAAAGAACTACCAAACAAGCTGCAAAACCCCAAATTCCCAGATTTCAAAGGATACGTGACTGCATAGAACAAAGCTCGTTTCATGTGTCCATTGAAACGCAGAATAAACAGAAGGAGAATGACATCTGAAACGAATAAAAGATGGCGCATCAGAGAAGGGTGACAAGGGGCCCAAATGCAATTCTAGACAGTTCCACTGGACACCATGTCTACGAGAACTGGTTTCTTACCAGTTCTGTCTCTCAGATTTGATTGATGTCTAAAACACTGCAAGTTCCACAATGATGCTTTTCTTAGTCTGGAGTGTTTACAAAGGATAAGCTTACACTGCAGCTCCACCACGTGTATATTATTAGACTTTTCTTCTCTACTTGACTACCTATTTTCATAAAATTTATATTATTTCAATTATATTTGAGATGTTCATTCCCTCTTTCCCCCAACTCCAGCTAGAACTGGTCGATGGCTTCACATCACTGCAGTGGAGCACTGTACTTACACGCAAAGCCTTGGAGCGCTGAATGAGCCCTGGTTTATTTCCAAAACATGGCTTAAAGAAATTACCTTGTGCAATGATGATGGGATATTCCAGGTATGTCGGCAGAGGGTACCCATAATAGATCTGGTACCTCAGAAACACAAGGAAGCTGAACAGAAAGACACAAAACAGCGTGACTGCATGAAGGGACATGACAGCTCCTTCACAACTTCTTTTTTGCTGTTTCAGTTGTGCCAAAGGTGTAGCCCCCGCTAACAACTGATAAAAAAATTATGAAGACAATGGGCAAGCCTGATGATTCTGTAGCCTATTTCTGTTATCCTCAAATAGAGTAAGATGTAGAGAGCTGCCCATGCTTCTTGGCAGGGTCTTTCTATCACAGTGTGTAAGGCATAATTTTATTAATTACAACTGATGAGAAAGAAAGAAAGGCTTTCAGACCTACAGGACACTTTCTCCTTACAAGTGTCTTGGCACGTCTGGGCTAACTCTGATTTCTTTATGTCACATCTGCAGTTAAATCTGTACATTAAGCAAGTTTTACCGGAGTAGAAAACATCTTCTAAGCTGCCTAGACTACACTGCTGTAAGATTTCCCAGAGTAGCTGTACTGGTCAGACTGAGAACCTGTTCTTAAGTGCACCAAAAAATGGCAATTCTCCTCCTTGCTACCCCACAACATAGTATCTATAAGGAATTGAACTTCCATCTTGTTTCTTTACTTTCTTCAGCTTGCACGCAAGTCCACAGGGTTAGACAGAAACCTCAAGGCTGCAGAGAAAACAGAAAGGACTCTTACGGCATAGTTTTCTGTAAGGACAATCGATGGTTTCCAGTGTAGAAAGATGGTATAAAGAACTGCCTGCCTTGTAAGAAACCGCCTTTTACAATATTCAGAATTTAAATATCTGAACTTCCTCGAAGTCTTATTTCTTGTAGTGGCGAATTATACTCCTTGCCATCAGCACCATCCTTCTGTCACTCCTCTGCCAGGTCACTGCATTCCAACTTGCAGAAACATCCCAGTTTATACCAGTAGCCCCAAAATTCTCTGCAACAGGACCAAGTTATTTAAAGGCTGCAGGATAAGTAGTCTACTAAGTAAACAACCACTCCCACTAAATATTTCAAAAAAAGCCTCATTGAAACTCTTCCAAAATAGTTTTGCCCAGAGCAGGTGCAGAACCTGCAGCAGTGTGGCTACTGTGGTTATCAGGCAGGTGCTGAGGAGAGATTTATGGCTTCTCTGTGCTCATCCGAAACTACTTATAAAGACTTCTTAATGCACACCAACACAGATGACTGATTTTAAAATGCTGCCCACAGGGCTGTGAGGTACGTTACCTCTGCTGGAACTCTAATTCCACTTGCTTACTCTGAGGGGTGTTAAGGGTGAACGGCGACAACAGGGGTTCAGTGCTGTGGAGAAACGTGGGCAGCGAACAGGCAGAGCGGGGACCCGGGGGATTCGGAACAGCTACACACAGAGGGGTGTCCCTGTGCCCAACCTCTGCAGCGCCAGGCCAGCGTCAACAGCTCTGCCCCCGGCTGAACACGAAGCACAGGTGCCTTCGGAAACAACATGCCATTTTTGTGAGGTGATTTTCATGAATAAAAAGCCCTTTTCCAGCTCTGTGTGGAGAGCTAGCAGCCGTCTGGCTGCACGTTCTGGCCATCTCCATCACCGGGTTCAACATGAGGCTCTTCCACCTATTTTCTCTCACACACTTGTACCCACATTTGCTTGTACATGCACGCAGTTTTATTTATTTTTCATTCCATACAATCCTCTTTAAGTAAGATTTAATAAGTCTAGCCCACGTAAGCTTATTACAGACTGACAAACCTTTGAAGTTTGGCATGGTTTGTAATTTTCTTAAAGAATGATTATGTTTCATTTATCGGCGTGAGAGAAGCCTGTCCAACTGGTTAAATTACCTGCACAATCGAGCACACAGACCATTTAAAAACCAAAATACATGGCTTAACCCAACATGAGGTGTTTCTTCTAGCTACATAGGTGGCCTGGGGTTGGTTTTGGGTGAGTTAAAAAAGCAGAGTTTCCCTTTACAGAATCACAGGATGGTTTGGGTTGGAGGGGACCTCTGGAGATCTAGTGCAACCCACCTGCTAAAGCAGGTTCACCAGAGCAGATTGCACAGGAACGTATCCAGGCAGGTTTGAACGTCTCCAGAGAAGGAGACTCCACAACCTCTCTGGGCAGCCTGTTCCAGTGCTCTGGCACCTCAAAGTAAAGAAGTTTCTCCTCATATTCAGATGGAACCTCCTGTGCTTCAGTCTGTGCCTGCTGCCCCTCATCCTGTCGTTCAGCACAAAACTATATATACCAACACCATGGAAACTCTTTAAAATAGGAAGTTTCTGCTCCCAACGGTTTGCATGCCCAGGGAGGGCCGGACGCAGCACCTGCTCTGACAGGCACACGAATAATCAGCCGGCTCGGCAGAGAGGGCCCATGTCATAAAAAGGAGCAGTCTTAAAACCGAAGAGCGCAAGGGCTGCCCGCCGCTCCCTTCAAACAGCCACTCGGCAGGTTCCCATGTGCGCCCTGAGCCGTGACGGGACGAATTCAACCACCCACAGCCTCCGCCAGGCTCCCCGCCGCCCCGCCGAGCCGAGGCGCTGCCGCCGCGCCCAACGGCCCCTCCCGCCGCGCGCCCGGCCGCTGCGCGCGCAGCCGCCATGTTGTCACCGTGCGTGTCCCCCCGCCTTACCCGGCCAGCTCCAGCAGCAGGCTGCCCACGCTGACCCCCCGCGCCGACCGCGCCGCCCGCACCGCCGCCAGCTGCGGCAGCTTCATCACCGCGCACACCGCCCAGGTGCTCCAGTGGGCCAGGTCCAGCAGCGCCGGCGCCATCCCGCTGAGCGTCCGCCGCAACCCGGAGTGGGAAACCCGTGGCGTGGCAGGGTGGGGCGGGGAGCCCGCCCGGGCCGGTCCGGCCCCGCTGGCGTGGGGGCAGCCGTCACAGAGCGCTCATGGCGCCCGCGCTGCCCGGGGCGCGGGGCGGGGAGGCCGCCCGGCCTGTGGGGAGAGGAAAGGAGAGAGGGAGAGGAGGACCGGGCCAGGCAGCGGCCTGCCCTGCTCCGCAGCAGGCTCGGCCCGGCGGCTGCAGAGTCACAGAATGTCAGGGATTGGAAGGGACCTCAAAAGATCATCTAGTCCCATCCGCCTGCCGGAGCAGGAACACCTAGGTGAGGTTACACAGGAAGGTGTAACCCCCCGCTGTGCTGTCACCCTCACTGAGAAGAAGTTTCTTCTCCTATTTAAGTGGAACCTCCTGTGTTCCTGTTTGTACCCATTGCCCAATCATTGGTTGTCACCGAGAAGAGCCTGGATCCATTCTCCTGACACTCACCCTTTATATATTTATAAACATTAATGAGGTCACTCCTCTGTCTCCTCAAAGCTAAAGAGACCCAGCTCCCTCAGCCTTTCCTCATAAGGGAGATGCTCCACTCCCTTCATCATCTTTGTTGCCCTACGCTGGACTCTCTCCAGCAGTTCCCTGTCCTTCCTGAACTGAGGGGCCCAGAACTGGACACAATATTCCAGATGTGGTCTCACCAGGGCAGAGTAGAGGGGAAGGAGAACCTCTCTCGATCTACTAACCACCCCCCTTCTAATACACCCCAGGATGCCATTGGCCTTCCTGGCCACAAGGGCACAGTGCTGGCTCATGGTCATCCTGCTGCCCACCAGGACCCCCAGGTCCCTTTCCCCTCGGAAGGGGGAGTGCTTCCTGCCAGCTGCCTGCGGGGAGGTGGCTGGTCACCCCCGGGCCCCGTGCTGGCTGGTGTCCCAGTGCTGTGGGGAGTAGGGGAGCGGGGTGGGGGCACCCGGGTGTCCCAGGCTGTCTCTGTGCTGCTGAGCCCTACCCACAGGTAATGCTCCTCCGTGACAGGGCCTGGAAACACTGAGCTCCAGGTTGAGAGCCTTGGTCCTGAAACTACTTTGTTACCTTAAACAAAACACATGAAACAGTAATCATCAGATGCTGTGTTGGTGTAGAAGGCTGGCCACGGGTTTCTCTCAGGAGCAGGTAGATCAGCTCTTGCTTTGGAGTTGCAGGCTGGATTTCAGTTTTCTTTCCCAAAGCGGAGTCTTCATTGCTCTGGTTGCACCAGAGGAGGTTTAGATTGGATATTAGGAAAAATTTGCTCACAGAAAGGGTTGTCAGGCATTGGAACAGGCTGCCCAGGAAGTGGTAGAGTCACCATCCCTGGAGGGGTTTTAAAGACATATAGATGAGGTTCTTATGGACCTGGCTTAGTGTCAGAGCTAGGTTATGGTGGACTTGATGATCTTCAGGGTCCCTTCCAAACAAAATGATTGTATGATAGCTGTGGTGCCAATTCCTGCAGTAGGGATGGTATAGTTTTCACAGTGTCACTTGATTGTGCAGAAAAGTTCAGCAAAATTAAAAGTTCCTGAATGTCGGGCTTGTCAGACTGTCGGAGATGGAACAACTTCCCTGGAACATACACCTACCTACCAGACACAGTTACACACAAAAATAGTAAAGAGCAGGTTTTAAAGCTTTTGTACTTATCGGATTGTCAGATCTAAGAGCAATTATCCAAGGAATATGCATTTGTACCGATCACACACATACAGAAGCTTTGCTCTTTCGCGCCTGCGTATGGGTGGGACTACTAAGTGCCAAATCCATAGCATTAGTTCAGATTTTCCCTACGGTATGATTGTTTTAACATTAGCAGTTATTAGCAGGGATAAAATGTCTTCTTTTTCAGTTGTATTTCTGTATGACGAATAATTCTTAACACAGTTTAGTTTCAGTTCTATTTCTCACAAATTGTTTTCTGTTGTTTTGATAACATGATTTGACAAACAGGTTTATTGCATTAATTCTACATACCTTTAGTGGTATTTTTAAAAACATTACTAATGCTTTATTTGTATATTGTGTTGTCTTGTGTGTAATTCAGTCATTAAAACATAAGCAGGTATGTAAGAGTACATAAAATCTCAAAACTGCTGTTGAAAAAAATGCCCCCTTAATACAGAACTTTACTTTCAAAATGTATTTCTGTTAATTCATCAAGATTTTCAAAGACAATAAACTCTAAAAGAAGAAAATTTGAAGTTACCTTATAACTGTTCTGAGCTTTTCTTGATAAACTGAGTTCTCAGCCTTGTGGGAGTATGAAGTACTTGAAAAAGAGTTGAGTAACTCGTCACACAAGATGACGTTAACTCATTTAAAATTAGGTCTGAGGTATAGATGTGTCTGTCATTTCAGATAATCTGAGAATAACAGAGAAATACTTGAGGTAGAAGTTGTGTGTCTCCATTACTGTGTGGATGCTGATCCAACAAAATGCTGTAAAAATATCAAGAACCTGAACTGACTTCAAACTATGAAGCAGGTCCTTGAGCATATTTGTGTATTTTAAAAAGACTTGAAGTGTTCACCTTTAGTCAGCATTTCAGCTTTTTAAAAAGTGCTTGCTGTTTTGCACTGCAAGCAGTCAGTCAAGCAGAATGATTTACTGTCCTTCCCCGTCCTATCTATGCGATGATTTTGCTCTGTGTCTCTTTACAGGCTGCTTATGTAGCAGCTTAGGGAGTGAACAGATGTCACAGTGCTGGACAGCCCTGTTCGGGGTTATGACCAGAAAAAAAAAATCTATAAAGAGTATAAGAAATGGTTCCTGTTCTGTTTAAATTATTTAGCTTTATGTCAGATTTCAGCCTCTTAACCTGGTAAGTTGCAGCAGAATGCAGAACCACTTTAAATTACAGTTCAGTTAATACATTTGTTACATCCGAATGTACGGTGCAGATTGCCTGTTTCGCAGTAGATGGGCAGTGGTTTAACACTGCTGCACCTCAAATAGGAATGCGAATGCTGTTTCCTATTAAAAAAAATTGAGAAGGAAGATAATCTTTCTGTCATAACCAAAGACAAGAAGCCAAACCAGATTTTTTTAATATTATTATTTGCAATAATGATGTTGGCTTATTATAGTGGAGTTTTTAAGCAACATAAGGCCTTGAATTTTGTGGTTTTGCAAGGAATGCATGGAGTGCTCTCTCGCTCATTATTACCACAACCTACCATGCTAACAGGGTTCATTTTATAGATAATTGGTGTTTTAAGCTCAAGTTAAAATAAAGGAAGTTCCACAAGGGGGGAATCTAGGGGGTTGAGGCAACCCCCAAGAGACGTGTGGAGCAAGGCTGGGGAGGACAGTCGGCCAGGGACAGTGGGCTGCGGGAGGCTCGCTGGCGTCCCCTGGGAAGGGCTGTGGCACTGAGTGAGCACACACAGCCCGAGAAAGAAACCAGAGGGATTAGACCGATCAGCAGTTGCTGCTCAGCTTGATCAACTGAGATCTGATGGGTTGGAATGAGTGTGGAGACCAACATGGGCAGCATTGCAGGGGCACCTGCTACAGATTGCCTGATCAGGAAGAGGAAGCAGCTGAAGCCTTAACTAAGTAGAAAGAAACTCATGATTGTAGGCCCAGCTTTTTTGGGGATGTAAAATCGCTCTGCAGTGTGGAAGAGCCACTTGCCTGGGTAAAGGCAGTCCAAGCAATTTTGGTGGGGCATGAAGAGCGTTTGTTTTGGTTGGGTTTTTTTTGCTTTGTTGTTTGTTGCTTTTGTTGTGTTTTGTTGTGTTTTGTTGCTTTTTGACCCAGCAGCTAGATTTGTTATTCAGAAACAGGAAAGAACTAGCAGGCAATATACAGGTCAATGGCAGCCTTGGTGGCAGTGACTATAGGACCTTAGAATTAAGATCCCAAGAGGAGCGAGGAAGGTAAATAGCAGAATAAAGATTCTGGACTTCAGGAGAACAGAACTGGGCTTATTCAGGAAGCCTGCCTGTGAGTATCCCTCAGGAAATTGCTCTGGGGGGCAACAGGGCCTAGAAGAGAGAGGTGATACTCAAAGACACTGTGCTCATCGCACAAAACCGGTCTTTCCAGCTGATGTGGGAGCAGGTACGGCAGAGGAACAGCTTGCCCAAACGGGCAATGCTTGTCTGAACACAGACACCAAAAGGAAGGGGTTGGGGGGTGGAAGCAGGGATGAGCTGTCCACACAACACAAAAGGATTGCTCAGGCATGCGGGGATGGAATTGAGAGACCAAAGCTCAATTGGCGGTGAAATTGGCAAAGGATGTCAATAGCACCAAGAAGAGTGTCCTTAATAACTTTGGCAACAAAAGAAAGATTAATTAAAATGTGATCATGCTTTTTGGCAAGGTAGGTGAATAGCATGGAAAAAGCCAAGGTGGTCGTTGCCTTTTTTGTTTCAGCTTTTACTAGCGATGTCTACTCAGAAGTGTCTCAGGTTCCCCGATCCTAGTGGCACAGGGAGTGAAATACTGACCATGATAGAGGAAGACAGAGTTGGGGACTACAGAAGCAAACGGGACAAAGACTACTCTGTTGGACTAGATGGGATGCATCTGAGGATGCTGAAGGAGCTGGTCATTATTACTGCAAGGCTGCTGGCCATTTTTCATCTTTGGAAGGTTGTGGTTATTGGAGGAGATATCCAGATGACTTGGGAAAAGGCAAATCTGTCTTTGCAAGAAGAAGGAAGATCCAGAGCATAATAGGCTGGTCAACCTAACCTTAGTTTCCAGGAAAATTATGGAGCAAATCCTTCATAATGGCCTATTCTTCTCTGCTTTTCAGGTGCATGAAAAACAAGGTGATGATTTGGAACAGCCAGTTTGGGTCTGCCAAGGACAAATTGAACCTGCATTGGCCTGTTTGCCTTCTCCGGGAGAGCTGGCTTGGATGAGGGAAGAACAGTAGATGTCGTTTACCTTGGCTTTAGCAAGGCCTTTGACATGGTTTCACTGAGCATTCCTGTAGCGAAAGTGGGGAGATACAGGCTGGATGGGAAGACCACAAGCTTGGTGGAAAACTGAGCAGCCAGGCTCAGAGTACAGTGGTTAGCAGGCTGACACTCAGTGGGTGGCCAGATGGTGGGTGGTGGTTCTCAGGGGTGGATACTGGGGCTGATACTGTTTTAAGTTTTGCATTAACCTGGCTGAGGGGTGGAGCAGGTTCTCAGCAGGTCTGCAGACAACACCACATTGCAGGCAGCCTTTGACACACTGGGCAGTTGAACTGCCACTCGGAGGGATCTTGGCAGGCTGAAAGATGGACTGACAGAAAAGTGATCAAGTTTAATAAAAATTAAAGCCTGCAGCCTGTGACCAAGTAAACCAATGCATCAGTAAAGGCTGGGGCCAACAGGACCAAAAGCTGTTTTAAACAAGAGGACATGGGGGGTCCTAAGGGACGACCAGTTGAATGTAAGTCAGCATTGTGATCTGCCAGCAAAGATGGACAATTTCATCCTGGGCTGTGTTAGCTTGCCATGAGGAAGGAGGTCATCTCTGGCCTGAGAGACTCCTTGGTGACAGAATGACAGTGTTTCAGTTCTGATTTGAAGAACCTCCTCTTATGAAAGAAGTCCAGTGGATCCCTGTGTAATTCGTGTTCGAGGTCGTGTTGTACAAGTGCATGGTAGTATAAAAGAAACATTGGAGGTTGCATGTAGTTTGTTGGTTTTGCATGCAGTTTTTAATATATATTTGTGGCAAACTGAAAATATGACTGTATTTATATAATATTTGCTTGATGTTAGGCTGAACAGAAGCATCACTAAATGGAATGAAAGTACTGTAAGCAAAAAAAACTTGTTGACTCAGTGTTTGCTCCATGAAATAGTTTATTCAGTTAACTGAAGGCCTGAAGGCCACTCTGAGTTATCTAAAATAATATGATTAGCTAAAGAGCAGCACTGAAAGAGCCTAGAATACCAAACACATACTTAAAAACTTAACCCCAAACCTATCAAAGCCAAGGAACTGGGAGGGACAATAGACAAGGAAAATGTATTAACTACTTTGTATTGAGACTCCTTAAATTGATTTTAATATTAAGTTTGGAATTGTCCCTTTTGTGTAGAAAATCTACACTGAGTTTTTAGCCCAGGGAGGAGGTTGAGCTTTAATTTTTAGATCTGGAACTGGTGGTGTTCTTGATCCATACTTGCATCTAAATTACTCAAAGAGGCTCCAGTAAGAGCTGAGATTGTGAGTACCTTATGGCAGCCCTTACTGAGGTCCTGGTGTGTGATGCCTCCTGCATTCTTGCTACAGGTCTTAAGATTCTCCCAAAGCCTGCAAATGGATCTGCCAGCACTGAGGAGCAGCTGCAGTATAATCATGCTTGTTCCAGCAAAGAAGATAGTGGGCTCGCCAGATCTGAAATGCCACCATGCAGAGGTTTTACCCCCTGGCTTTTATGTTTTTCAGTGAAAAGCAATTGAGTATCCCTCTGGTAATATGGTGCAAGCAATATGTCAGCATTTTGTTAAGTTTTGCTATAGAAGAGTTTGTATAAACTGTATGTTTTCAGTCCATTTGGCTTTTAAGAGCGACAGTCATTTAATGAATACAGTGATAGTTGCAGATGGTTCTATGCTACATCACTGATTTGGGTTTTTCCTCTTTTGCAGCAATACCTGTAGTTGATTTAAGAGGTACTGCATGAATACATGATAATTCACAGATTGTATAAAATATAGCCAGTGATGATAACTGTTCATTAGTAAATGGGGGAAATAGACACACAGTCCAAAGTGACCAGGTCAAAGTCATAGAGTGAAACCAAATCCCGTCATTTTTTTAATAGCTATTATACCTGTATATCTGCAGATTACTTCTTAATTCAATTTGTTGATCAGTACATGCCATCTGAAAGTTTCATCTTGGCCTTGCCTAGGCTGAGAGACAGTTAAGAGAAATCAAGCTGGAACACAAGAGGTTCCACTTAAATTTGAGAAGAAACTTCTTCTCAGTGAGGTTGACAGACACTGGAACAGGCTGCCCAGGGAGGTTGTGGAGTCTCCTACTCTGGAGACATTCAAAACCCGCCTGGACATGTTCCTGTGTGACCTCACCTAGGCGTTCCTGCTCCAGCAGGGGGATTGGACTAGATGATCTTTTGAGGTCCCTTCCAGTCCCAAACATACCGTGATACTGTGATACTGTGATTTTCGTCGGTTTTGCACCATCAGCCTGGCAAGAAGGTCTTGTGCTGGGGTGAGGCTGCAACACCACATACTTGGAAATTCCATTTCTAAGTACTGGTGGGTTTGTGGGTACACACAGCTTCTGAGAGCAGCTTTGAGAAGGCTACAAGCTGAAGTCATTCTATGGCATCTGTGCCCTCTGACAGAAGAGGCCTGTGGCTGAGGCCATGACTGACAGAACTGCCTTTGGCAGAACTTCAAAGTTTCCTGGAGAAGCATCTGTGTTTCAAGGAATTCATCCAAGCAAACATGAAGCTTTCTGAAGAGGGAAAAGTACACCTGACATGGATTCAGAGTAGCAGGTAGAGTTTTTGGGAGAGACATCCTACTTCAGGAAAGGTTTACTGGTTTCTGTCTGGGCAGGATTTAGGAAAAGCAGCTTGAGGCCCTAAAAATAAGTGTTGATTTCTAAAACCAACAAACCAAAAAATACCCTACTTCAGAAAACTTGTCTGCTTTAAGATAAACTTCAATTCAGAAATTTCCTTGTATAGAAAACAAACAGTTTTATAGAAACCAAACTGTATGTGTGTACATTGTACATACAAACATATGATGCCAGGACTGTCAGTATTGTCCATCTAATGTTCACACATAGTTATTGTCACCCTTCCCTATTGTAGGAATCTTACTGCTTACGCAGTAACTTTCACAGCATGATGAAACCTTCTTTGTAGGAAAACCCATTTAGTTATTTTGTTTACTTCAGAGGAATTTAAAGGTCAAAAACCCAAACAGTTTAAAATACACTTTCTAAGAAACACAGTTGGATTTACAGTTGTTGCTGATCTTGTAAAACAAAACTTTATAGTTAAGATGCTGGCTGGGAACTATATACAAAGACTATTCTAAAAGTATGAGAAATACATATTTATATGGCCTTATATATGTTTTGTTACAAAATGTATTTCACACTTTTTTAAGTGGAACTCAAAATGAGAACACACAAAATTACAAGGCCCTGGACACATCCATACACCAAGTTACAGTTAATATTAACAATCCTCAAAAGTCTACCAGAGAAAGCAGTATATCTTTCTGAAGAATTAAATTAATGTAGCTACTCACTTGTGCTCTTTAACTGAAAGAAATACAGAAAATGGATTGTCTAAACATGTATAATCTCTTGCTTGAGATCTGGCAGCAAAAGGAAAAAAAAGCTTATAAAACTGAAGGACAAGTGATACATCATAAGAAGTCTTTACAAGAAGCTTACAACACAGTTTAATATCTACACGATCTCTTTAATAAATGGAATTTCCACTGACTGTTTACAAGATTTCAATGCTGTTATCATCTCATGCAGTCTTTATAAGATACTCTGCTTATGTAAATAAGGATTAGTTGGTAAAGTTAATTGTGGTAAAAGAAAAATTATTCTTGAATTTGGAATGAAAATGGCATCTAGGCAATATCTGTTCACTGCTTTCTACTCACAGGTGCTAAGGCAGTTTTGATTACAATCTTGGATATTCCCAAAAGGTCTTTTCTGGAGGTTGCTGTGTGTGGTAGAGAGATCCAAACTAACTTTGGAAACATAACGCTGGGTGCCAGAGGAGGGCTAACTGCAGCAGCATAAAATAATTTGCAGTTCCAAGGAAAGTGAGTGTAATAATTGAGCAAAATAAGGTGTCCAGTTCAACAGTGTTCCCGTATCACATGGATTATCAGGTCTGTTCCACATGGGAAACTTTTGTTCTCTAAAGAGTCACTTTCCCCTTAGAGATAGTCATTAAGATGTCAAGTGCTCAAGAGCTGGTGATGATTTCGATGTGAAATAAGAATTAACTGGAGTTCTGGGGATGAACAGAGCTGCTCCTATCCAGTTGTTACCCAGCAGTATTTTAGAGTCATTTCAATTAGCTTAATCCGAATGTCAAGGTATTAACTTAATTCCACATCAAAAGAAGCAGTACAGTTGTGGGTTGCTGTGATCTTGCAACAAGGCACAGAGCTACATTTCCCAAGGGTGCACACTTAGATGATTAAACCAAAACTTGTTGCATATTTTGGCTCCACTTCAGGTATACCTGCCGGCTTTCTTGTTGTGGTCTGAAGTGACCTGTGCAAAGAAGTAGAGCTGAGAAGGGGTGCAGAGGTGTAACTGTGCTGTGTACACGTAATCACTGCAGGTACCCACGGCAGGAACCACCTGGCATCTCAACGGCTGCTCTATGTGATTAAGGACATGATCAGGACTACAATTCCTTAGTAAAGCCTTCCTGAAATTGCTGAAAGAAAGTTAGTTATTGTCATTTGTACATGTGACATGACATGAACATGCTCTTTGAGATGTGTTCTTACGTGGCTGTCAGGAGGTCAAGCCTCTCAGATGTGTGTGATTAGAAGAGACACATCTAGACTTTGTGAAAAGCATTTTCTATATGAGTAGTTAGAAAAATTAGAAATATATTTTCTATCAAAAAAGGTGATTGATCTGTATTTTAGAGGTGCAATCTATTTAAACCTGGTGTGTTTGAAATTTGGATTTTTTTAATTATTCTTTTGAATGTGTTTGAAAAGTGTGTTTGAGGATTGTGTTCTGATCCCAACAACTCTGGTGTAGATCAAAGAATTGTTGAAAAGCTCTTCAGGTGGTCATTCAATTTATACACTGAAAGACAAACCCTATTATGTAATCCTTGATGAATGTGTGTTTTTAATCTTTTAAGGTGGAGATTCCTCAGAGAGTCTATTGCTCTGCTAGCCTTACCACTAGCTTCCCAAAAAGTTAACATGATTCTTCCTTGCTATAATTTAAGCCTGTTATTTTTGCTGTTTTCTGTCACGCAAGTAAAATATGGATGCTTCCCTGTCTCATTCCAGAGCTATACGTGTATCTAAAGACTGTCATCTTCTTCCCAGACTACTTGTTCTTGTTCTTCTTCAGGTTAAAATTTAATAGTCTTTTAAATCTTTCCTCATAAGCCATATCTTCCCGTACCCTAGTTGCCATCGTTGTTTCTCTAGTCAGACAGGGAAGGTGGTGTCCAAATCTGGGAGAAATGCTTCAGCTGAAGCAATGCCAGTGCTGTGAAGTGGAAGGATTAAATAATGCACTGGAACAGGCTGCCCGGGGGGTTGTGGAGTCTCCTGCTCCGGAGACATTCAAAACCCGCCTGGACACCTTCCTATGTAACCTCATCTGGGTGTTCCTGCTCCGGCAGGGGGATTGGACTGGATGATCTTTTGAGGTCCCTTCCAATCCCTAACATTCTGTGATTCTGTGTGAATGCTTCAACCACCCTGCTTCCCGTACCCTCCAGTTTGCAGGAATTCTCTGAGAGAGGGATGCTCAGCATTCACATAAAGCAAACAAGAGTCGAGACTCTGAAATTATTTAATGTCCTTTGAAATTGAAAAGGAATTGTCTAACACTGCCTTGCTGTGGCTCAGTGTCCCTTTCAGTGGGTTACTTGGTGTGGAACTGGTGCCATCTGGAGGTTAGGAAGCACTGAGCTCTGTATGCTGTCACGCTGAAAAACAAAATCCCCATGCTTTATAAATGAAATGTTCTTACGTGAATAGGAGCTTGAGCCTGACAGATACTGGACATCTGCCACTCAGTGTAAGTTTGTGACCCATAGCAAGAGTTGAGGCTGCTCGGGATGTCTCAGAGTAAGGCATGCAAGTGTGGTGACTTTCCGATATTACGCAGTTGCCAATAAATGTGTAGCCTCTCAGTGGCCTGTGCAGTTTTTGGAAGAAGATCTGGACAACACAGGGTCAAGGAAAGGATTTATCTGCTCTCTCCTCTCCCTCTTTCAGATGTTTGAAGACAAACCAGTTTCTGGTGCAGTTTTCTGCTCACAGGAGAGAACAGAAAGCATTTTAGCTGAATAAGATCATCTCTTTTTTAAAGAGTAGGTTCCCATTTGGTGTGTCTTAACACAGTTGTCCACCACAATTCATGTCTGCACAGATTGCTACCCGTTGTATCAAGGCAATGGTGATGGCTCCTATGTTGATCTCCACCTAGGACTGAGCATGGCCCTGCAGAAGCTACACACAGTTCAAAAAACAGATGTTGTATATACATTCTCCATGCTCTGCTGATTACTGCTTTCTCCTTACAGAATAACTGGTCATAAACAAAGTTTGCATCTATGTAATGAAGATGCAGTAGTGAACGTTCTTTAGGTATTTTGTCTGTTTAGCTTGATCTCAGTTTCCCTGGGCAACCATGGATTTTAGGAACTACAAACCCGTTAAGTTCAAGGTTGATGATCCTAAGATTGTAAAACGGGTTTTTGAGCCAACACGCCTTCAGAGCAAAATGTGAAAAGCTGTTTCCTTGTCAGTGAGTTTCCATCAGCCAAAACAGAAAAAAAAAATGAATAAGACAATCTGAGAGCAGCAAATCTAAAGAAAGAAAAATGAAAACTAGTTTAGAAAAAAATTGGTCTCCCTTCCTCATCAGGGAGGGGTGGAAAAGCACGGAATACATCTCTTGTGCCTTAGATTTTATTTTTTAAAGCAAGCTTAAACGTGCATAGGACAGAGGCCTATGAATCCTTGGCTAACTACATGAAATGCAGAAAGCTGCTGTGTTTTATTGTGCTGACATTCAGAACTGAAAATATGTTGTGTTGGGACTCATTTGAGCAGGTCTCCATGAATTGTTTATTTTCAGGAGATAAAAATTCAGGAAGAAATTGCCTTTTGGCCGTAATATTTTTTTTTTCTTTTTTTTTTTTTTTTCTGATGTTAGAGGCAACCATACATTCCCATGTAGATTTACATGGGAAGGTGGATGAGATCTGTAGTGCTGACTCTGTACATGGCACAGTCACCCCAAATACGAAGAGGATTGTCTCCTGCAGCATTGTTGGACAACATCCTTCTTTGCTCTTGAAAGAGAATTCGTGCTAGACAGTAGTATTGGTGTCTCTGAGAGAAAGATTGAGGAATTTTTTACATACTGTAGAGTCTGTTGGCTACAACCATTCAACTTGTTACTGCTTTGTTACTGCTGTGTTTATATTGAAGCACTAGAAAACCTGGAGCTCGCCCTCAAGTTTCCTTTTCCGTGCACCAGTGCTGAAGAGGTAATCCGTATTTACCAGAGCCCTGCCAAGCTCAGTATCGATTCGACTGCCAATAGCCTGGTTGGTCGAGTTGGGGACTTCGCTTGAGAACACAGGCATGTAGTTTGGCAGTGGCTTGTGCTCTTTTTTCTTACCCTGGATAAAACAAAGACCATTAATAGTTTTTCAGAATTACGTCTGTCACTTGTTACAAAAATACAAGTTACTGAGATTATTTATATTATCAACACTTTTGCTTTTGAAATTGGAATTTGAATGTACTTAAAAATGTCATACTGGGTGTACATGAAAGTGTTGAAGCAATAAATCATAGAAACATTTTGGTTGGAAGAGACCCTCAGGATGATCAAGTCCAACCATGATCCAAATCTAGCACTAAACCATGTCCCTAAGAACCTCATCTAAACACCTTTTAAACCCCTCCAGGGATGTTGACTCCACCACTGCCCTGGGCAGCCTGCTCCAATGCCTGACAACCCTTTCTGTGAATATTTTTTTCCTAATGTCAAATCAAAACCTCCCCTGATAAAAAAAGTGATGTTTTTTTTTCCTCTTGTCTTACATGTGAATAGGATAACACAGAAATGGATCATTTTCAATGTGTTGCATGAATTGTCACCTGGGACAGAAGTCAGCTTGTTCTATATGGTCGTGATGTGGGAGGTTTTTTTGTTTCATTTTTAGTGAGTCGTTTGGATTTCAGAAGGATGACATTATCTTACAAATTTTCTCCTAGGAAGTTGGTTCTTCTGGCACTTGTCATTCTATGGAGTTGTTAATATTGAAACATTGAATACACACACGTACTGTATTTCTTTGTGGCACAGGTAGCAGATGAAAGGCACTTCAGTTCTCTTTAATTTTTCCTAAAGATTTTAGTCTTAAAGCATGTGCTGACTATGCCTAAGTATGCTTAATTTTAAAATATTAACCTAGCTCAAATTGACAAAACTAAAAAGAGCCCGGAATACAGTTGAATGTTTGTTCAAAGCTTACCATTTGGTCATAGTCCTTTAGAAAACTCCAGTTCTGGTACCTTGGAATAGAAGTAAAAAATATGGTGTAACATTTTCTGTCTTTAAATAAAATAGTTAGTGATGGTTGTATTTGAATGCCTATTTAACTGCTCAGTTTGATACTTACAGCCAAGCTCTTAGACCTGCAAACTCTTTGTACTGATGAACCTGCTTTAGCAGGTGTGTTGGACTAGATGATCTCCAGAGGTCCCTTCCAACCCCAGCCATTCTGTGATTCTGAAACCATTGTTTCTGTGGTGAAGCCAAGGGTTTTATTTATTCCCACACAGAGCCTATACTACATGAGGAGTGTTTGTGGGGTTTTTTTTTGCTAGAGGAAGACAAGGATGGCATGTCCACAATGTATTCCTTGTGGAAATGCAGATAAATTAGCAAAATCCTGAGTCACTCTAGCAAACTTCTGTCCCATGCAAGATACAGCTGCTTATTTTTTAAATGACTGATATTCTGCTGGCAGAAGTCCCAAGTAGGAATTCCTAGAGCCGTGTTTGCTGCAGGCAAACACCCATGGGAGTATTTTGTGGAGGTGGGCAGCTGTGCTAGGAGCAATTTGAATGGGAATACCTGAGTTTTGTTCTTCAGTTCTGTTCTATATCTGGTAGTGGGACTACAGGGCAAGTGCTTTAGTTTTCTGTCCTTTGCTTTCCCTGGCCTGAATTGAAGGAAATTAAAATTCACCTGCTTATTGTAAAAGTAATATGAGGTCAAGAGAGAAATAATTCTCTACAGCTGTATTTGCAGCAGCAAGGGACACCTGGGTTGACTCTGAGCTGGTGTCCTGTGTCTATGCAATGCTGTGTCTATGCAAAGCTCAGTGACCTAGTGCTAAAGCTGTTCATTCTTCTGACTTCCCTTCTGCTGCTGTAGCGAGGGAATGGGTATGGAACATGCTGGGCCTGTTTGGGAAGAGTCTGAGTGCACAATTGGGAGAGGGTAACTTTGCCACCACAGCCTGGGCTTTGTGTGAGTCAGAGTCCTGGCGTCAGCCTTTCCCTCAGGCAGAAGGAGTGAGACAGGGGTGCGAATGTGTCTCTGGGGAAATCAGAGCTGTGGTTTGTATCCCCTCCAGAAGGCTGAGGAGGACAGGGGTTTTCAGACTGTTTCTTTTCCCATTCTAAAAAATCCTAAGAGTGATGCTTTTTTTCCTCTCTTCACGTTGGCTAGTGCTCAGTCGGAACTGCATCTGATTTTACTTTTGCCAAGGATATTCTAATAGGTGCACTGGTACCATATAGTGAAGTATGAATGTAAACATAGGCTCAAGATATGTGGCAGAGACAGAGAGTATGTTAATTTCGGGTTCCTTCAGGTCATTGGTGTATACACAGTCAAAGCTTAGGCTGTGTGCCTGCAGTTCGGTCTGCTGAAACACACTAACAATGGGACATGTTCAGCAAGTTTACAGATTGGGAGTGCAAAATCACATTTTGGCAGAACACTGTGTTCAGTTTCTATTTCAGCTATTTCCAAGAATATGAGAAGAGGTGACAATATCAGCGTAGCTGCAATAAATTAGGAATGTGGGCACATTTGTATCTTCATTGTGGAAATCTCCATTAAGCTAAATGATACTTAGCATGCAATTCTTTGCATCACTTTTCTTAAAGCTTAAGCCCAGCATGCCAGGAGATACTAGCATAGATTCTGTCAAGTGAAGGGAAACAGAGATAATACAGTCTTAGAAAGAAAAGTGCTAGGGTTTGATCCAGAGTCTCTGCAGAACTTTTTCTGTGGTAGTGTAGGCTTTGGATCAAGCCCTAAGACTGTCAGGGAGCATCAGTACCGTTGTTAAGATGAGTAGAAGAGGGATGAACTGGAACAAATGACTTACCAGATTTTTCTTCCTCTCTGTTCAGCCTCCACAGACTCTCTCCAGATCTTATCCTGTTGAACCTGGTCCTGCTGCAGTGCTGCCTGCTTGTCTGCCCAGGCCCGAGCAGCCGGTTGTGCAACGACAGGTCTTCTGGGCTGGGTGCTGCCAAGAGACGCAGATGGAGCTGAGGCTGGTTGCCCCAGAGAGGTGGTTCCTGGTTGCCGAGACCTAACCAAGGTATTTCTCCTGAATTCAGAACCTTTTCCCAACTTGTCCATTTTGAGGCTCGCTGTATCCCTAGTATTGTAAGGTATATTCTGACTGTTATAAAAGTTAAACCTGCTATTTTTTGCACTTTCAAAGCTCCTTCTCTCCTAACATTTTATTTCAGCTGCTGATTTGGAGAGCTTTCAGAAAACAAAAATGTGCACAGCAGCACTGATAGGCAGTGTTCAGTGCTGTTTTACTTCCCTCTTACTTAATTCTTGTTTCCTGCTGCTTTATGTTGCTTAGTGGCTTGAACACTAAAGGAGTTTTCATGGTACCAACAGTTTTGTAAGAAACAACTATTACTGAAAGCCACCGGATCTCCAGCTGTAACCGGCAAACTCTCAGCTTACGAGGCGATTACTGCTGCCTGCAGCTGAGACCACCCTCTATTCAAAATCCTCAGAACAATAAAATGTAGTTTAGTAACAAAGGGTGCTGTGGAGATTGATGCTGAGTATATCAGGATGACTTTTGTTTTGGTTATGTAGCAAAAGCAAAATCTCCTGAAAGCTGCTCGTTTCCCTGGAGTGTTTACTGTCTCCATTGGAAACGAGTCTGACTTGTGAATATTCACCAGAAAGGGAGCAGAGACCCAGTGGGACAGCTGCTGGAGCCTTGAACTCTTTTGGGCCAGAGCTTGTTTGTCTAAAGTAAGGAATTTCAATGAATCTGTGCTTTGCAAGCTCCTTATTTTCAGATTTAAAAAAAGAGCAGCCAGAAATTGTCAAAAGTCCTTTTAAGTACTTAGAGGTTTTTGCAGAAGGTATTAAGCAACTGTGCAAAGTAGTTTTTAAGTAACTTTAAAGGATTATTAGTATACAAAGTGATAATTTTCAAAACAGTGTCCAAAATGTCTGTGTTTGACTTTATAGTCATCTTCTTGGGCTTTTGTGATATGAAGTCACTTCCTCAAGTATTTGTGATCTTGCAGGAAAATGGAGTATTTTAAGTATAAATTTCCTCTGAAATTCTTGACTGACTTGTTTTTGAGTAGTGTGGATTAGCTCCATGTGAATTCCAGCTTCTTGCTTCATCTTCCTGATAAATGCTAATGAACTTTGAATCTACTTTTTAATGGGTTTTTCTGACAAAGTTATTCACTTGCAGTATTGGGAAATAGATGCTGAATTTGGCAAATATTTTCTTTTAGAATAGTTACAACTGTACAACTGTCCAAACACTTCATGTAGACATTTTTGAGCAAGAAATACTTCTATATTTGGAAAAGATATTCTGACTTTGAAGACTGAAATAACATAACTTAAGAAGAGGTAAATTCTACCTTGAATCACAATGTTTGCTTTGGGTTTGAATGAAATGTTAGTAAACTTTTTGTTTGATTGCTTGTTTTTCTGAGATACTCGAAACCTAAATGGTGTTTTTTATCTCTTTCAGCCAAAGAGCAAATAATGTTCTGTATCTACACAGCATTATCATGAACTGAGGAAATGAACAGTTTGGCAGCCTGGCCTGATAGTTCCCTCTGTTCCTATTATGGAATCTGCTTATCCCACTACATTGGTTCCAGGGTCCTCTCCAAGCTGGAGCATGTGCAGCTGGTTGGAGAATGGGGTTTTAAAAGCATCTATCTGCTTTAAAAGGAAGCTGAGGCATGTTTGGAAGACCCAGTGCGTTATTCAGTGTGCATGGGATTTTAGCTCCTGCTCAGGTCAGGAGAGGATCCTAATGCATGGAACACTCTGTCATTCTTGTTTACAAAGTTATTGTGTTATTTTAATGCTAGTCCTTCCTTCAAGTCAATTTCTAAAAATTAAACATAATAATAAACTAAAAATGGTTATTGAGCTGAATACATAGCTTCCAAATGACTACTTGTAGTCACTGACTAAACTGGATGGAAAAATTAAAATCATATGTTTCAAGTCTATGCCATTGCATGGGGTCTACAAAGACGTAGGAGTTGTAACTTTGCTGGTTTTGATGTGGGGCTATGAAATGCCTCTCAGAACATCTTACTGAAAGTGAACTCCTAGGTTAAAGCCAGATCTGTTCGTCTGAGACCCCACAACCTCAGAAAAGAAAGAAGTCTTAACTGTTCAGGACTTCTTTAGGCTTTAAATGAGTTACGTCCATGCTGGCATTGTTCAAGCCATTTCTCTAGAAATACTAACTGGGAATGGGATCATGGCTGTTTAAATAAATTGTGGGTGCTTTTTGTTTGTTTGTTTTGTTTTTGTTTGTTTGTTTGTTTGTTTTAATGCTGATAATATGACTTTAAAATGTAGTTGCTGTTCCAAAAACTGATCACTAAGAGCTGGTATTTTGAAAATGATCCCATTTTCTGTTGGGACTAGAAGTCATTAAGGTAGAGGTTATGCACCATTAAAGCACATCAAGGTGAGTGCAAGGATGATATTTCTGAGCTTTACTCTAAATTCCTTCCTGGATATACTAGTAGTCCATTTAGGCCTTTTACTAGATTAACAGCTCAGCAGAACTGCTGCACATACCAAACTGTTTCCCCTCGTATTACCATCTGCCAGTTTAGCATTTTATTTGTTCATTGTAACAACTCAGGGCATTTAAGATGGGAGCTCATTTGAATTTGGTATGACTGATTCACTGAGTACTTCTTTTCATTCTGTAGTAGAATAGGTTGATGTTTATTGTGGCTTCATGCCATATATATATATATATATATATATATATATATATGTAAATTATAGCATCTTTTTTTTTTTTCTGGTTGGGGACATGAAACTTGAAAAAAGTTATGACTGTCACTGTAGGAGATGGTGTCTTTGCTTAGGAGTTTGTTTTGGAATTAGTTTATCTGACAAGCAGTGTTGGTGCCTGTTAGTCTGAGGAGGAAAGGAGGAACTTGCTGGTGTTACTCTTTTTCTATTGCCAGACAAGTGATGGTACGCACTACAAATCTATCTGTGAAAAATATTTTACTTGACCCCCGTCAAAGGAAAAAATGTCTAGAGAGGTTTTTTCTGGAGGAGAAAGTTCAGGTGTTTCGATAAACAATTTTCATTTGACCACAAGAGGGTATTGCAGTATCAGTTATGCAAGAGTAGAGCTAATGTTTGATTTTACAGGCAGTGCCTTATTTTTTAAAATACACCTTTCTAGAAATTGATTATTTAAATTATCAGTAGTTCAGAAGATCAGGTTTTGTATGGCATTATTTATGTCCTGGTGCAGAGGCAATTTGTGAGCTGTTTTTTCCTAAAAATTGTTTTGGGTTTTATAGTAACAAGCTTCTTGATGCTTGAAAATTTCTCATTGATTTCACTGGATGACAGGGGTTTCAGGGGCTTATTCCAAACCACTGAAAAACTTAATGGACATTGCTTGGTTAAAAGCAAGAATGCATCAGTTACAGAAGGGAAATAATAACAGAAGAGGAGTGTTGGAAGTGCACGTTGGTCCCGGATGGGCTGTCAAATTCAGTGAGACTCTGATTTTCCCATGTGGTCCTATTTGCAGGAATAAGGTCTGAACTCGTTTTTAGCTCATTTGTGTTTCCCAGATTTTTCCTTTACATCCAAATCTTCTATGGTATACATCCAAGGTCAGTTTGCAGTTCCTTCCTAAGTCAGCACTGTGTTGGAATACTTGCCTACCAAAGTCATGTCCTTAAGGACAGTGATACCAGATGTTGATGCCAGGTTTTGTACAGTTCAGACCATGGAAGAGGGAGCTAGAAGGATTTCTGGATTCTCCCATTCTTAGATCTGCTTCTGAATGAAGGAGAAGATGCATGGTGTGCCTGCCTGTCTCTTAACAAGCCCACCCATAAAAGAAGAAAGATCACAGCTGTATCACCTTACCTGTGAAGAAAATTTTCCAGGGGTATGGTAGTGGTTTGATGGGCAGCAAAGCAATTTTCATATAAGAAAGTTTGCATTTGTGAGATATTGCAGAGGTTTAAGGATCACACACATTTAAAAAGACAAGTGCAATGCATATGTCACGTGTGAATAAGAGGCAGGAGCAAGATGGGCAGCTGGAGGAGAGGGCAGCTCTCCGGAGACCAGCTTTTCAGGGCAGGTCACCTTTTGGAAGATCTGCCATTTCATCAATCGGACAGAGACCCCCATGTAAATCTTTTGGTATGAGCAGTGTTGCCTGCCTCGAGTGGTGACATTTGTGTTGTCATCATCATCATCTTACTCAAATGAATAAAGATCAGTCAAGTCAGTCGAGATTGCAGGCTGAAACGTGGGTCATGGCAATGTTTAGCGGAGCAGGATCACAGAATCACAGAATGTCAGGGATTGGAAGGGACCTCAAAAGACCATCTAGTCCAATCCCCCTGCTGGAACAGGAACAACCAGATGAGGTTACACAGGAAGGTGTCCAGGTGGGTTTTGAATGTCTCCAGAGAAGGAGACTCCACAACCTCCCTGGGCAGCCTGTTCCAGTGCTCTGTTACCGTCACTGTGAAGAAGTTTCTTCTCATATTGAAGTGGAACCTCCTGTGTTCCAGTTTGTACCCATTACCCCTTGTCCTATAATTGATTGCAACCAAGAAGAGCCTGGCTCCATCCTCCTGACACTCACCCTTTACCTATTTATAAACATTAATGAGGTCACCCCTCTGTCTCCTCCAAGCTAAAGAGACCCAGCTCCCTCAGCCTTTCCTCATGAGGGAGATGCTCCACTCCCTTAATCATCTTTGTGGCCCTGCGCTGGACTCTCTCTGGCAGTTCCCGGTCGTGATGTTAGATGTTCGATCAGTCAGAAGATGCTGAGCACCCAGCAGAGAGGTAATAGATGGTAGGGCTTTACTGTGGCACTTTGCCACCATTCCTGGGCATTAACCAGCTCTGGGAAGCCCAGAGGTGACAGATTCTGCTGACAATCAGGAGCAGAGTGCCTTGGGTCACTGTGTGCAGCCAAAATGCAACCAAATCCTGCAAACTATCAGTTTGGAGCAAAACTCCTTTTCAACAATTATGTAGCTGCTTGATTAAAGGCTTCATGTTAAATTTTGCTGTAGCTTTCCTAAAAATAATATAAACTTCTTTCTTGTCCTGAAGGAGTTCTGCTGAGAGAGCCTGGCAAGTTGAGCGTCTGTTGCGTCAGCAGCATACAAACACCACCAAGGGAATGTCTGCTTCCAGTGACACAGAGTCTGACACTTCAAAATGAGATCAAAACTGTAATGCAGACTGGAAGAAATCTGTTGTGCATTTTTTTCGTCCCCTTCTTTTAATATAAATTCTAGTGTTACAAAATCTGTTAGCTACCGATATGCTGTTTGATTAATTTGAAACAAAAATGATGTATTAGAAAAAATATTATTTACATGAAAAAACTATGCAACAGCAGCTATTCCATAGAACATGCAGGCCTGTTACGTTAGAGTCATCTGCTTAAACCTGCCTCCTGATCAGGGTGATGGGATTTCAGGGAGGGAGCGTTGCAGGGCTGGTGTGTGAGCAGGGATGTTTGGAAGCATCTGTTTTGAGGAGAAAGATCTATAAATACGCATTCTTCCCTGGCTGAGTGTTATTAATGTTTTCCCTTGGTATTTCACATAATTTCAATCTTAAAGGCCAGATCCTGTCAAGCAGTGCCATATTGCATGGACTGCCAAAGCTGTCTTCATTATTCAGAGTTGTTCAAGTCACATCTTTGCCGTGGCGTGGAGCTCTGGGAGCTGCATGGTGGAGCTTGGCTCTGTTCTGTTCGTCCTCGCGGCTTTCTTGCACAGTTCATTAACAGGTCTAAGAGAATTTCAGTGTATAAAGCGATTAAGTACTTCTGTGCTTCATGCTGCTTAAGTGCCAAAGGTGGCAGTCTGACCTCTGAAGTCTGGCGTGGTGCTGCTTTTTGTGTTCCCGTGGCAGCTGTTAAGAGGACCAGCTGACGGGTCAGCTTGTAACAGCTGAGGAGAAGAACCTGCTTCACGAATTCTACAGCCACTCAGTTTTCTCTCTGTGCTACCTGGGGCACTGTAGTACTTATAAAAAATATTTTATCCTGTGAATTACAGTATTCCAGGTGTGCATCACTATATATTTCAATGCTCAAGATGCTTTTCAGTTATTTTTTTGATTGTTCTCTCTTTCTTCGCTGTCTCCTCCAGCAGCTAAGAGTCTGTTTCTTGATCTGCACTTTAATACACTGAATGTTTCATCTACTATCTGCTCACCATATTCAGAAAGAACATTACCTTTCTGTTTTGATGTGAGATAACAAAAATCCTCTGCTACCAGTTAGGCAAAGTTTTCAAACTGGTATACCTAAAATTTGTTTTAAATTATGTCTCTGGCTATTAAATGAAAGAGGCTTGTTTTTTTCAAATATTCTTTACCTTTGCAAGTTCTGTTGGCTGAGAACAGAACTACTTCCTTTTAGTTTTTTGTTCAAGATAAGTGTCATAGTCTAAAATTGGGAACCCTTGTCTGAACATGTCAGTCACAAGCTTCATCTGTGTACTGATTTAACACCAGCTTTTACATTTAAGACAGAAACCTACACTGATAGAAAGCTGCAATGAAGATGCTAAAAGCTTTTCTGAGGAAGTTAAATCACATTTCAGGCTGATGTTTGGCCAAATCTGACTGGGATTAGAAGGATGTTCTTCCTGAAGGCAGGATGTTCTCATGGAGGGGATCGCTGTGGAGGAGCGGCCAGTCGCGGGATACTGCTCCGCAGGATTGTGATTTGACCTGATGATCCTGAGGGTCTTTTCCAACAGAAATTATTCTGTTCTACTTCTGTTCTGTAACTGGATGTAGGGGTTTTGTGTACATATAATCTGGGGGTAAGATTCCTGAGATCATAGGAGAAATCAGGTCTGAAAGGTCCTTCAGACCCCTGAAGGGTGCCTCTGAAGGGACTTCCAGAGTGTGTTACACAGATTTATCAGATGTATACCTAACTTGTTCCATTCCCATACCCTGCCTGATTTGACCACATACATGCATGCCAAATGAGTCCATGAGATCTAGAAAAGAAAGTAGCAGCGTGTACCAGGAAAGCACAGTCCATTTTGCCATTCTGTTCTTGGATCACCTGCAGTGCTCTGTAGTTCAGTTCAGCCTTATTCCTTCTATGGCTCTCGAGAGCTTCTTTGTTTTGCTGTGGAGCTGAAAACTTTTGCTGCCGTTAAGAAATGGACAGCCAGAATAACGTGAAGTCTTTCTGGATGTGTTTGGAGTTTTGTATTTTTAGCTCAGTTGTGCAACAGGTCACATGCAAATACTAAAACCATAAGGCAGAAACAAAAGGAAAATTGTCAGCCCTGAGACCCTATGGCCAGAGCAGCTTTCAGATGGGACTTCTGTTATATCAGGTGCTTCATTAAAGATCCTGTTGTGGTTTAACAAAGAGAATGAGAGCCTGGCTCTTAGCATGGGTTGTATTCCAGTTTTCAGAACAGGTCCCAGTTTTTAGGAAACCTTTTTCTTACGTTACTGCTTGAGTTCAGAAAGCTTCCAAAACAGTAGACATCTATGCAATTAAAAATGTAGTTACAGAATTAGGATAAAATCCTACTTGCTTACAACTGACCACTTATGAGAAAAGGGCAAGATCATATCCTACTTTTTGTGTAAATTATCCACATAGTCTACACATGTGCAGTATGTGGATTTTATACCTCTCTTTAAAAATCCAGCTTTGATCACAGCGCTGACGTAAGTGCACCTACCAGCCTCTTTCCACCTAGAGATAATGAAGAACTTTTCAGCAAAACTGAGATTGTGCATAATTGTTGACCTGTTTGACCTGAAATATTTCATCTTGAAATATAATGAGATCAGTGAATCTTTGATGAATAAGAACCAGGGTTTCAAAAATGCTTCCAGGATCTGGAGTCCCAGGACAAAACCTGCCTGGACACCTTCCTGTGTAACCTAATCTAGGTGTTCCTGCTCCGGCAGGGGGATTGGACTAGATGATCTTTTGAGGTCCTTTCTAATCCCTAACATTCTGTGATTCTGTGACAGAGAGCAGAAAAAAGCCAGCAGCCTGACAGCAAGGAGAACCCCATGTCAGGTAAGGTCTCCTAGAGCTTCCAGTGTTCCTAGTGCTGAACAGCAGGAATCTCAGAGCTCTTGGATGTTGGGCTACCCACAACCTTGGTTTCTGGGCTGACTAGTCGAGGCTTCCCTCTGTTTTTAAAAGAGTGGAAAAGAGAGCAACCAAAATAGGGATGTTCAGATGTGCTTTTTCGTTCTTGATGATCTGCTGCAGTGTTCCAGGTCATTGGTAGTTTAAACTATGAAAAGAGCATCCTACAAATCTTGGTTCTTGTCTGCTGTGCATGCTGAGGATCATTTAAATGTATTCTAAATTGTTTAAAATTGTGCAAAATTGGTTGAGTCAGTTGAGTTAGTCACAGAGGCATCTACTGCCATTTAGAATGTCCTAGGATGCTGAAGAAATCCCTGCAGGGCCAGCATGTCCATAGCAAACCTGCAAGAGACCAATGTCTCTACGACAGCAGGAGGGAAAGGAGGAACATCTGGCTGTCAGATGGCACTGGATGACTATGAGTGCATCAATATTCACATCTCACATCCAGTAAAGAGCATTTTTCAAGCAAATCTGTATTTTGGGTCATGCCATGGGGTGGTCTTGGGACGTGCAGGCTGTGGGGACTGCTGGGCTGCTGCTGGGGAAGGCAAGCGGCACCCAATCTCCAGCTGCTGATGGGCATTAACGCTGCGGGCCAGGAGAGAGCAGAAACCCCTGGCCTGCAAGGTGGGTTGAACGTCTTTGAGAGTCCTCAACAGCAGTTGGCTTCACTCCACAGAGCCACACTACCTGCTAGTGCAGATCTGTTCCCGAGACCTCAGTTACCTGTAAGGATGGTGGAGATGACCTCATAGAGTCCTACATGCAGATGTCAAAAAATGAGGTCGCTTAATATAAAGGTATAGCTACACCTACACTAGGAAAATAGTGCCTGGCCTCCCTTTCTGGGTCGGAATCGGAAGGATTCCCCACCTTAGTGGAAGAAGTTTATTATTAAGTGATTGCATTATATTGCATGATATTTTCTGTTACTGATTTGCTGTTTAAAAGGGGCTTAGCCAGGAGTAAAGGGAGAATTTGTGTGGGGCTTCATAGAAAAAATAATATAAATTTCCAGTCTTGTGTTGGAGGAGAGTATGTGTTTTTTTTCTCCTCTCTATGATTCAGTTTATATTCCTAATTCCAGCCATTCTTCTTTTGTAAGAGTTTTGTTTATATATTGAACCTGACAACTGGACGATTAAGGATGTTTGGACTGCCTTTTCTGCAAGTCTGATTATGAAAACCACCTATGCCATCAGCATAAAATAAAAAGCGGAAACTTTCTTATGCTTGTAGTTCCAGTAGGAAAGCAGTTCACAGGAGCTGGAAGTTTTTGTTGGTGGATTAAAATGATCCATTTTGGAAATAGCCTGCACTAGCTCTGTAGTTGAAATGGTACCACACTCTTGCAAAAGGCTAATTTAGGGACAGAGCAAGAAGCATCCCTGTGCTCTGTCACTTTGCCCTTCACCTGTTCCCTTTCCTCCAGGGTCTCGTTAACTTGCCATAATGTGAATATTCATGTATGCTGCATACCTTAACTTGCACGAACCTATGATTTTGTAAGAGAACCAGACTACAACAACAATCAAAGTGGACTCCTCAAACTGCTTCTTCTTTTTAAAGATTTTTTTTCACAAAATACAGATTAAAATGTCATTTTTAACCTAAAAAAAAATTTGCTTTTCTACATACCTTTGTTTATGGTGAGCATTCAAATTCATTTCCTTACGAAATGGACTTCTCAGTGCCATGGTGTGTGATGGCTACTTTATACTTTCCGTTTTATGGACTCCACTATTGGTACTGTTGTTAGCTGAGAGAAGTAAATAGACTTTGAGCAAAAGATCACACCATAGCAACCCTCAGCTTCTGTTTACAGTTCAAATAAACGTCTGTGCTGTGGAAATTTATGTCCTGAGAAATTTTCTAAACCAGTACACTAATTGATTTAATAACAAAAGGATTAATGCAGATAAGTTGAAGACAAATTTACACTCCATATTTAAATGGTGAATAATTTTATTTTTTTAAAAGCTTCCAGTAAATAATACATCACAGCCACTTAGCAGGGAGAAGATATTTTTTTTACTTATTTATTGTAGGAGAAAGTGCACGACAGTTCTGAGGGAGAGATTAACATATGCAGTCAGCAGAATATGAGTTCTCTCATTAAAATCAATATTAAAAGTTGCTTTGTTTATGGCAGCAATTCTGTTTTCAAAATCCAAGCTTCTCTTTTTATAAGTTCTTCCCATTTTGGTTAAAGAAGCTTTTACTCAAGCAAAACTTCTATTGACTGAGCTGGACATTTGGTTCAAGAAAATCTAGTGGAATAAGTTATATGCCTCTGAAAATCCCATCTGCAGGGGGCTTTTAGGCCTTTAAAGGATATGCCAGGAAAGGACAATTTTTCCTTTCTGCAACTAATACTAAGACACTGTTGCTAGCAGTGCTTTGGGTTGTTTTTGATAATCTGCAAATTGGGAAGATTTTATTCCAAATGGTAGTAGTTCCTTACAGATTTCACCCATACATTTTGGTCCTTCAGCTGGCTTGCCTTTATATGGCAGAAAGTGTGATCTGTCTGGGATGCAGTCAGCGTTTTGGAGGATGTTGTATCTGGTGAAGCCCTTGTGGGTTTTGACATGGAGAGTGGCTGGAGAAGCTGATTTGGAGGCAGGGTAGGATTACGTATGTCATGATTTGTTTCTGATTTGGTTCCTACTCATATCTGTGTGTGTTGTGGGATATCTATATTTTAATTGGAACACAAATGTGGTATCTGGCCAGCTGGTGGCATCACTTCTAGTTATGTCACTGAGCAAATGAAACGTGTGTAATCCCAGACTAAACTGGGAGAACCAACAGGGCCAGCGGTTGTGAGGTGGCTTCACTGTACGAAAAATGATTGCTTTAGCACAAGAAGTTGTCTTGCAGTGCCATTTGGTGTTCTTAAGCAACACGCTAAATGTAGCGATGTGCCATTGCATGGCTGGAATTTTAAAATGTCATCAAAGCGGCAAATCTGACATCTGTGATGCTTGAATGAACCAGATGAAATGTACCTTGTAGAATATTATTTTTTGTATCTTCTATATTGGGATGAAGAACTGAGAGTCAGGTGCAATCCTTGGATTCACTCTGGACAGTATATTAAGCAGAGGGACTATGTATTTAGGAACTGGGGGCCACCAGATATGATACCCTGTGCCTGCACACCCCAATGAGCTCAGCGGAGTAGGGTCACTGTTTAGGCTAGGGGTGGTGGACACAGTGTGTCTATGCAGCACTGGCACAGAGGGGGTGTCGGCTGGTGCTGGGGAGCCCGTGGGGCAGAGGATGGGGCAGAGGATGGGACAGCCCTGGGGAGGGTGAGAGAGCTGAGGGGAGCAGTGGGGTGAGATGTGACTTGGGTGGTGGAAGGGAGGTGAAGGGGTTTTGAGGTAGTATTGCAGCAGGGGTGGTGTTTATCATTTTGGGGGATGTGGTGTGTGGCACCTGTGGGGAGGCTGTGCCTGCGGGCGTGATCACTGAGAACAGCCCCCATCGGCACAGGCAGCTGAGGAGCAGAGGTGGTTCTAATATGGAGTGACTGGGACATCATGAAATCCTCAGGGTACCTCCTCTCTGATAGAAATGATCAGAAAAATGTAACAGCTACATAACATCAGCAGAAAATGATCCCAGCAGAGCCTCCAGCGCGATGCTTGCTCGGAGCTCGCCTGCAACGCACAGGTGCAGGTTTGTGCCTCTTCTCTCCCAGCTTCTTTACATCACATCCAGATTACCTAGGTGAAGAAAAAGTCAAGCTTTTTATATAGCACTTGCTGCTATAGAAACCACAAGCCCTGTAATGACGTGCCCTGCCGTGGAGGCACAGCCAGCAGTGGCTCTGGACTAGCGGATGCTGTAACCTGTGCTGTCAGTCTTTGGTATTTTCAACCAAAGCTCAGCTGCCTTCTGAACAGCTCTCTTTCACTTTTGCAGCATGCAGCTTTTCAACATTGGAAATAAAGACACCAAACCTCAGGTGTAGTTTATGCTAAAAAAAAAAAGAATCCATAGCTTTGTGGTAGAAAGGTTTATCTGCTATTTTCAGTCTGTTGCAATGTGCGGATGATATTAAGCCTCTGCTGGTTTGAATTATGACTGTAACTTTCCCTACAAAGCCACTATCGGCCATCTCTGTTTCTCTCCAACAGGAAAGAAAAGGCAGCATTAAAGGAGGTGATATATGGAAAGTGTTGGGTCTGCTAAGCCATTTATGATAGTGTTAAGATAAAAAGTCTGTAAAATGACTGTGGCTCTGATGAAGACTTCTGAAGTCAGAGCGGGATGGAGCAGTCAGCTAGGAGGGGAGAAAAAAAAGCTAGTATTGATCCTCAGTCAAGAGAGCAATCCTGCTAATGCTGTAATTCTAATTTCTGTCACTAGAAAACAAACAGAACAAGAAGAGAGAAAAAAAATGTAGAACATCCCAAAGATATCTGAAGTGCTTTCTGCTAAAGTAAAATGGAGATTGGATTAATGAAGCGTATTAAAGCAATAGGTGTGCTTGCTTCTTTAGAGATTACAAGATGAAGAAAAAGGGAGCTGCTTTATTAAGACCCAAATTACGGATGTTACAGACGAGGCAATATCTCAACAGCATTTACCTGAGGAACGTATCTGCAAATAAATACTCTGATGAGAACAAAAAAGCAATGTGGAAGATACAGTACAAAATAAAGCTCTCCTTTCAGTGAACAGGGTTAGCTTGTCTTGAGCATAGTAGCATGGTTTGTGTCCTCACTGAAAACAGATGTCGAGGAAACCTGAACGTGAACTTTCTGCAAAGGAGAAGGAAATTAAGATAGGCAACAAGGACAGGAATCAAACAGCTGGTTGGTCCCATCACCAGTTCATGCCTATAGCCTCCTGTCCTGCAGAGGGGACAGAACAAGCCAACCCATTTTTTTTCCCTTTTAAGTGATTTTTCCAATGGCTGCACTATGCTTAAGCGCTCTAGAGTATCGGCAGTGAAGCTGTAGGCAAGTAGTGTCAGCAAGATACTCTGGGGACAGGGGGGAGCGGGAATCACCTTTGTTCGGCTGAGCAGAGCCTCCTCCTGTGACCCAGACAGGTGCATTAACGCAGCTGCTACCCCGAGGACTTCTCACTGGAGAAGGCCCTGACCTAGTGCCAGGACCCTCCCTAGAAACACACAGAGAAGCTTGTTGCAGAGCACCAGGGATCCTTTGGCTTCCAGCATTAATTAATTAATTGAACACCTTTTGGCACTGGAGGAAAAAGAGTCCTAAAGATTTTTACAAGTATTTTGCAGTACCCAAAGCTCTCACTTGCTCCTCTTCCTATGGTTTCCCCTTCCACAGACACTCACCTCCAGAGGATCTTTACTTTCTATAGAAGTAATCTTCCACTTACCGCAAGTTTATCTTCATTTTGCTGTTATCTGCTTCTTTCTTCTTCAGATGTCCTAAACTAATATCCAGCGGTAAGTAGCCAAAGTTCAGCTCTTGATGCTGTGCCATTGGCCTCAGCAAGAGTTTGCATTTGACTTCTATAGCCCCAAGCAATGGCAGTTTCATATGGTCTGGTGTGTTTTTTGGCTCACAAAAAGCCCTGTGAAGAGTTCAAGAAATTAGGCTGCTTATTTTGTCAGAGACTCATTTGCAGGTTTAGTGGCTGAAGTTATTTTGGGTTCCAAAACCGTCACCTCAGAGGAAATCCAGTGTCCCACTGGCAAAGTACTGAGTGGGGCAGAGTCAAGGCAGGGACAGCGTGTGGAGACTGGGGAGCTGCTGTGGAGGGGAAGGATGAGACCTTCAAATCCTGACCTCTACTTCTGTAAGTTAGAAGCTAATTCTGCAAGCTTTTACATTGCTTTACACAACTCCTTTCAAACACTAGAACGGGCTGTGCTATGTGCCCAGCAGCCTTCCCTTTGGGAAAGAAGTGTCACAGGGTACGAAATGTCACAGCAAAGTGTCGATGCTTCTCCAGGTACCCCTGAGTACCTTCTGCAAGCCCAGGGTGTTCTTGAATTGTGAGACCAGTACAGGCAGACACGTGGGGTTGACAAGCTGCTGTACACAAGCTATTGGAAAGCGAATGCTGAAAGGAGGATGCTGACCCACCACTTCTTTGAAATCACTAGCCTGTCAGGTGTTTTCAGAAGTAAAGACACTCTAGAAACATTGAAATTCATCCTACAGTAGGATGGGGATTCTGGCAAACTGCAAAATGAAGTCTCTCTAGAAAGACAGCATGATTTACACACCCACTTCTTCTTAGTTTTGAATAACCTAGGATTATTGCTGCCAGACAAACTAAATTAGTCCTGTCATAAGCTCTCAAAGCCAGGCAATAGCAAAACCAGCTCAAGGGGTTTTGTTTTTTTCTTTAAGTTTTCAGAGCTTTACAAGCTGTGGAAATGATGAAATACCTAAAGCAGTGTGAGACAAAAGATTTTATAGGATTATACTAAGCAAGCTTTCTGGTGTGAAGCATTCAATTATATATTCTGTGCTGTCAGCACATGGAGCGTGATGGGACTATAATTTTACCTATGTATTTCCTCTGGTTGCTAGAGAAACCATACTAAGTCAATGTACTCCTGTCCTTATTGATCTTCTTAGCAAACTCTCACAAACAGCTTCAAGGTTATAAGTCTTTTCACTGAGCTGATGTCTGATGTCACACATACCACTGTCAAAATCAGCTGGTTTACCATAACATTTATTGATGCAGAAATCTAGACATAAAACTATATAACAAAACCTATGCTGAGGGAAATGGAACAAGCACATTAAATAAAAGTAGTCATGCATATGAATGCTTTCCTTTACTTTATTGATGCAGATAGAAATGAGAAGAAAGGACTGCTTAGTCCAGGAAAATTAGTCCTTGTCAGTTCTAAGGTGAGTGAGATGGTGATGAAGGTCTCGCGGATGGCCAGAAGTGCGCACCTGTGAAGAGCGGTGTTCAGGGAAGAGCAGGAGCTCTTTGGAGACCTTTGTTTCTAACCACAGGCCAGAGCAGGTTTGCTTGGCAGCCTTGGGAAATAACATGGCAGTGTCTCTTGGATGGACCTTAGGAGATATGGGACAGGGAGGACAGTGGCAGGGACCTGACAAACAGTTCTGAGGAAGCAATAGCAGGAGGAGAGAGGGAAGTCAGAAGGACTCTTCATCCCCTCGCCCTGTGGAACTAGCAGCTGAGCAGATGCTTAAGGCTTCCTTTTCCTCCTCTTCTTCTTCCTCTTTCTCCTTCTCCCTGCCAGAGTCCCACTGGAGGTGGGGTCTTTGGGGCTCTGTGGAGTAGCAGGGTAATGGGACCACACCAGGGAATGGGGGAAAGCTGCCCGTCTGGCAGATCCTGGAGTTAAAATTTTAATATGATGATTTTTTCCCCCCTGTTCCTTTTCTGTCCTGTGAGAAGGGGTGCAGGGGAGCTCTGGGCCCAAGGCAACTGTGTCTCCATGATCAATGCAATATTTTTTTTTTTTTTAATTCAGAAAGCTGTGAGTACAGATAAACAGGGAGTGACGGTTACAATGAACCTAAACTAGAGTGGCTGCAAGTATGTTCCATGTTATTTCTGCAGCCTCTTGTAGCAGTGGCCTGTGGCCCTACAGCTCAGAACCTCTGCTGGGTTGTAGATAGGGAGAAAGGAGACTTCTTTTTGAGTCTTATTATTACTGTACAAATAAAAGCACAGGAAGGCCAGAGAGAAGGAGTTTTTTGTAGAGGAAACTGAGCAAAAGATCAGATTTGGGCTTTGGTTGTGGGACTAGAGAGGTTTTTTGGTCTTATGGAGCATGCAACACACGGGTGTTTCCTCCCTCAGGTTCTCACATTTGACCCCAAAGTCTCTGTGTCCCCTGTTGCCCTGAGCTGATGGACAATCGTGGTGTCCCTGGGAAAACAGCGCTGTCCTGGGAGGCTGGGATTGGGAAGGCAGGTCTCTCAGGTCGGGAGAACCGGCCTGTACATGATTTTGACAAGTTTAGGGTACCCATGGCTGGTCTGCAACTTTTGTTGGGAATTGCAAGATAAAAATGCCAGGTCAGATTTATTCAGGGTCGTGAGTGCAAGGCAAGTCCGAGTGCTTGGGAGCCTCTAGTGCACAGAAGCAGAAATGTTAAAGTTGGGGTTGTATGTGTTCGTCTACCCTTTCCTAAAGCTGATGGAAAATGCAGGTTTTCCCATAATATTTTGAAATAATTTTCTCAAGTAGCTTTAGTAGTATGTGAAGCAGAAAGGACAGCACCTCCCTGCCTGATTGGCAGCCCACAGCTAACTTGTAATGAGTTTTTCTTAAAAATGTTTCAATTTTTCTTCCTGCTGATGATGAGTGCAAGATAGAACTTAAGTAAAATTATTGCAGCCTTATTTTATAATGTCCCTGTGCAGAGTAACAGCTGGGGTGTCAAGCAGCTCTTGTGTTTGGAAATCGTATTCTGACAGCCCCAGGGAAGCATGAAAGAGAGCTGCAAACAATGAGTCCCAGTAAGAAGGCTATGAACAGCCCAGGTTTGTGTCCAAGAGAGGTTTTGGATCTCTTGTCTTGATGCAGATTGAATGAAAATAATCCATTTTTAAGTAGGTGTTTGAAAGAACAGAAAACATTATTCTTACTGTATTATGTAATCAACAGAAGAACCAAGTTGGCCATCCCAGGCGAACCTCTTTGCTGTAAACCCTCTCTGAATAAAATCTCATCCAGTGTTCAGAAACATCTTGAGAAATCTTTTGCCACTGAAGGAAAGACCCTGAAGCCAAATGGTTTTCACATTGCCACAATGGCTGCTAATCCTGAGAGCCACTTAGGGTGATACAAGAGGTTTTCTAATTATTTTGGCCTCTCCTCCTCCCATGCTGGTTTAAGTCCCTTCACAGGGTGTCCATACCCACCGCTGAGCATGCAGGGGAGGATGGAATTATGCACTTACTGCAAATAGACTTTGCATCACATAATGTATTGGGCAAATCATCAGCCATGAGGCTGTGGTCAGTGGCTGGTGAAATTGGATCTGAAATTACTGTGAGATCTGTCATTAGAGGCAGTTATTACAGTATATAGAATATTCTCTGCATATACAATTTTTCCATTATTTTCTGTTTACTATGCAAAGTGTCTCTTTGTTGAAACACACCATCTTATCAATCAACAGCACTGTTTGTTATGGCCGTACTGTGTATTTTGCCTATAACTGGTAAGAGGATCATAACTGTGTGACTCACACAGCAAGCCAAGTGGCCAACCATTTATCATATCGCATTTCTGTGTGCTTTTATGTTGGTGCTTGATTTGTATCTTAGTTATGAATTTACATAAACCTGATCATTTTAATGAAAACTTGGTTCTAACAACCACCCCAGAATTTTATACTATTTTGTTTTCTTTCCTTGTTTCCTTGTACATAATGTTGGCCTTATTTTGTGTTCAGGAAAGTGGTCAAATTAGAGTTCTTTACAATTTCAATGTAATAAATCTCTCTCTACTTGACAAAATATTAAGGTCTTTTTAAAAATGTCATTTACTCAGTATGTGTAATTGAGCATGTACATGTGCTATGAATACATCTGGTCACATGCATTTAGCATTAATGCCCCCATATTACAGAAAAATGTTGAAACAAACCAGGTTTTGGCCAAAATCTAAGGAGATTCCAGGTTCAAAGCAACCTTTATTCTCATTTCTGTTTGGGTGTATGAGCAGCCCTGAGGTTTGTTGCCTGCATGCTGTTTGGGTTGTAGATTTGTGCTCTCACTGAGAAGATGCTCACTGAGTATCGGGGGTACCTTGCAGGCAGACCTTACCAGCTGGTTCAGGTGCAAGATGAAGATCACAGGTGTGTTCCAAAGCTGCAGAGCTCTGCCAAAGTGGGGCTCTGCTCCTGGTACGCTGTGCTGGTTTTACTGAAAATAAGTTAATTTTCTGTATGCAGTTAGAAACCTTTCTTTTTCATAGCTAGCATGGTCATTATTTGGACTTAGTTTGAGAATAAGAAGACAATGCCCCAGGGCAGAGTTAATGTTTTTAGTTGCTCTGATCTGAGAGCCAAGGACATTCTGAGCTCTCCCCATAGGTGTGAGACATCGAGGAAGGGGGCATGGATGGGGCTTGGCTGACATCCAGACTGATCAATAAGAGTATTCCATCCCATTAGTGTTATGCTTCATATTTAAGGAGAGTTGATATCTGCCAGTCTCTCTCTCTGGCTCTTCTCTTTGCTCTCAGAGACCTATTCAGGAGAGTTCTGTTTGGGAATGTTTAGTTCAGCATTTTGCAGAGGCCTCTGGGCCTTTCTGCCTTTTTTCTCTCTCTGGGATCAGCTGTTTGGGCCAAGTGCTGCTTCCTGGGACTGGCAGGTGTGGACAGAGTTAATGAGGAATTGCCCTGAGTATCTTTTATATTCTGTTTCTATTTTAAATATATATTTACTAGTAGTATATTAGTATTTTGTTATTTTATTAAACTCTGTTTATCTCAATCCAAGTTCCTTCCTTTTCAATTCTCTCCCCCATTTGAGGGGTGGGGAGGAGGGTAAGTGGGTGGCTATCGTGGTTGTATTGCTGGCTCGGGTTAAACCATGACACATGGGGCAGCTCTTGGCTTTATCTGTTCTGCAAGGTGATGTGTTATGCTGGGCAAACACACTTGTAGCCCAGGACTGCATCTTTGTGCCTCTGGAAGACACCCTTATCCCCAGTGTTTAAAAGTTTTAAGAGTCTATTATTCAGGGCATACATAATTTAATACAAATAACAGTAATAATATGAATAATGGTGAGCAGCTTCCTTTCTCGGCATTGAGCCAGGTAAATGAGACTTCTTTAATTTTGTGGTATCAGAACTGATTAAAACCAGACCTTCCGTACTTAGAAAGAAATGCCTTGCAGGCACAGTAGAGTTTAAGTGCTTTCCATATTAAAAAGTCATGCCGTGTTCTCTTAAGTCAGTAGCAGAATTTCCATGATCAGAAAAAGAAAACAAATCCCTAATCAGATAATGTAAAAGAAAAGCACACTTGAGTTGTAGTTGTTGCTTAAGGATAGGGTCAAGCCTTGAATGTACTGTCCTGTTTTTCAAGGCACAACCTGAGAGAGATCCTGGGCTTCTTGTCCCCGGGGGCACCCGCCAAAAGCACATGGATCTTCACTGGGTCGGGGGGTCTCTGTCCTGTGTTCTCGCGGCAGGTCAGTTGGGTTGCTGCTGTCGGTAGGAAGGTGTTACTAGCTCATTTTGGGCAGTGTTTTGACAAGATGCTGGATGTGCAATCTCACAGGAGGGCTAAAAACAGCAGTGTACTCTCTGCACAGACAGGCTCTGTGGAGAGGTTTGCTGCCAAACCCAAGGATCTTGCTGCTCGTGGGTGGAGAGGCATTTTTTGATCCTGAGTTGTATAACTTGGCGACGTACTTTATAGTTGCTGGTATAAAGCAGTTCCCAAATGCATGCTGCCAAATTTCAAGTTTCTGCTGGAAAACATTGTAAAAAATCAAACCAACAGGCAAATAATATGAAGAAATTGCTGAGCTGTTTTTGTGGAAAGTTAAAAAGAATAGGTCTGAGGTAGAGCTCTGGCAGGGAAATTTTCAGGCATAATGATTAGAGTTTATAATCACAGAATTTATAACCACAGAAATTGATAATCACAATATTTATAATCGCAGCAAACCTGGTATTTACAATGGGAAGGCCAAGACCTGCTGATCCCAGGCAGGACAGTCAGTCCCTCTGCAATGAGTTATCTGTCTCTGCTTAAAGAATTTGTGAAACTTGCTTTCAGGTGTGCTTGCCCTTGCACAGCCATACAAGTCCCGATCACCTGCCTGGATAACAAGAGCTCTCTCTGTGCCAGTTGTCATAATTTCATTATTTTTAGCAGTTTGGACCCTCACTGCTTTGCAGCTGGTGAATTTCAGCCCGCAAGGAGGTCTGGCCATGGCTCTGTGCTGTGCCGGGGCCCCAGCCGGCAGAGGGGAGCCGACAGCTGTGCATCCATCTCTGCCCGCTGCACGGAAGCACGAGCTGCAGAGGAATGAATGAACGAATGTCTGCCTGAGCATCCCCAGCTGCTCCGATTTTTAGTTTCCTCCTGTGTTGTGGAGGTGCTGGGAGTGGGCTTTCTAGTGAACTGGGAAATTCAAAAGTGATGTGTTGATGGCATAAATACACATGAATTCCCCAAATACTGAACAGTACACGTTCAAGCCTCAAACACTTCATGCTAGAAAACACGATACAAAACCGTCTGAGGCTCTAAATGAGTCTTTAATAAAAGAGCAAGTTAATGAACCAACATTACAGACAAGATCTTGAGAGAGAGCTGCATGTCTGATAATCACATCCTTGCTAATGTTATTCTACTGGAATATTCCATTTTTATCACAAACCATAAAGGGCCAGACCTAAATGGACCGGCAAATGTAATTTAGCTGGCTGTTTCTGTCCCTCACTTATGTGATGACTCTTGCCTTCTCTTCAGTTAGTTGCGGGAGTTTTTGACTTGATTTTTTCCAGCAAATTTAGCCTGTACAGAGCCTGCAATCTCCAGCTAAATGTAAGGGGTAGCAGAAGAACCCTGCCCTGCCCACAGATCGTGCTCCTTTTCCCAGCATGGACAGAGGGCAGGAGGGAAGTGACAGGAAAAGCTCCAGCAATATAGGTGGGATTGATGGAGAGAAGAGCTCTGATTTGGGATGAAGATGGTCCAGAGTCTGTGGATACTGTGCAGCATCAAAGGAGAAAGGAAGGGCGAGCCTTTCTCAGTGGCACTTTCACAAAAGCACTTATTAAAATGAGAGAGGCATTGTGGGAGAAGGAAGTAGCAGAAATGTGGTGAGAGCGGCTTTTGGAGTGGATAGTGAAGAATACGGATTAGTGAGGTTAAGAGTGATGGGCTGAAAGGGGACAGATCAAAAAGCAGGAGGGAGGAGGATGAGCAATGACTGTTTAACAGGAGAAAGATGAACACAAACTGGTGTGGGTTGCTGGTGCTGCCCCAATGCCTGAGGGCAGTGCATTTTCTCAGCTCTTGCTGTTCCTCAGCTTGTCTTTTATAAAATGATCGTGGCTTGACTTTATGGGATCACAGGTTGGAAGGGGCCCTATGAGGTCATCTAATCTTCGGCATCATCTTCTCTTCCCTCTCTCTGCCTTGTCTGATTAAGGTTTTTCTGTCTCTCCTATATAGTGTTACTGCAATGTTGTTGTGTAGATACAACTGCTATATTACAAATAGTAAAAAAAACCCTGCTGCTCAGATAGCTCAGGCTTGTAGAGGCACAAGATCTCAGCACCTCTGCAAGGGAAAACAAGAAAAGAGGAAGTGTGTCATTTCTGCTGACTTCAGTGTCACAAAGAATCACAGAATGTCAGGGATTGGAAGGGACCTCGAAAGATCATCTAGTCCAATCCCCCTGCTGGAGCAGGAACGCCTAGGTGAGGTTGCACAGGAAGGTGTCCAGGCAGGTCTTGAATGCCTCCAGAGTAGGAGACTCCACAACCCCCCTGGGCAGCCTGTTCCAGTGTTTTGTCATCCTCACTGAGAAGAAGTTTCTTCTCAAATTTAAGTGGAACCTCTTGTGTTCCAGTTTGTACCCATTACCCCTTGTCCTACTGTTGGTCGTCACCGAGAAGAGCCTGGCTCCATCCTCGTGACACTCACCTTTTATATATCTGTAAACATTAATGAGGTCACCCCTCAGTCTCCTCTTCTCTGAGCTAAAGAGACCCAGCTCCCTCAGCCTTTCCTCATAAGGGAGATGTGGTTGCCTCTGTGTTTCTGTTGCCTAAATTCCAGCTGTAGCAGCAAACTCCTGTTACTGACTTGAAGGACACCTGCTTGCCATTTTTTACAAATCTCATCACAGGTGTAATGCAAACGAGAACTGAAGTACTATACGCGTCTCATGGCATGGAAGAGCTTCGTGTCCCAGCCTCTGCTCAGACCAGGATAAATGTGATTGCTGGACTGTAGCACTCACTTTACAAGCAGTCAGCATCCCCAGATTACCTGCCAGCTCCAGGAGGGCTGTGTTCTCTTTGTGTTTTTTATTATTATTGTCACTATTGTCATTATTATTTTCAGACTTGCACTTGCTTTCTGAGATTTGATAGGATACTCCTACTAAACAAAACAGTTATCTTTAAAAACATGCTGTCCTGCTGTAGTCAGGCTTTGAAGAAACCAGCTGTGCCTGGAAGGTGGAAAAGCTGCTTTTCTGGAAGAAGGAGGAAAGTATTTCAGAAGGAACAGGGTGTGCTTCGTTCTAAAACACCAGAGTCATCAATACAGAGAGCAGGACGGAGCAGTGCTTCTCCTCTCAGCTGTGGTGGGGGGAGCAGGGGTGACCGCCCAGCCCTTCCCCTGCCCTCGCCGGTCCCAGGGGAGGTTGGCAGGACATCTCTCCCCAGGAGCCACAGTTTCAGGTAACTTTGCTGAAGGACTAAACCGTTCCCGTGCAGGGCTGCTGGGCTTGTCTCGGCAGCCGGTGACGTGGTTCCTGGCGCCACAGCTGCTCAGATCAAGGATGGGATCCAAAGCATCAAGTGACCAATTTCTGGTTGCCTGGATTGCTGCAGGTTTTGACCTCACCAGTGAGGGTTCATCTTTGCTGTTGGAGAAACTTTTCTGTTGCAAACAAGCTTTTCTAACTCCTCTTTTATTCAGGGGAACCAGGCTCTGGAAAGTCAAAGTGAACATGCTGAATCGGGAAGAAAAAAGACACCAATCTTTTGCTTTCAGCCCTTCTATTAAATTCCCTCTTTCTCCTCAATGTAAGGTCTGTTTAAGGGTGTCCAGAAGCCAGACAAATACACACACATACATAGAAATAAAACCAGAGTTCATACCCATCATTCCTTCTGGAAAGTATAACAATATTAGCTCCCTTCTTCTCCATGCACCGCAGATGATTTTTAAGGGGCAGATGCCATTTGCTCAAGGCGGGCTAAAATGCCTTTATCTGCAGGTTGACTAAGCCTTTCAAGTGCCTTCAGTGGGCCACAATTGATAGAGCACAAAAGAATAATCATCTCACTGTTCAGAGAAAATGAAATTGTAGGCTGTTATGAGCCAAAGTGCTGTGTTTTTTCCAGTGTCATCTTCCACTTGATCCAAAAGGAAATTCTTAACAGGAAAAAGAAAGGTTGCATTTGAATATTTAGCTGCTATAAGTGGTTAAGCCAGGATGCAAAATGTATGCTATTTTTCATATTAGAAATATACCTGCCTTTGTGTTCCTTTTCCTGTGTTTTCTGCAAAGCGAAGTGGGGATGAAGTCAGCAATGACTCAAATTTTGAGTTGTGAACCCTCATCTCTGAAGATTGTTAGATTTTGGCAAGATGATTTCAAGCACCCTGAGCATTTTTGGCTCAAATGAACCAGGAAATAATGGAAATGTTTGGAAAAAAAAGACATAATCACAAGGCTTTCTGCCAGATTTTCAAGAGCTAACTGTGAATGAGTCCATGGATACGTTTCTAAACTCCCTTTGGGCTGCTCTTCACTGCTCAGAGGGATTTCTCTGAGATGCATTATCCACAGGTCAGGCAGGTGGCTGAGCATTGACTGGATGACTGCACTACTGTAAAACAAGAAAAGACAATAATTTGGGTTTCCTGTAAAACAAAGACCCTTCCAAAGCAGAAAGAGGCTGTTCACATGAGCCCTCACTGGGAGGCTCAAGTGTTCACAGACATCATGTGATAGCCAGACTCTGGCTGCACAGCTGTAACCTCAGTTGTATTTTGTCATTCAGGTCACGATAACATGAATCACTGAGGATTTTTGTTCAGTGCAGATTCATAGCCACACAACTAAAATATTTTTTTAAGATTTTTAAAGATCTGCCTTGACTTTGAGTTTCCTATGTAAAATACCCACCGGTGTACAGAGGTGTACTGAGATAAGGGCAACAAAGATGATTAAGGGACTGGAGCACCTCCCTTGTGAAGAAAGGCTGAGGGAGCTGGGTCTCTTTAGTTTGGGGAAGAGGAGACTGAGGGGTGACCTTATCAATGCTTATAAATATATAAAGGGTGAGTGCCACGAGGACGGAACCAGGCTCTTCTCGGTGGCAAACAATGATAGGACAAGGGGTAATGGGATCAAGCTGGATGGGATCAAGAGGTTCCACTTAAATTTGAGAAGAAACTTCTTCTCAGTGAGGGTGACAGACACTGGAACAGGCTGCCCAGGGAGGTTGTGGAGTCTCCTTCTCTGGAGACATTCAAAACCCACCTGGACATGTTCCTGTGCGACCTCACCTAGGCGTTCCTGCTCCAGCAGGGGGATTGGACTAGATGATCTTTTGAGGTCCCTTCCAATCCCAAACATACTGTGATACTGTGATTTCTCTCCAGTTCTCCTTCCTAGCTAGTCTGGTTCTGCATCATTACTACTGTAAAACTGTATCTCTAGATACAGCTTTAATAAACTCTCAGAGGAATCTCCCTGGCAGTTTGGCCACTTCTCTGTTGCCAGCCATCAAACAATAATCTTAGATGTTATTCTAGCATCTGTGATGACTCATTATTGTAGGAATATTTTAAATTTTCCCAGTCCTATCACTCTGGACCAGCTATATGGGAACGAGTTACATTTCCCAGAACATCAATATCAGGTTAAAAGACAACTGTTTATTGATTCTGTGTCTTGACTTGATGCTGAGAGTTCAAATATTTACAGACTTGCACCTTGTAAGACTCTTTTCATTCAAGGAAAGTAAGTCACGCAGTTTAAAGTAAGTGCAAATTAATGAGATGACGAGCTTAGAGTGTTTCTCCAAATTAAAGAAGCACTCAATTTTTATTAGGCATGTAGGTGCAGTTAAAGTTAACAAACCAACACAATTTTAATTCAGCTTGGTGTACCTGTATTATCTATCCACAGACTATGGAGCACTCCATTGTGCAATGGGGGCAGTTCCATTTTACCTGAGTTAGAATTCCTCTTGCATTATCTTTTATGGAGTCGTCTCTCCAAAAGCTATGGAGCATTACACAAATTTAGTTGTGTTTGTTTGAAAATCCAGGGGTTTCAGCACATTGTTGCTTTTTGGAGCCACCAAATGAACCAGAGATCAAATTAATGTGAATTGGCTGGCTGCAGAGGTGATTTGGTTACCTATACAAGTTTTTTTCGCAGCATGTCAAAATTTCATTTTTCATTTTGGAGATATTGTGTTTTGTGAGTCCAAGCCTTTCTCTGACATCTACTCTTCTTCAACCCTTGCTCTATTATATATTCCACATAATTTTCTAACCATGACAGACTCTCTAAATAGACCTGTAAATAATTTTCTGAGCAATAGCTGAACTAAGCCAGTTTTTAACTAAAAATCATTATGTATCAAACTGGAATATAAGTTTAATCATATGTTCTACACAACTGGCCACCATCCTACACAGGAATCTCCTTAAACAGTTTTATCTGATTATCATTGTGAGTTATGCCATGTGGGAATCCCTTGAAACTTGCGGAAATAAAGGAAGGTTTTGCTAAAAATACTCATCTCCTAACCGAACAACTCCCAAATGCTGCCAGTGACAGCAGCAGCAGTTGGTAAATGTCCCAAATGCGCTTTCCCTTGTTTGTCCTGATTCAGCATTGTACATTTTGTGACCTTGCCAAACCACCTTAATCCCTTGGGCTTCCAAGAGGTGTTAAATAAAAGTTCAGCCTTCAAACCCCCACTTTATTGTCAATTGTGGAGTAGGCAGAGAAAATATAAACCCAAAAGATCATGGGACCAAATTGTAATAAACCACAGCCGGATGAGCAGAGATATTCCTTCCTGAAGTCCAGCATTTGGAGAGGTACAATGAAAATTGTATTGCTTATTTTGTTTATTTTGTAGTCTTCAGAGTAATTTCAAAGGATGATGGGACAGAAGGAATGTTGCTTTCAAAAGTTTAATTTCTGCTGTCAGCTGGTAATTTGCTTTTTCATTTTCTTGTTTTTTTCTGGATTTATTTTTCATGGATGGTTCGGGTTGTGTGGACGAATAGCACTTCTGAACAAAACTTGCTGTGTGCTGCCCTGTGTTGTACAAGTATCTCAGATTACTGGTGTGTGCTCGGCTGTGGCTGGCAGCTTGCTTGCTGGGGCAGCTCGGCAGCAGTCTGGCTCTGATGGCTCAAGTACTTGATCCTTGTGGGTCCCTTCCAACTCAGGACATTCTATGATTCTACTCCCATTTGTGCAGGACAGCTCACAAAACCCATGTCTGCAGCAAGAATTATTTTCTAATATAAATAAAACAATATTCCAGGACTCCCTCCGGGGCCGTTAAGCTCTCCTCTGCTCAGTTAGTTTTGGTGATTCACAAAGGGCAACAAAGCTGGTGAAAGTGCTATAAGTTATGTCCTGTGAGGAGCAGCTGAGAAATCTGGGTTTGTCTAGTTTGGAGAAAAGGAGGCTGAGGGGCAACCTCCCTCATTGCTCTCTACAGCTTCCTGAGGAAGGGACACGGAAAGGGAGATACTGACCTCTTCTCCCTGATCTCCAGTGACAGGACACGTGGGAATGTTTCGAAGCTGCATCAGGGAAGGTTCAGGCTTGACAAAAGGAAGTATTTCTTTACTGTGTGGGGAAGCAAACACTGGAACAGGCTTCCTACAGAGGTGGTTGATGCCCCAAGCCTGTCAGTGGCATTTGGACAATGCCCTTAATAACACACTTCAGTGTTTGGTCAGCCCTGAATTGGTCAGGCAGATGGACTAGATGATCACTGTAGGTCCCTTCCAACTGAAATATTCTACCCTCCCCTCCCCTCCCCTCCCCTCCCCTCCCCTCCCCTCCCCTCCCCTCCCCTCCCCTCCCCTCCCCTCCCCTCCCCTCCCCTCCCCTCCCCTCCCCTCCCTTCCCCTCCCCTCCCCTCCCCTCCCCTCCCCTCCCCTCCCCTCCCCTCCCCTCCCCTCCCCTCCCCTCCCCTCCCCTCCCCTCCCCTCCCCTCCCCTCCCCTCCCCTCCCCTCCCCTCCCCTCCCCTCTAGTTTTACATCTACTTGTGGATGGGCTGCCTGTGTTTGGTGCTCATTTTGCCCTGCTGACACTGGGCTATTGCAGGTGTCCTGCACCTCTGAGGTGAAGGCAGCATTTCTGGGCAGCACTGGACTTGCTACACCTGCATCCTTTCAGCTGCACCCTCCAGCATCTTTTCCTGCCAGACTAATGAGACCTTGAGTCCCTGCAACTTCTTCCTCAGGGAACTCCTTAAATACTGTAATCAAGATAGAAATGAGAGGAGAGTTGGGCAGATTGTAAGTGTTTCTCCTGTTATTTTTCTCCTCTCATCCATTATATTGCATTGCCCAGAAAAGGGAATTGGGATGTTAACTGTTCACAGCCTACCAGAAACATGCTGGAACAGGTTTGGCCACTCAAAAACACCCACAAAATGTTCCTGGCTCCCATTATTTTTTGCATTTTGTGACCAACAGAAGACCAAGCCTAAATGTGAAATATTAAATTAATGCAGAAACCTTTAAAAAAGGTTTCCATGTGCCCTTAACATGCAAATAACAATCATAAATGATTCTGTAAAGCAATTGGATTATTCAGGGTGGTTTCTAACACATTTCTTTTGCGCTGCAGAAATTTATATTAATATCAATGTCCTCAGTGTCAGACCAATCTAATCTTACAAATAATCTAAATTTTCTCATTTCCTAAATATCAAAACACTCTTCTGACCTTCCAGGTTCATTTCAATATGACAAATTTACACATTTCAGTACTTTTTCATTTCCTGAGTTAACAAGTGCTGAGGTTTGTTTTTGTGGCAAAGCCAAATCATTCCACCGTGATAATTAATAGTGTCCTCCACCAGTACAGACTCACAGGAGACTCATCACTTTCTAGAACTAGTACAATTATGATCAACATTAGAGAGTACATTTCTGTTTAATTTTCTTCATAATGAGCACCAGTTCTTTTACTGTGACTGTTGAGGCTGAATGGAGGTTTTTTTAAAAAACAATAATTGATGTGTACAGTACTATTCATCAGCATCTTTTAAATTATTATTCTTAAATATTGGATAACTGGTGATACTTTAAATTGTGCCTTGGACCTTTAAATAAAATGTTAGTGTCTTTATGAAAGTGTGAAGAGGCATGTCATACAGAGGCTGCAGAAAGTCAAACTGTAGTTGAACTGTTTAATAGGTAGTTTGGGATTTCACTGGTATAGCTTCACTGGGGTCCTGCAGAATCAGGCTGGTTTTGCAATGTCTGTCATAATTTACTGGACTGAGACAAGAGGTGCAACATGACTTATCATGTTTCAAATAATCCAGACAATGTTAAAATCTGATGCTATTTCTTTAAACCTGCAGCACACTCTGGAAGACATCAAATGCTGGAGATGTTCCTGCACGCACAGTATGGCAGGTGACTGCTCTTCTGGCATGGTGTCTTTGGAAGGAAGAGCTCCAGTGGCAGCCTCCTGCTGTGGGTCCTTCTCTGGGTACAGATGTTGCTGGTGGGGAAGAGGTGCACCTGAGGTAGCAGCAAGTGCAGCAACAAAAGGCTCAGCAGGGAATTTAGAGAAAAATAGCACAGATACTGCTGATGGGTGTGTAAGACTGGTAAAGGATTTACTGAGGTTTATCATTTCGGTACAGAAGAGTATTAGAAAAGGCTTATTTTCTGAAGCTGTGATTACAGCGAGAATCCTCAGTGTCAGGTTGATGGTTCCCTTGGGTCTGGAATCATTCCCAGGGTTTGAAAGAGCAAAAGGAAGATTATAAAGAGAGGGTCCCAGTGGAGACCTTGGCAAATTGTTCAGCATATGGTCTCTGACCCCCAGGAAAGACTGAAGACATGGAACAAGCATTGGCAGAGGAAAAGAATTGAAGGGGAAAACAAGAGGTGAAAAAGCCCCCGCAGCTCATTGCAGTAAGACCTGTTGTACAAACAGAGCCACATTCCCCGGGGCTCCATGTCACTTGGTCCTGTGCTCTCAGGCAGTACAAAGCTCTTCCTATACCTTATTTTGTGGCTCTGGAATGTCTGAATAGTTGCAACACTACAGCATTAAGTCTGTCTGTGGTTAGCTGGAGGTCTGGAAGCAGTATTTGAAACCTGAACCCCTCCTTTTTTGTTAGAGAAGAGTTTGCAAAGATTCCACTTTTTCTGAGAAACTCTGCCTTGACAGTCATGCCACATTTTTTGGTTTAAGTTTATTTCAAGCAGCAACTGTGACCTAAAGTTTAGTTCAAGGTCAAAACCAGCCAGAAGAAGTGGCCAAGGAGAGGAGCTGATAAAACCTGTCTGAAGGCACTCACAGAAATTATGTGGATGTGATAATCCTGACATGACTCTTGAGATGTACATGTTTCTATAGGTGGTAGAGGTGATGAGGTGTGTTACTGTCCTACCAATATCATTGATTCCAGATGGGTTATTTCCATCCTTTCTACCATAAAGAAATAACTTGATGTGGCACAACTTACTGCTTTCAGTCCCTGAAAGGCAAAAAGTAACATGGCATGGTCCATGAGGGTAGACTGGACTCTATTTACTGCTGCTTCCAGCTCACCCATGTCTGTGGCTGAATCCCTTTATCCTGCTGTGGCTCTTTATATTTTTATTTATTTTCCTTTTGGTTTAGCTGTAAGTTCCTTAAAATTCACAGCCATTGGCTTACAAGCCTTGTGCTTATACAGCACCCGATGGTCCCTGGTCTCATCCAGAGTCTTCAGGGTGAAGGTGATGGCACAGTAACACCGGAGTGAACTGGGGAGAGACAGGCCACTGCTGTTTTGCAAAACTGAAATCTCTATCTTGGGGTCTCCTGTATCTCCTTTACTGTGAACTGAATACCTTGCTGCCTCCGAGTTGTCAACCTGGTCTCTCTACGGTGCTCAAAAACACATCAAATGACTGGGAAAGCAAAAGATTTTAAAACATACCAAACTTTTCACACCTCATTCTCTCGAACTGGGCCACCTTGAGGATACCAAACCCATTATTTATTTAAGCTCAGGCACTACTGAAAGCAAGATTTTCAAGTCTGGGAGCAAAACTGATACTGGGTGACTTGGGTGCCTGCTCACTGAATACGTATCCACATCTTTCCCTGAGCAGCTGCTTATTTATCAACAAGGTGAAAGGTAATAACTTAAAAATGCTAAAACACTTGCAAGGAGTAAGCAGCAAAAAATTGTAGCTAGATGATTCACAAATGGAAATAAATATACAACATAAATTATGCATTGCAGTCTTTGTTCAGCTACAACAATAATGTTTTTGTGGGCAGGGATAGTTACTCTTACAACTTAAACAAGAGAAAAAAATTGTACCTTAACAAAAACATTCCCAGAAACTTAATATTTATTCAGATTATGATGTTGCTGTTTTGTGGAAATCTAGAAATATTTAAAAAATATATTCAGTAGCATATATCTTGTAGGATTTAGTAATGCAGTTTTATTGCACTAAGATGGTATGTGGGTTTTCTTTAAAAGCAACCCCACCATTACACTTCCACCCAGTCCACTAAAACCATAAAAATGCCTCATGTAAAAACCGCATGTCTTTCTGACCCTCTCAGCTCAATCAGATGCTATAGCATTAGATATACGTGAATTGCCAGATTCCGTATTGCCTTATTGTTGCTGTCTCTAAAATAACTCATTTCATCTACAGTTGTGACTCCATGTCTCTGAAACCATCAGCAGTTTTGTTTCCTATCACACCAGTTATCTCTGCCCGTGCCGTGCTGGGAGGAGCGGCTTTCAACACCAGCAAACGTAGGCAGGAAAGGTTTCAATTGGAAAAATTTGGAACTGGTTTAAAAAAAGAGCCCCTGAAAATGAACTATCCTTGCAACTGTGGCTTGACAGAACCATACTGTGTAAAAATGGTGGGTGATCCGCAAACTGCCTCAAAACTGCGTGGGACTATATTAATCCTCCCAACACCACAGTGGCTTACAGGAGGATTTCCCTTGTTCTCACATGCCAGCTCACCTACACTGTATGGAAAAGGATTCAGCTTCAAAAAAAGCTTAAGCCTCACGCAATCCCATCACAAGGCTGTGCATGCGTAGCTCTCCTGCATCCCATAGAATAATAGAATAATTTTGGCTGGAAGAGACCCTCAGGATCATCAAGTCCAACCATCCCTATTAACATGTTTTCTTATGTAGCAATATGTTTTATTTTGTTTGGGGAAAGTGGGGATAAAAACAACCATTCATTAATGAAAACACATAGGAGGAAATTTCAGAAACTGCTTCTGGGCAAATACTTATTCGTTTTGTTGTTGTTGTGAAAGAAAAATCAAAATATGTCAAAGGAAATATTTGACAATAATGGGAAACTGTTCATTTCTGCCACCATTATTTCTGTAGGCAAAACCCAGTAATTTCCCTTGTGTGTTGTCCATAATATGTACTTTGCTGGGGCTGGATGAAAGAATGGTTCCCTGGTGTGTGCCGAGAGCTTTTGGTGGGGTGGGTGTCAGGCATTTCCACCAGCGCAGCTATGGCTGGACAGGACACGGAGCGGGACCCATTGCTGCCCAGTGCAGCCGCTGTCCTGGACGCTTTCCTCCCTGACAGCTCTTGTACTCAGGGCAGCACCCGTCTCCACCAAATGTGGTCACATATTCAGGTTGTTTCTCCATGTTTCCAGTTTCCAGTGTTGATAAGAAAACATTTCCCTCCACTGTAATGGGATAGAGTGCTTCTGTCAGTGTGTCCAAACAGTGAATAAGCACATAAGGAGAGTAGATTGGCAATAACTGAAGCCCTAAAATTTTGCTGCAAGGAATTAAATGCTATAACTACCATTACATTGCAATCACATTTGCTACCTCTGCTTGTTAGCTCATATCTGGGAAGCTAAATGGTGCCAGGACCTGCTCTGTGTGAAATGCCGACATAACGTTGTGTCTGGAGAGGAGGAGAGCCGGTTTTGGAGCATGAGAGCGCAATAGCACAGCATGGCCTGGCCATGTCAGTAATGTCATGTTCGCTTCTGCTTCAAAATAGAGACTGCACTGAAATAGAAGCTGCACTGAAATCGCCTGCTGGAAGTAACTCCTGGACATCTCTCTGTGCTGACCCCTGACATCTACCTAGGAATTGCTTGGGGTGGTGGTAGATGGCCTGGCCAAAACTGCAACTGACATCATTCTATCAAGGTGACCTTCCTACCTAACAATGTTCAATTTCCTAACATGGATGTGACTGGTTTTGACAGAGGAAAAGAAGAGCTGTCAAAAGAGACAATCAGTAAAACTAAAGATGCATGAGAAGATGGCAGTGGAATCACAGAATCACAGAATGGTTTGGGTTGGAAGGGACCTTAAAGATCATCTGTTTCCAACCTCCTTGCCATGGGCAGAGACACCTTCCACTAGACCAGGTTTCTCAAAGCCCCATTTAACCTGGCCTTGAACACTTCCAGGGATGGGGCATCTACCACCTATGTGGGCAGCCTGTTTCAGTGCCTTGCCACCCTCATGGTGAAGAATTTCTTCAGAATTTCTTCCTTGTATCTATTAATAATATGTATACTCTCTTTCAGGATAAAGCCATTACCCCTTGTCCTATCATGTGCCCTTGTAAAAAGTCCTTCTCCAACTTTCTTGTACACCCCCTTTAGGTACTAGAAAACTGCTACAAGGCCCCCTCAGCCTTCTCTTCTCCTGGCTGAACAACCCCAACTCTCTCAGCCTGTCTTCACAGGAGAGGTTCTCCAGCTATTGGATCATTTTTGTGGCCGTGCTCTGCACCTGCTCCAGCAGGTCCATGTCGTCCCCGCTTCCTGTTGGAGGCCCCAGAGCTGGACACAGTACTGCAGGTAGAATCTCACAAGAGCAGAGTAGAGAGGGAGAATCACCTCCCTGGACCTGCTTCGTTTGATGCAGCCCAGGATACAGCTGGCTTTCTGGGCTGCGAGCACACGTTGCCAAGTTATATTGAGCTTCTCATCAACCAACACTCGCAACTCCTTCTCCTCAGGGCTGAAAAGAGGCAGAGGCTGCAGAAACGCTAGATGAAAGGAACATGGTGACAGGTTTTGCAAGGGGTTTTAGAGACAGTACAGGCATGTTGATAAATGTGACGGGCATCGAGGAAAACAGGAGATTTGTCATGGTGATGTCCTTGGAATCCAGAGGTAAATATTTTCAGAGCAAACATCATCCAGCAGTCCTTCTCTTTTGCTTCCATCCATGCTTCTTCCAGTTACACCAGTGATTTAGTTAAACTGCAAACAGTATGTGATGGATTAACTACTGACACCAGTGTGAAGTGTGACAGTGAGAGCTCTTTGTGAACCTTCAGATGAGCAACTGCTGTGAAAAACTAAGCTCCCTCTGAGCCACACAAGTTAGGTCCATTCCAGTAAACTAAAGACGATGAGGATGTGGGGCAGTGTCCATCCTGTGGGACTGCTGGCACATATCTGGCACAGCCCTGGGGCAGCTTGGGCTCTGCCACACAGCGCCTGGGCATGGGACATGGGTGAGCAGGATCCATCCCAATGGGCAGCAGGGGTGCTGGGGATGGTGGAGTTCAGCTGTGTGGGTGCAAGCCCAGCCATGCCACTCAGCTTCTGAACTAGACCATGTTCTGGGCATGGAATGGGTTATTCACTAGGGTGCATGTAGCATATTGGGGAAAAAAAGAGTTCAAATTTCCAGGTGTCAGGACAGCAGCTGAAAGGCTGACTGTTTACAGAATGGTTCTTTGCTGCCTATGAAAGCCATGCTCCAGAAAGCTAGTTAAGTGTGACATAAAAAATTAGACTTGTTCTCTTTGGTCATTTTGCATGGGTTTCAAATAGGAAAAATACTCCTTAAAAAGCATTATTTTCCCCTTAGTTTCCTGTAATTAATAAAAATCTGCATAGAAATGCCATCCACTGGAGCTGGCATCTCAGTCAAATCCCTCCCTTGGGAAAAACAAAACAAAACAAAACAAAATCACAACAAAACAAAACAAAATCACAACAAAAGAAATAAACAAACCAAACCAGCAAACAACAACCTGCGAACAGAAAAAATGAAGAGTATTTATTTGAAAAATATTGTGTACACACAAATTATGTCCTACTGTGTGCACTTATTCTTCTCCCAAAGTGACACCATTTTCTGTATATGGTTAACTTCTTAAAAGTATCTATAACTATTCACCCACGCTTCTTCTGACCTGAAAAACATCGTAAAGTTTTTTTATTTTTCTAGCAGCTCAGTATTCAGAGTTTTCACAATGCTCATGCTACTCTTGTGTTACAAAGGTGTTTTTTTGTTTGTTTGGGGTTTTTTTTTGTTTGTTTTTGTTTTTGTTTTTGTTTTTTGCCAGCACTTCTATTAGAAAAGCTGTTTCTTCATACACAAAGTTGCAAGAACTTTGTGTGCCTCTGATGCTGTGTTGCCAGTACATACACGTTATAAAATTTTCTATTATATGATTTTATATTAAAAATGCAGCGCAATTCACTGTACTTAAAGGAACATTAACATAAAATGAAAACTGATGGTTATAATCAAATATGATATCCATTTCACAAAGAGGAATTTCATGACCAACAATTAATTGTAAGCAGCAGATGAGTACATGCAAGTAAACAGAGATTTGACTGGGATACGATACTTGTGGCAGCTCATTGCCTGGGCATGACATCTGGAACTTGTAACCCAGTGCTAATCTCTTGGATTTAAATCCACTTGTAGAATAAAAATTAGGTTGGGCAATAGAGCTTGAAATAAGGGATATTCTCCAACTGGGAATTTAAAGTATGCTTCTGTAAAGGTGCGGTGGTTACTGTTTTCCAGGCAATATTGATGGGCTTATCAAGACAGACATGTAACTTCAACACACTCAATGAGAATAAAATGGGGATACTAACGTTAATCTGCTGCTCACTGGTGTGCAGTGATATGTACAAAGTTTCACAGAGGAAGTGCAAACATACTTGTGTCAGTAAGTAACTTACAGATTATCAGCAATGCACCATCCTTTCTAGCTCAGAATGCAAACTTCCCCATTCAGCAACTGACTTCAGTTAACACCTAACTAATGCACTGAAACCTGTTACTACACAGGGGGAAGTGTTGGTCCACTTCCGTTGGTCATTTATCGTTTAATGTTTGCTGATTTGTCATTGTGAACTCAAGTACCCTGCCTTCACACGAGCCAAATAACAACAATTGGGAAAATATAAATTTTATTTCCTCCTGCTAATTGAATAAAAGTTTTATTAATATAGTGGTGGAAAAGGAAGGGACTACAGCTAGGGTAAACCAAAGCTTTTTGTTCCACAAGTTTTTCCTTTCTTCTTGGTGTTTATTGTGTGCAGGAGAAAAACACTCCCCAGCAAGTTGGAATGATCCTGACATAAATGATCAGACCATTTTTTCAAGTCATTTGTTACAGCCAGTTCTTATTAGGAGGTTGTTAATTAGTTGACAAGATATAATGAACTTCACTTGTTTCTTTCATAGCTTACAAATTACCACCTTGTGCCACTGTCACTTTGGAGAATGTGTCGGCTCTTTTTGTGGTGAATTCTTACCCTGCTAAGAATGATGCACTGGGAGGTGATCACTCTCCAAGACTGTATCTACTGGAATGATTGCTTGGGCAGGACTTCATAAATGCCTATTACATCAGGGAGAAACTACACAAGGTATAGTACCGCTCACTGTGAAGAAGGATACTGATGATACCTACCAGTGTCACCTGGTGTTACCCTTGAGCACCCAATGCCTATGGGTTCAGCTGGAGTTTGTTTGAAACCCCCACCTTTCTGTTTCTTAGACTGTCATCTCAATTCTGTTTTACAAAAAATAAGCACTCCTTGTTTCCTCTTTCTACATTTGGCTTTCTAGGATCCTGGTGCAGCTGCCCTCAGTCGTGACCTTTTCAGACTGGACACTCCATGTTTATTTAATCTATTTTATGGAGTCACTTTGTACTTCTCATCCTGTTCCCCAGCACAGCTGCCCTGTGCCCAGGGTGGGAGGTGGAGCACAGACCAACACATGCCCTTATTTTAGTCATTTGTGTAGCTGTACTTGAGAACCACTATTGTTCTGGCCATCCTTGTCTATACAGAGATGCTTGGTGACACTTTTTGAGCACCTGGGGTGGGACTCTGCAGCCACCAGCCTGAGGAGTCACTGGATAACACTTGAATAAAATGAACTTCCGCATCTGCACTGCCCCCAAACCATATCAAGCTCAACTCTAAATTTAAGCACAGAGAAGACAAAGAAAAGAAGTGTGAACTACTCCATATACAGAGAAAGATAGTATTCACATTTTTTAACCACTGGAAAGCTACCAGTTTGGGGCTGATCCAGTTAAGCCAAGTTTCCACTATGTTTCTGTTAGGTAGGGTGTTAGCACTGATACCAGCAAATGTTGGATCAAATATCATCATTATCTTAGCTACTTTTGAAGCACCCAGATATCAAATTTAGTAAGCCTGAAGTATCAGTAAGAGAATGAGAAGAAAGAGAGGACAGATCCTGGACTGGTGTGAACTCCCTTGTCTCTACTCAACTGATCTCAAGGGGGATCCACCACTTAAGCTGGGTGTGAAGTGGTCTGTGTGGTCTCTGCTCCAAGAAATTTCCATCTCTGCTGTAAATACCGTATGTCTTGCACAAAGACTGTTATTTAAAGTGTAAGCAGGAGCAATAGTTAAAGCCTCACACAACTTCCAGGTGTGTCTGTTTAATAGAAATGCAGAGAAAAACTTATGGAGAAAAGCCATCCAGAGAAGCACAACAGTGTGACACGTTTAGTTTAGAATAATGAAGACTGGAACAGGATATATGTGTAAAGCAGGTGGCCATCACTGAGCCCTTATGAGCACTAGAGGAGATTTCACACGCTACTTCATGTCATACCTCTCCAGAACCTGATGCTGCAGAGTTACAACATATTTCTTTTGTTTGAGATCATCCAACACATTAATGGATATTCCTATCTCACTTCTTCTGGATGTTGTGCAAGAAGTTAATTGTGGTTTTGAGGTGGAATAATGCAGTATCAGTATTAGCAATGATGGGAAAGCTAAAGTTATTTCAGTCAACTGATCTCTCCATAAAGGCCATTTTAATAAAAAGTGGTTTGGAGAACATAGTGCCTTAAATAGTATAAGCACATGCCAATAAAACTGTTCACATATTTCGGGTCTGAACCAGACATTTGAAGTCTGGTGGTTTACAGTGGAAGATTGCAATGCTATTTTTTATGCTCATTTTCTGGCCATTTCTTTCAGCATTTGTCACGATTTCTGTATAAACACAGGGATCTTGCCTAGTTTGACACTTGTGGACCAGCCCATAGTTTTGCCAGTGACTATGTCTGATGACAGGAGAAAAGCTTCCTCATCAAACTAAGCATCCAGGACCCAATTTATGGTGAAGAGTTTGATGTAGTGTGGAAGAGCTACATTAGAAGTCTGTACAGCCAGAGCAACAGCTTTCTCCTTTCCAGACTGCTGCAAGCTCAGAAGTTGAATTTGTGTATGAACAGCTGTAGCACAGGACTGGTAAACACACAAGAAAACTCCACACTAGAGAGGAAATAATTTTAAGTATCTCATATTATTTACATAGCATTAGATGTTGTGAGGTATGACTAGTTTCTGTTTTTAACACAGTACGATGCAAAAATGTTTTCAGCAAAAAACAGGTCTGTGTCTCAGCATCAGCAGCAGGAGAGACAGATGAACAAACACATGGATTGCCTGTTCTCCTTAAACACCATCATTAGCTTTTTCCTGGGAGATGGCTGGGCAAGGAAAGGCCAGGAGAGGCTGAGCATGTTTGCCTGTGCTGGTGTCAGCAGCCTGGGAGCTTGTTGGGAGGTGAAGGGCTGGCTGGAAAGGCTGGGGATAAGCCCCCACCTCCTCATGCCATGCATTTCCCTGTGTTTCCCTGCATGGACCTCCAGAAAAGGCCCAAGGGAGCAGCCCTGGGTGCTTGGAAAGTGTAATGGGCTTATATAGATCTTGCTGAGGGCGGGTGTGAGGTTCTGTGCTGGTGAGGCCCATTGCGCCAGTGCAGAGATCGCCCGGCACAGAGAGCGAGCCTTTCCTCACCCACCTGCTGAAGCATTCGGGCAGACTGAACCCCTTTATTGATGGAGAAGAAAGCCACCTTCATTTGCAGATGGTCTAACAGTCACTCTCCATTTCTGTTGCCATGGATACAACAAAGAAGCAATAACTTTATTCATTATTAGCTATTTTTACTGTAATTACACAATAGAAAATTATTAGACCATTCTTCCCTCCTTCTCACCCATCATTTATTTACGTGATGCTTCAGGTACCTGTACTGAGACCCGAAGTGTTCAATTGCTTGCAATTTGGGGCTGCTGCTCTGCTGGAGTCTGCAGTACTGACAGCTTTGGGGGTCTCTGCTGGAGAGTCTGTAGCACTGACAGCTTTGGGGGTCCGATGGCTCTGTTTGGTGGTGCAGGCAGCAGACTGCAGACAGCAGATTTCAGCCAGCAGGTTTAAGGCAGGAGCCCATCCAGCCGCACCACACAGGTGTGCTGGAGCCTGGCACAGCGGGGCACTCACTGTGGCCATGTCTGCAATCAAGAATTAGTGTTGACAAATACATTTTTTGCAGTGGGATTATGTAAACTGCAGAGTTAGCAGAAGTTATGATCTGGCCTGCTTTGAATCGCTCTCCGGGAGGGAGGCTGAGGCTGCCCTGAGCCCTGGGGCTCCAGCAGCTTTACTGCTCACCGCCTGGTCAGGTGTGGTGTGAGCACCCAGCTGTAGTTTTCGTAGATGTGTGATTAAACCTCTCAGTGAGTGGCAGGGTTATACAAAGCCACCAGAGCTGCATAGAGTCATCTTCTAAAATTTTGTTTGGGGGTGCTGCACTGCACACTGCTGCAAGGCTTCCTAAATCTTTCTTTGGCCATGGTGGCATGTGGATGGAGTAGTTTTGGTCAGTGGTAGGTGGTAAAAAGAAAAACTTAACACTGCGTGGTCAGCAGGACAAGGGAAGTGATCCTTCCCCTGTACTCTGCATTGGTGAGGAGTATTGTGTTCAGTTCTGGGCCCCTCAGTTCAGGAAAGACATTGAAGTGCTGGAGCTGGTCCAGAGAGGAGCAACACGACTGGTGAAGGGACTTGAACACAAGACCTGTGGGGAGAGGCTGAGGGAGCTGGGGTTGTTTAGTCTGGAGAAGAGGAGGCTTAGGGGTGACCTCATCACTCTCTATAACTACCTGAAGGGAAGTTATAGCCAGGTGGGGATGGGTCTCTTCTCCCAGGCAGTTAGCAATAGGACAAGGGGGCATGGGCTTAAACTCTGCCAGGGGAAATTTAGGCTGGATATTAGAAGGAAATTCTTTACAAAGAGAGTGGTCAGGCATTGGAATGGCTGCCCAGGGAGGTGGTGGACTCGCCGTCCCTGGAGGTTTTTAAACTGAGATTGGACATGGCACTTAGTGCCATGATCTTGTAAATGGACTAGAGTTGGACCAAGGGTTGGACTCGATGATCTCTGAGGTCTTTTCCAACCCAGTCGATTCTGTGATTCTGTGATTTTTGCCTGCTGTGATTCTCCAGGGTTCTCACTCAAAGATCGCTATGAGAAAAGTCCTATAGAATTTAACAAAAAAATAAAATCTCTATAGATTTCTGTAGATTTTTAATAACATTGTAAGATTCAGCTATGGAATTGTACAGAACGACAAAGGAATTGTTAAAAGATAATACATTTTTGTTGCTTGCCCACTGCATTAGTTTTCCAGCAGTTGTGTAGATGGTGGGTGCGGCGGCTTGTGCCCATCTTGTAGTGCACACAGAGACACGGGATCATTGGCAGTTCTGAGCAAAGACAGGTCTATGAAAGAATGGAGCAGGAAGCCAGTCAGGCAGTTAACATTAGGAAGTGTGACTTTGACAGAGAAGATGGACAGGCAAGTGAACACACTGCACAATGGCCAAGTACTGAAGAGATACTCCAGGACGGGAGCAGAGGAGCAGGAGGGGCTGGAGATTTGTGCAGCCAAATGGTGGAATTGCATTAGGAAAGTGAAATGCAGACACTCCAAACTGCTTTTGATCTGTGCAGAGGTATCCAGCCGTGGGTTAATCCATGTGTCATCCTGTACAACATGTAAGAGGGAAGAGTATTACCATGTAAACAACAAGCAAATATCCTCTCACAGCATGTGTGTCTATGGCCCACGTAGCTCTGTGCTGGACTCCACATCTACCTTAAAATTCATAAAGAGAAAAAAAATCCTTAAAAAAAGACCTTAAAACCCCCCGCAACAAACCTTTTTAAAAAAACCTCCCCTCACTGAACATGAGGAAGTTTTATTATAATTTTACCTGCCATGGCTGTGATTTAGAAGTGATGAATATTTCAACCTTTGCAAAACTGATTATTTTTGACCATTTTGTGGCCATTAGCTGTGCTGATCTATTATCACAGAGAGAGGATGTTGAGCCAGGATTTGAGAGACATGGATTAAATTCCTGAGTTTGCCCCGGCCCCCTGGGGCTGTGTGTTAACTCAGTTTCTGCGCCCTGTGCCAGTTCACCTCCTGCCACCAGCCTCACTAAGCTGCACAACCAGGGTCTGTCTGTAGCCCCCCAAATTTCCTTTCCTTTCACCTCTATGTTGTATTTGGTCACAGTTCAGGGAAAAGACTGTGTGCTCAGGGAGCCTGGTGGCTGCGTTCATTGGCCAATAATAAAAATTATTTTTCAGATTGTCCCGAGGAAAGTGGCGTAAAAGGACATTTGAAAGGATAAAAATTTTGGAGAATTGAGTGCTTTACTTGGTGCTTTTTACTAATGAAATTTCTGGTCTTGATGCCATTTTTGTAATTTTTCAATTTACAAAAAGTGACTGAACTTAATTTCCTTAAACTTTCAGACATCTTAAGGCATTTCAGGGCTGCACTTTTCATAGCTCTTGAGAAATAACAAATGCAAAAAGAAAATGGGATGAATGATTCAATGCAGGCTGTTAGAATCAACTCCAATTTCTGAAAAACAGGCATTTAGAAATGAAATAAATAAGAATGAAAGAAAAAAACCAGGTAATTCTTCTCTGTATGAGTCCTGCTCCAGCACTGGTGCTGACTCATAGAGAAAATTTCAGAGAATTTGTAATTACGCAGTAGTTTTATAGAAAAATATTCCTAAAATATGGAAAGTGTTGCATTGAAAGTATGATTTGATTGGTATGTGGAAGTTCTTGGCTGTATGTGAACAAACAATGAAATAAATAGGAAGGTTATTTAAAAAATAGTGAAGAGGCAACTGCTAAATGGTCACCTTCACCCACTGAGTTGTGTGAACCATATCAGGTTATAGACAATGCAGAATAAGGTTTATTGCCTCTACTCTAACTTCTCTGTTGCCCTCAGATAGACCTGTCCCAAGTCTTTAATTTCATTGTTTAATATTAGAAACTGACTCCATGCAAGTAAGCGTGACCTGCTCTCCCGGTGTGTTGAGGACAACGCGTTGTGCAGAACACCGACAGAGATCCAGCTACATTTAGCCAGTTAAATTTAGGCATCTTATGTTTGGCATTCAGCTTTCATTTGATCAGAATTATTTCACAGGATGTGCCATCTTCCTCTACTGAGGCACATGCCAGCATTCATTTTATTTCCATTAACATACCACTCTTAATCAAAGCAGGTGTTCAGACCTTTCTGCATCTTGTCATCTTGCCAGTCATTAATACTCCCCACAGGAGTATATTTTATACATATATAATATTTTTGCCCTACTTAGTATGCCAGATAGTTTTGCCTGGGTCTTTCAAGGCCCTAGTGGGACATATCCCTGATTTTCATCTGCTTGCTCAAACCCGCAGGACTTCAGTCCATCCACAATCCTCTGCAAGAACAAGCACTAGCAGGAATCTAATCCTTAGGAAAAAAAACAGGCTTTTTATGGCATTAGCAGTAGGGCTGAGAAATTAAGTATCTAGTTATGAAAGGCTGAGTTTGACAGTGCCCTTAATCCAATTAAAACTATGTCTGAAATACTGTTCTTATCTTGGCCTAAATGATTAAGCAATGCTTGGAGCCTTGCATTAGGACAATAAATAAAAAATAATGATTAGGATGTGATAGAAAGATCTTGGGTTTATAATCAGTTAAGGGCTACAATTGATTAAGATCTTTAAACCAAATTATCTCTGAGAACAGATTTCTTCAATAAAACAGCCCTGTAGTTTAAGTTTGTTATCACTTTGTAGTGCTGGGTTAGTTGAGCAACATGAAGATTTTAATTAGAGCAGAAGCTTGTACATGAAAAGATTAAAATAAAGAAGCAAAAATGAGCTTTTTAATGTATTTTATCAGTTTTAATGATTCTCTTAAAACACTCAATGCCGCTTTCCTTAGGTCACTGTGTTTACAGATTTTTCAGAATTGACCCTTTATTTCTCATTTTAGGCATCAACTACTTTTATTTATTTATGTATTTATTTATTTTTAGGGATATTCTTTTGATTTATATTTGTCAATGCACAAAACCACAGATCCAAATATGAAAGTACTTTTTAATAAGTGAACTCCACATACCCAATGGCAAGGAAGTTTGTGCAAAGTCAATTTTACTTGACAAGTAAAACAAGATTATAACTATATCAAAATTACTTTAATGGACACAGATTTGGTGGTTGTAGACATGAAAGCTAATCTGGAGGAAATCTTTGTGGTGTTCAGTGCTGATAAAGAAATTATATTGTGAAGCACAGTAACATAAGTTTGCGGTTTCCCTTATGAGTTTATCTATTTAGCCCTTTGGAATTTGCTCCATGTGAATTAGCATGATTAACGCTTTTTATATTTTTAATTCAGTAAGGAGGTCCTTTCATTTTTGCATTCTACATAGCTCTGTCCCTGCCCTGCAGATGCTATGGTATTTTGAGCTTTCGGGTCTTCAGATTTAACTCTTCAGGTTTATGTCAGAGAGACTACCTTTCCCCCATTTCATCTCCCCAAATTTACCATCCCTTGCCTAATGAGCAGACTCACTTTTCATGTCAATCCTATGTCATTCCCATGGTCAAGGCCTTGTGGGAGTGCAATTATACCTTGGGCTGCGGAAAAGTCATCGCAGGAAAACCCACTGGTTGTGTTAGGGTGCAGTTACTCTAGTCTAGAGCAGGTTTATCTATATGATCCAAATAGAATGAATGCAAACCATTAACTTAGGTTGGTCTGGTTTGCTCCTCTTTTTACTTCTCACAGAACTGATTTTGGTCACATTTGGCCATATGAAAATGGTTGCCACCATTGTTTGCCTTCAGTGGCTGCTAAAAAATATGGAAGTTCTTATGCAGAAGGATGCAGATGGGAATACAAGGTGTGGTAGGAAGATATGGAAAACCTGAAGAGGATAGTGACAGAGCTGGAAAATGTGAGAAAAGGAAGAGAGATTTGGAAGGCAAGAGAATGTCAGGGCAGTGAGAAGCTGGGAAAAACTGCTAGGAGTAAGACCATGGAAGAGGGTCACAGGGAACTGGTGTGACCCTTAACAAGAACAGGAAGAAGTAACATGAAAACAGCAGAAAGTCTTGTGGATGCAGTAAGGAAGAGGTGTGATTTCCTTTATGTGAAGGAAAATATGTACATATGACTCACTGAAGACATATTTGTGGTTAATTTTGACTCAGATCTGCAATCACAGAATCACAGAATGTCAGGGATTGGAACGGACCACAAAAGATAGTCTAGTCCAATCCCCCTGCCGGAGCAGGAACACCTGGATGAGGCTACACAGGAATGTGGGTTGAATCAAACACTTGGATTTTTTTCTTAGATTTAGAAAGGAACTACCATCAGAAAGCTACTGTTACGTTTTTGAGCTGCTATGTCCTGCCAAGAGTGCAAACCCTGACGTGAGCTTTGAAATCGTTGATCAGTTTTGTCTTCTCTCGTTTGCTTCTTAGGCAAGATTTGAAGCACTATAGGCTGATGCTGGCTTTTTCTTAAGTGCTTTCAGGCATTCATGACTCATATTGGATGTGGGATATTAATTGTTTACAAATGAACAAATATTTGGGACATCTACTGTTCACATTTCTATTGGCATTTATATTGTGTCTGTAGATAAACGGCTGGTGTGCAAGGACACAGCCTCTCCTTCTCTCCTTAGGCTAGTTCATTCAAAGATGTAGGGAGAAGGGAAGCCAGACTAGGTATTTGTTTTCTTTATAGAGAAATCTGTCACCCAAGCAATGAAATTAAATGCCTTGGTATGCTAGTGAGTCTTTCCCCCTCCCCCTCCATCTTTTTAAGATTTTTCTATTCTTCCTCTTTTTCTCGTATGTCCAAATGTGCAAATAATTAGTTGCCTCTGTCTCCCCTGTTGAGGTTCATTAACCATTGCTGGGCTGTAAATTGAAATTCAACAACATGGCTTCCCAAAGTCAGAGCAGGCTGAGTCATTAAAAAATGACTGAGTACACAATGTGGTGGGATGTTACTTTCTCATCCTGTTGCAGACAAAGACTCCTTCAGAGCACTCATTCATGACTCATGCAGTATCTTTGATATCTGGAGAGTCTGTGGCCTTTCTGATTATTGTTCTAAATATTATCAGGCATGAGTGTTTAGTTACTTTATGTTTAGCATCTTGGCTGAAATGTTCTGTTTTTCTGGAAAAGAGAAGAGCCAGGAGGAATGGAGTCTCTTCTCAGTTTCTAAAAGCAGCTAATCCAGAAAGCTTCTGATGATGTTCTTTCATTGCATCAGGAGCAGAAACTCTGTGACGATTTCAGTCTTTCCAGCCAAGCACAACACCAGCAAAAAGGTCTGCCACATGCCCCTAGTGGTTTTGCAACACCCAAGGAGTCACTGGCTGATGCTGTCTGCTTTTTAATTGCAATTAGTGCTTGTCCTGAGTAATGAATTTGCAGACCCACCAAATTTCATACATTATACATGAGACAAAGTTATTTGGCCCTCTTCACTCACCCCTTCTGCCATATTTCTGTTTCGTGTACGAGTCATGTCTTGCTTTTCCCGTTCACCATACTCATCAGATTAGCACGTGTATGATCTCCAGATCACTTGTATCCAGCAGGTGACATCTCGGGGATGGAGAGACAATGTAGCAAAGCCTGAAAGGATCTTGTCCGGAAAAGCATATTGAAGTTATGAAAACATTAATCTATATTTTTAAGCTCATCTCTATATATCGGGTTCTTCAGAGAAGGAAATTGCTATTGTAAAAATTTTCTTTGGCTTTTGTAAGTAATGTGTAGATGTCTAAAATGACATTGTTTTTGATATTAGACTCTATACTCTTTACACTTGTTCTTCCCTATCATTTGGAGTGCCAAAGCCTCACTCACCTTCCCTTTGCCTGTAAGTGGGCAGGCAATCAAAAAGAGTCACTAAAACCACAGAAAAATAGAAACTGTCCAGAAGAGTATTAACTGTGTATTAGCTGAGTCAGCTGAACAGACCAGGAAAACAGAAAATTGGAGATAACCTCCTATATCCACCTATCAAGTCCTTGAATCCTTAGTTTCTCATCTGTTTAGGGGAAAAGATGCAAGGTTGGTACTGTCATCCAACCCTACTGCTAGCAAGAAATAACAGGGACAAGAAGACATCTCTCTTTGCCAGTTTAAGCCCCTAGAGTCAAAGAGTTGCATTGAAGATTGGATGAAAAAAAAAGGTGACTATATAAAAATAAATGTCAGTGACTCTTGAGCCTCTCATCTAACAGGAACAAGGAACCTGAGAGGAGGTTGAAGCTGCTTCTGAAGAAACTGTTGTAGGGATGGAAATGGTCAGTGACCTTAAATATCACTCAGAATAGCAGCTACTCCTTCCAGCAGCACCACAGCCACCCCAGCCCCAGCCAAATCATGCTGCTTATTTTCTGCCCTCCCCAGACCTCCTTTTTCCATGAGGGCTGGAAGGTTTAGTGTGACACTGTGTTAAGGTCTGAAGGCAGAAAGCCTTCACAGAAGCCTGATGGACAAAGAAGCTTTGAGTCAAGGACCTGGTATGATATCTGGGGAGAAATTTGGAGGGGTAACAACAAGCAAAGTTTGGGGGAAAAATAAATCCTTCTTAGAAGTGTTCCAAGATCTGTAAGACAGACAAGAGAACATCCTGCAAACCCACAGTGCTTTCACCTTGCTTGTCCAGCAGCTTGTGTTCATCCAAGCAATGAGCATGAGACACAAGCTCAGGTTTCTCCCAGGTTTGGGAGAAGAGAAAAGCATTCAGAAGCATTCAGCCTGTTCTACAAAATGAGACTCACAGCAAAAGCAGCTATTTATTTTCAAGGCACTGTTCTGATGTCACTCAATTTCTCTCATGAAGTCATTGCTAAATACTTGTTGCTATAACAACGTGTTAGTCTTTTTTTGCTGTTGCTCATCCAGCACAAATGCCTACAGGTGTGTCACTGTTGTGAAATTCACCTTTAAAATGTTCATTTAAAAATATCCCTCCTATGCAATTTCTTACTAGAAGAAAGCACACAGCTTTACAGAAATGTTATTTTTGAAGAAAAGCCAGATCCAACTCATCCTGTGCTGTCTGAATAAAAAATGAAGTAAACTAGAGGAAACAGCATTCTTTGAGTAAAACAGCATTTTAGCTGAATACTTTTATGTTCAATATTTCCAAAAGCCTTTTCAAGAAGTCATTTTAACCACTTATTTTTTGTTTTCTAAAGTCTCATTCCATGTAAGGGAGTTGGAACAAAGCACCTTTGACTGTTGTGGTCAAGGCTGTGGCTTTATGTATTTTTTTTTTTTTTTCAGAATGGTGATAAATAGAGCAAATGCCCTAAGGAACAGTGTTTATCATTTATTAAGATTATGTGAAATATCTGTCTCTTTGGTATCAATAAAGATTAACAGGAAAAATACCAATAAACCAGGTCATATTGTGGATGGGAAATCCCTTTCAGTGACATTTGTAATACGGCTGTTGATTCTGGACCAGCAATTAACTCAATAGAAGCAACGAATGACAGTAAGGCAGATGCTATTAATCATCTTGGAAATATCCTCAGACATTCTGGGGTGTAAACAAGCTCATTGAAATATTTACAGTTCTGCATTGTCTCTTACTGTGGTGAAGTATGACAACTGAGGGGACCTCATGACCAGCCTCAGGAGTCGGCACTCATCTGGTCCTTTCTCAGTAACATTCCCTGTCAGCAAACACTGTGCAGATTGATAATAAAAATCTGAAACAAATGGTGCCAATGCGTGCAGGAATCAGTCCCTCAAAGATGCCTCGTTCTCTCCGTTGACTGTGGGAGAAGTCTATGGTGACAAGTCTCTGATTCTATGTGCAAAGCTAGATGGGATTATCTTGGCCTTGGTGGCTTCTGCTTGTGGTGTGGAAGCAGCTAGGGCTTGTGCCTTTTCACAGAATCACAGAATGGTTGGTGTTGGAGGGGACCTCTGGAGATCATCCAGTCCAACCCACCTGCTAAAGCAGGTTCACCAGAGCAGATTGCACAGGAATGTGTCCTGGTGGGTTTTGAATGTCTCCAGAGGAGACTCCACAACCTCTCTGGGAAGCCTGTTCCAGGGCTCTGGCACCTCAAAGTAAAGAAGTTTCTCCTCATACTTAGAACCTCCTGTGCTTCAGTCTGTGCCCATTGCCCCTCATCCTATTGCTGGGCACCACTGAAAGGAGTCTGGTCCATCCTTTTGACACCCACACTTGAAATATTTATAGGCATTGATAAGATCCCCTCTTAGCCTTCTCTTCTCCAGGCTGAACAGACCCAGCTCTCTCAGTCTTTTCTCATAAGAAAGATGCTCCAGACTGTAAAGTAACCACTTTCATGAAAAATGCACAAACTTTCAGACACAGTATTTTTTAAGAGTTCATTTGTTCATTTGTTGTTTTGACTGAAAGCCTTTTTTTTTTTTTTCACAGAAATTTTAAAATGTATTTTACAATTTTTAAAGTTTTGGAACTCAAGCTAATTGTATTTTACTTCATTTTTCTGTAAAGAGTTGCTATGCAATGTTGGTAAAGGGTCATCACTTTGTCCCAGTGAAGATGGTTATGTATGTGAATTTTATTAGTGTTATACCAGTACTTCACTCCCCACTCACAACTCTGAGGATGCAGATCACTGGAGACAGGCAGAGCTGGCAGGGACAACTGACCCACAGGCAGCCCCTGTGTCCCAGCACACAGCACAGGGGTCAGCCTGGAGGTCTCTTTGGGGTGATGTTCCGACAAACCCTGCTTCCAGCATCATTCACTAGTGTGTCTCCAGCAACAGATTTGGTTCATGTCTTGCCACATATAAGTGAGCTAAACTCTACAGAGGGGGTTCTCGGTAGCATCATGAACAGTGGAAGTTAAAACCTAGATCTTCTGTCTCTCAAAACTTTCCTAATCTCTGGAATTCATGGAAAAAACTTTTGAAGCGTTACCCAGATTTCTACTGTGTGACGTTCATGCTTGGAAAAGAAATGAAAGTAAGGATAAGAGGTACTTAAAGACAAGTCTTATTTCAGAGCAGTAAAACTTCCATTAATGGCTTCATTCTTCCAGTTTTCAGTCAGATAAACTTACTTTACGGTTTAAATGTGATTTTGTAGTCAGGGACTTGTAAACTATGAATTCTTCTTCTTTTTTTTTTTTTTTTTAAATAGACAAATGTTTCAGAAAATATGCCATGGAATCAGTTCAAATAAACATGTTCATTAGCTGGAAATAACAAAGAAATATACAAAACAGTCTTACGCCTCAATGAAAATACAGAGTTCGGCTTGCGTCCCCATGCAGTCCTATTCATGTAACACTAGTTTAGCTGCAGGATTCATGAGTCAGTGTTTCTACTGGCAGGTTTCTGAAATGTGGGCTGACAACACTTAGCGTGGCCAGTACAATTCCATAACATCCGGAGTAAATGATTGCTGACATATATTTCAGTCCCAGTTCAAGATCAGGGAAAGAAGCAGTGGCAGAGCTGGTACTGCCTGATTGCCACATCTGAACTGACTTTTTAAATTCTTGTTTCCATGTCACTGTCACAGGAGTATACTGTTCTTGCTTTCCTTCATTTCTCTTCAGTTACATGAACCTCAGCATTTTGTGATTAATGTTGTTAGCGCTTTAACTTCTTGGGAACTTGGAAGGATGGTGAGATTTGAACAGCAAGGGAAGAAAAGCAAAGTGTTTGTACTCAAGGATCCAAAACAATACACGTCAGTGATCTGATCACAAACCAAATGATTGTCTGAGCTGGGCACATCTGGGTACACACTTTAGCCAAATCCTTCCTGGGTTGTACACCCCACCCCAAAAATGGCTCCTCCACCTCTGGCTTTGATTGACTTGCTGAATAGCCAAGGATTTGCAGCAACTTCTTTGCTACTACCTGAGGAGGCAGCAGGAGGATGCAAAATTCTGCAGTGGCCCGGTCACATCTTTGAAGCATTTTACATTATTTGGGACTTGAGATTGCACAGAGATATTAGGCTTCATGAATAGGGATTTTATTAAGAAGCAGAGAAATGGAGGAAGGAGAATGGTGCCCAGCTGATGGCACAGCCTTGGCTGTGGTGGCTTTGTGGAGTGGGCAGGAGAGGAGTACAGAGGAATCAGAAGCCTTGCTGCACTGCCAGTGGGACATATGACAGGGATGAAAGGAGCTGGTACATAGGGATGCCAAGCAACTTCAAGTATGATGTCAGGCTCTGTTCTGGAGCTGAGACAGGCTCACTACATCTTCAGTACTCTTCAGCTCTAAAAATTAGGCAAATCTCTCTGATATGGCATTGGAGCACTAAAAAGGGTGATATTCCATCTCTTTTTGTGATCCAAAGTCTATTTTTTGTTTAGGTGCATGGGAAGCCTGTCAGAAGAGCCCTTAATATGCAGGTGAATGTTAAAAGCTGTATATAGAGAATCAGTGTGTCCATGGGTGATCCCTCTGTGTGCACCAGGAAAGCATAGGTCCAGGACTGGCTGCAGCAGTCAGATTTCTTGCTTAGAGCATCCCATCAGCTTTCTCTGAATTAGCAGACAGCTTCTCAACAGATGTCATATTATGCCTAAATCAGATATGCATTAGCTGAAACTCTGGTAAAGGCAGCACTGTGAAAGTCTTTGGGGCTTATTTCCTTCCTGAACTCCACTGATGGGAACTGAACACTCCTTCCTTTTCTGGTTGTAGCTCGGTCCTCACCTATTCATGTCCCTCATAGTCACCAAAGAGAAACACTGAAAGGATAACAATGTCTAATCTCCAGGTATGTTTCTGTTAGACTATGAGCATACTACTGCTTTCTCTCTCAGTTCTCTTCCATCTATTTACAAGTATTGCTCTTTGTTTGATTAATTTCTCCATTTGCTGTTGTCAGATTGTCAAAACAGATTATGATTCTTACAAATGTATTGCAAGTAATTGCCAGTTATTTTTTATGTGCTGTACTTGAGCTGCTTCTTAATCATTCAAGATCCTTGTGAAATCTTGATTAAACTTTATTTCATCACTTTTAAGACTGCTTGGACTAGAAACAGAAATCATGTGGCATGTTATGGTTTACATTCATGTCCCCATTAATTTTAACATGTATGCTTAATACTCTGTAATATTAAAACATAAAATATTTTTATGATAATCTGTGTCATATTGCTGTAATCATAGAATCACTTAGGTTGGAAAAGACCCTTAACCTCATTGAGTCCAGCTGTAAACGTAACACTGCCAAGTCCACCACTAAACCATGTCCCTAAGCACCACATCTACACATCTTTTAAATACCTCCAGGGATGGTGACTCGACCACTTCCCCGGGCAGTCTGTTCCAATGCCTGATAAGCCTTTCAGTGAAAAACCTTTTCCTAACATCCAATCTGAACTTCCCCTGGCACAACTTGAGCCCATTTCCTCTCTTCCTATCACTTATTACCTGGGAGAAGAGACCAACACCCTCCATGCTACAACCTCCTTTCAGGTAGTTGTAGGCAGTGATAAAGTCTTCCCTCAGCCTCCTTTTCTCCAGGTTAAACAGTCCCAGCTCCCTCAGCCACTTCTCACAGGACTTGTTCTCTAGACTCTTAATCAGCTTCCTTGCTCTTCTTTGAACACTATGTGCTACCAGATGATTTAATAAACCTTTAACAGACCTCTCGCTTATATTATTTCTCCTGGGTCCAGGAGATGTTACGAATGAATGTTACGAATTAATATTTCATCAGAAAAGAGTGTCATGGTTAAACATCCAAACACGCCTTTGTTGATTTGTTTTGAGATTTTATGCATGGTAAAACTGTGATAAAAAAGTAGTCATGTTTGTAGTGCTTGTTGTGAAAGATTTAATATCGTTCTGATTTTATCTATAAAGTATGTTTTTGTCACAGTAAATGTTATGCACCCAGGAATAACTGCATCATACCTACTCTTGAAAACTGGAGGCAAAATTTGACTCTCAGATCAGTGAGGGTTCAGCTGTGGATGTCGCTGAGAACAAGCAGAGATCATAGATCAGCATGCTGGTAGGGATTTTGGAGGAAAAACTGAAAGAGAGTGATACTTCAAGCAGAAGATCAGAAGCTCAGGTTGTCCCATCCCCTCATGTGCACACAACTGCCTGGTTTCTTCTAGGCTGAGTGACTCTGACAAAGACGAGTTGTTGCTGTTGTACAAAATGTGTTTGAAATTAGTCTCTCTAAACCTTCACATCTTAAGATCAAAACATTGGTTAATTTCCCAACCTGCAAATGTTCCTTCTTCATCATCTATTAACTTTCTTTAGGCCATGATACCATGTTGTTAATATTCACTACATACTCCACCAAATGGAGTTGTCGCAAGCGCAGGCAGCTTGTGGGGATGCTGCCCAGTGCCTAAATGGTGCAAGAAAAATCCCTTTCACAGGACCCTGCCTTCTGGTGGGCTGGTACCATTTCAAGCCATTGACTATACTCAAAAAATATTCAAGTCTTGAGTTACCTATAGACAGTTATTGTGAAAGAATTTGTGCAGTGATTGGAGGATATCTACAGAACAGAGACATTTTTGCACACTGATCATTTCCCCCCTCATAAGACTTTATTTTCTATATATCCCTGCACTGCATAATAGAAAATGGTAACTTTCCACAGCTCTTTTTTTTTTTTCTTTTAAATGTTTCAGAATTTAAAATAACTGAAAATTTGTAAACTGGGATCCTAAGCATTTTTTTCAAGAGATAGCATTCAATTCCCAAGGCTGCTGCAACTGTACATCCTTCCACTGTCCCTATAACCTCTTTCTCTTCTCTAAAGTAAAGGTATTCCTATTTTCCTCCCACACAGCAAGATTCATTTTTCCACAATATAGGATTACCCCATCTGATGGATTGTCTCCAACCTCTTAGATGTATTAACCCACAGATATACAGGGTGTTTCAAAAAGATGGACCCAATTTGAAATAGTTTTTCTTTGAAAGTGGGTCCATCTTTTTGAAGAACCCTATATTTCTCTCTGTGCTAGTAGCCAATGTTACTTGCCTCTAAGACAGCCCTTGCTTATTGATCAAAACCTCATTCTAACCCTTGAATTTACATATAACCAAAGGACATGTCTGTCAAACACATAACGTGCTGCTGGTGTGGTCTATCAAATTGTCAAATTCCCCTAAGGTTAAACAACTGGCTTTAATACCTACAAGAAATTTTATTGTATTATGAGAAAGGGTTACATTCCAAATTAATGCAGCTCTAAACAAAATCACTAAAGAAAAATAAGAAAAGATTGTATGATTTTGCTTTGTTTTTTTGAGCATTTCAGATGATTGGGAATGACTAACAGTGTTCATACTCTTAGGCTTGATGTCCCTGGTGAGTTTTTCAAGTTATCTGTCTGTGTTTGTGTTTAGCTGGAATTGCCCTGCCCTGCCAAGCTCACCTCCTGATCCTCCTCCAGTGGAAGTCAGTCTTATGAAGGGAGAAGAAAGAGCTCTTTTAAACTTGTCATCTTATACACTTGCCCATGCCTGAAAGTCTCCAAATCAGGTTTCTTCCTTTCTCTCTGGTTCTTTGCACTGGAGTTTTCCTCATCTCCTTTTTTTAAAGCCTTAATGATCTGAGGCAAGAGCCCACTGGGTACCATGAACGAAACATTCTGTGTTTTTCTGGAGGTAGAGATCTCACAACAGATGTAAGACTTCTTTCAAACTATCTAAATTATGCACTGAAAGTGGTATTCACCATATAAAATATTCATTATACATGGATCTTGCCAATATCATATTTTCCAGTTTATTATATCCTCTTCTCAGAGATAACATGTGACATAACAACAATTTAAAATTTTACACTTAAACCACTTTCTAAGTTACGTTCTCCCTCTCTGTTTCTTTATACCCAAAGGAAGAAATAAGCCTTGGAATAGGTACACTAAGATAACCAGTTTCTAGGGAAGATTCCAGTAGAGACTAAGCCTTGAAGCATTCAGACAAGGCTAAATCACAGAAATGGAAAAACAGTCTATGAGCCACAGTTCAAAAAGCCTATAAGCTCTTTCTTTCTAAGAATCAATAATGTACATCTCTCAAGCAATACAAGCTCATTTCCCTAGTGTATAGCATCTTAGCAACTTCATTAAAAGCATGAAGATACTAAAGAAGTTCTCAGATGTCATAAATACTCTGTCACTTGAGCAGTAAGTAACCTTTGGATGCTATGAAGGAGAATGATAAGAACATTATTTAGCTTCTAATTTTTTTCTTTTTATTTTCTTCCTGCTTTTCCTTTGTGCTCCGTACAATTGGCACCTGGATTACTTCCAGAATGGGAAAATCAAGCTACAGTAAATGGATGGACTGAATATATCAGAGAAAGAAATGTTTAGCCACAAGGTTTGTATTTGCAGAAGAAGAAATTGTCTGTTGTCTCCCAAAGTAAATATCCATGAAGAAGCTGCCTTGCACAGAGCTTTCTTTTCTGTCACTTCCATAGAATTGTTCAAGTTGGGAAGGACCTCAGAAGCTCTCTAGTCCAGACTCCTGTGTAAAGCAAGATGAGCTACAAGATCAGACCAGGTTGTTCAGGGTTGTGTTCAGTCAGGACTTTCTGAAAGTTAATTTTGTAATGTTAGTAGTGCTATTCTTCTAAAATATTGTATTCTAGCTATTTGGAATAGAATAATCTGCAGTCCTTATAGACTGCTTTACAGCATGTATGTCAGCTTTTACAAGTGCCCTGGGCACTGTTGGCTGTCAGGTGTGGCAGCCTGGAAGTTCAAGCAGAACACCCGAGTTAATGTTAAGGGATAATAGTATTACCATTGTAGTGGTTGAAGGATGCAGGGAAACAATGCTTGTAGATACAAGTAACACCTAAATTTAATGTCTCATTAGACCAAGTGATGTAGCTGAATAAAGGGCTCAAACTTTCTGGTTGAGTCTCTTTATCATCTTTATTTGAGGAGCTCAAAAAAAAAAAAAAAAGGCTTCTAAAACAGCATACTTAATATTTGTTGAGTAAAAGAGTGTGGACTGAAGGAGGAAGGAGGGCATCACTTCCTTTGGCAGTAGAAAAGTTAATTGAAATGCTACATGGAAGATGCTGGAGAATGTAGATTCCCTGCAAGATTTCTCAGACGTCTTTGACATTTCAAACTCCTTTAACTCTGAGTAGCCCCACCGATTCTTCTATAGAAAGATGAATGCTAATGCACAGGGAAACAAGCAAGTCATTGGGAAACTGAGAACCTTAGAGGACTGGAAACAGCAAAGTGATGCCAGAGAAGAAATGGAATTGGGATGATCTGCATTTCCCATTTTGTGTTTACAGAGTTTAATCAATGGAAGCTGTGTCAATTGGGAGAAAGGGCATGAAATGACACCAACTTATACACATTCAGATCAACCATATATAAATATAATAAGCTTCAAGTTGCAGTAATTCTACTCTCTTTTGGGATACACAGATCTACTCCCTTCAAGTTGAAAGCATAGGTAAAACTATGAGAATGCTGAGCATTTTTAGTACATGAGATAGCCATTGTAAGCTACTAGCAGAGAACACAAAATTCTTCACTCTCTTCAGTCTTTGATTTAGAACATGCGCCTTGCATATATGTCATAGAGCAACTACAAGTTTGAGTGTCTAATGGAATTATTTAGTGAAGTTCTGTTTTCTTCTAGGACTGTTGTAGCCCATAACTATCACAGAGGGCCATGACAATAATAATTGTCCTATGAAAGACTCATTCCAGCTTAACATTCATGCGAAGAACTCTCAAGTAGATCTCAGTGCTGGTGTTGTGAAAATGCCAGCATCACTTGTTATTATTGACGGTATTGACATGGAGGTCTCACCTTGGGGGCAGCGAGGGCAGGCTGCTCCATGGGGACACAAGCTGGGAGCCAAGCACAAGCCAGTGCAAGCCCTGCCCTTGCTCACAGACACAGTCCCACAGGAGCTGATGATGGGTCCAAAAGCCCCTGACATGACAAGCAATGAACCATGGCCAGGGTCTGTCCAAGGGCTCCAGCCAGAAGCAGAAGGAAACAGGGCCAGAGACAGGGCTGGGAAGAAGCTGCAGCATCACTGTGGCAGGGGCTGACAGCCAAAATTTGGCTAATCAGGTGTAAATGCAATAGGAAATTTTTACAGTTGAGCAAAGGAGGACAAATACATCTTTATATCACAACAGTTAAATGTTCTTTTTTGTTGACTTTTATTCCAGTATCAAAAAGACTTCATAAATAATCCAGTAATATTGGGCTTTCATCATAAGGTCACTTGCTTAATCCCATGTAGGCAGTGACAAATGGCAAACTGTGTCTGACTCAACCGTTTCTCTCGCACCCTCTCATTATATGCATTTGGAATAAAGCTGCTCTATACCCTGCTGAGTAACCTTTACAAAGCATGCTGTGTGTTTGGTAGGGTTCAAGGAAAGGCAGAGTAATTCAGACTTTGCATGAACCGAAGCCAACTTTTAACTGGATTGAATTTCCACAGTAAGGCTAATAATTTTGGTACAAAAATGCAAATAATTACTATTATAATTGTTTCTCAGCATCCGCAGGTGTGCTGGCTGCCTCTCAACCTGAATGAAAGGACCAGACTCCTAGTTTAAAAAGTTCACAATGTTTCTGCTACTGCAAAGTTCACTAAAAGCCAGTGGAAATAATTTTCATAGGTGCATAAGACTCCTTATGAAAGGCCACAAGCTTTACATTCACTCAGGTGCGTGGGAAAATTTATTCAGGGTTAAGTTACCAGGCAAAGATCAAACCTGGTCTCTGTGAATGACCTGGAATTGAATGTATCCCTCCTGTGTCCTGTAAGAACCTGAAATGATCATAACACATATCCACCTAGCCTAAAAGTGTCCAGAAGCAGATACCTTGGGAACTGTGAAAGCAGGAGACATCTTTGTGATATTTCTTCCTGCTACCTTATCCCACCTTCAGAAATTTTAGCTCAAAGGATTTCCCCGGCCTGTCCTGGCTCGTCTGTTCAGTAATCCCCAAGGGATCTCTCTTTTATAGAATCCCCCATTTTTCCCTTGAAACCATTGTTTACCTGATATTTCCTTTCACTTTCTTTGCTTTTTTGACTTCTATCAATCACAGAGTTGACAGCTTTAAGGAAACAACTGAAGTTTCCCAAGGGCTCTTTTCTGGGTGGCTGTGCTCTGCTCAGAAGCCAGCATTTTTTATGTGAATAGTTTGCCGTCATGTGCATCTTTTTACATTTATCCATATCTCATTTCATACCACCTTGTCACTACTTCGAGCAGCTTGGCTTCACCAGCAAACCTCCCCACCACTCTGACCTTACTGACCTGATGAATATGTGATGAAGTTTGCCTGGAAGGCTTTGGGGCTGGTAACTTTTGAGGTGTGCTCCTTTTATCACTCATTCAGGTTCTTCCTGCAGCTAGGACTATTTTTTTTCCTCCAGGCACAAAACACATGCAAATTTTAAAACCAGAAATTTCTTTTAAATTTTTTTTTGTTTTGTTTTCTTTTCATGGGACTACCTTTACAAAGTTTTTTTGTATCTTCAGGATGAGCATGTTTCTGTTCCTTCTCAAATGTGTGTGTATGGAAATACTAAAATTAATATTTAATGTGAATGCATTTGACTCTAGTCTCAGAAGGCAGCAGCCTTTTAATAATTACTATGCTTTCAGATGTGGCTAGTATCAGAAATGTAAGAGAAGAGCTAAACTGCTAATTCAACATTTTGCCTTTCCCATGATATTTTATTTTCACTTCCTAGACAAAAGAGTGACTATAGGGACTAAACATGCTGAAGACACAGGCTTTCCCTTTATAAAGCTGCAGCATAATGGACAAACAAAGCATTAACTTGTTTCTCTTGAATTATCTACAGTTTTAATTTTTAGAAAAGCAAGCAGATTGAGGGTCAAATTAACTTATAATTTACCAGTGCACGATTAGTTTCAAAGCAAGTGTCTACCCTTCTCCAAAATGCAATAAACCAAGTATTCCACTTCATGACCACTGCTCAGTTGCATGCAGAAAGAAGTTTTTCTCCAGGCAGATAAAACCCAAAACAAACTATCTTTCTTAAAAACTCAATAAATCCTTAAGCCTGGCAAACATTACTGATCTCCTTATGCTCATCAGTGCTGCTTAAGAATGGATGATGGTTTTTTTTGAATGAAAGACTTAAATTAGCTCAACAAAGATAAAACAAGTTTGGATAACAAGCTGCAGTCACAGTAATAAATATTAACCCTATTGCCATGAGCCATTATGAATTATGTCTTATACAATTCACATCTGCAGAAGTTTTATGCATCGTCTATAAACTTTATGATATTATTAAACTGATTTTTACTCATTACATCGCAGACTTCAAAATATTCCTTCTTAGACTGTCTGCATTAAGATTTGAACTATGCTAGCAGTCACCATGGACTCCTAATGTCTCTGACTTCTGAAATCTGTGACTTCTACTGTGTTCTGGCCAACCTTAACCTGTAGTTTTAAAGCACATAGAAGTTAAAAACTTGGAAGCCGTCACACTTCATCAGACTATGCAGAAAAGGTGTTTCAAAATGAACAGGGCAGTGGTCTAGTCTGAAGATTTGAAGCAGGTAAGCTGAAGACCAAGATTTAAATATAATCAGACCTCTGTATGTCCTGTGTTTGCTAATACCAGTATTGCAAAGGTATCATAAGAGCGGTTTCACACAGTGTATGTCAATGTTCTTATTTAAGAAAGACACTGAGCACTATCTATACTAAAACATGAGACTCTGCCTCAGAAATAACACTGAGAATCTTTGAAGGAAGAAATCTGATGAGTGTGTTATATTTAAACTGTATATTGGGTAAATTTTATTCTCTCAATACACTGTTCACTGCTACTGCCTTTATTTTAATTAGCTACCTAAATATGTATTTTATCCTAAAGTTATGCTGTGCATTTGGCTCGATGTTTGGTGATGGTGAGATAAAATACACATGTATGGAATTTTATACATTATATATGGGGCCCTAGGCTTTTAACTCTTCAGGCTTCCTCAGATGCTCCTGTCTAGTCATGAGAAGATAATGTCTTCAACCACTGTGTCTTTGCTCTATTAGACAAGCCGAGGGCATCTACCTGTGGTGAGAGCACCTCCTGTGTAACAAGGGGAGTGGGTTTGGGGAAAATCAGCAGCAGTGTGTCTCTCCACATCTGCATAGTCACCTGAGGCAGATGATGCTAAATCATTTGTCATCCAGTATCAGCATTGCCAATAACAATGAGTTGGTGTGAAACATAGAATCATAGAACCATAGAATGGTTTGGGTTGGAAGGGACCATAAAAATCATCTAGTTCAATCCCACTGCCACAAGCAGGGACACCTTCCACTAGACCAGGTTGCTCAAAGCCCCATTCAACCTGGCCTTGAACATTTTCATGGGTGGGGAACCCACAACTTCTCTGGGCAGCCTGTTCCAGTGGCTCACCACCCTCATGGGGAAGAATTTCTTCCTTATATCTAATCTAAATCTACTCACTTTCAGTTTAAAGCCATTACCCCTCATCTTATTACTACACACACTTGTATTATAAAAAGTGCCTGTCCAGCTTTCTTGTAGGCAGTCTTTATGTAGTGGAAGAATGTCACAAGATCTCCCAGAGCCTTCTCTTCTCCAGGCTGAACAACCCCAACTTTCTCAGCCTGTCTTCATAGGAGAGGTGTTCCAGTGCTCTGATAATCTTTGTGGCCTCCTCTGAACCCTCTTCAACAGGTCCATGTCACTCTTCTGTTGGAGCCCCCAAAGATGGATGCAGTACTGCAGGTGGGGTCTCACATGAGTGGAATAGAGGGGAGAATCACCTCCCTTGACTTGCTGGTCGCACTTCTTTTGATTCAGCCCAGGATACAGTTGGGTTTTTGGGCTGCAAGTGCACATTGCCAGCTCATGTTGAGCTTCTCATCCATCAACACCCTCAAGTCCTCCTCCTTGTTTCACATGTATTGTGTTAGGTATGGAGACAACATGATCAGTCAATATTCAAGTACAAGACTGTATTAAAGATCAAAGATGGTTCTGCATACAAGATAAAATTCTTCCATGGCAGTCAATGAACTCAATGGAGACATATGAATAAGAAGTTGTAGTTGAAGAAAGATCTGATGCGATAATAAAAATTAAATTTAGATGATATAATAAAGATGATCTAACATAAGGTAGGATTAACCATGTAGCTCTTCTGCATTCATAGCTATAAATAATGCATATTTAGGTTATTGCAAAATTATCATATTGCTACATTTTGGTTGTTTTATATGAGTCACCCTCTAATGCTTTGGGCTGATGTTGTCTTTTTGTCCTTTTGGGCAATTCTTCAGCTTCTGAATGGAAATGGCAGCTTCAGGCACAGACAATGTGTTAGTGCTGTCTCTTGGGAGAGGAGCAAGGAAGAAAGTGGGCAGCAGCTCACAGGATGAAAGCACGTGCCTGGTATTTCTCACCAGAATGGCATGTCTCCAGAGCAGGCGGAAAGGACACTGGGGAAGAAAATGTGCAGACAAAGGGAGAAGTGACTGTAAATTCAAGCTATGGGACTGAACAGCCTCTAGATACTTTGAACTCATCCTAATTTGGAAATGCCAGTGATTCCTTCTCATTTCTGTGCTGAGACTCCAGAGCCAGACGAGTCTGCCCTGGGGAGTGTCTGAAACCACAGCTGTGGCTTAAAATGTCTTTCTGAGACTAAACAGGGACTGAAAAAAGACCCCTCAGTCATGGCACTACACTTTCCCTGCAGAAATGTCAGACCCCAGCTGGCCCAGGCGCTATCTGGGTTTGGCAAGCTCTCTGATACTACCTGTGCTTTCTTCCCAAAAAGTTATTCTCTGTGGGGGCAGGATGAGGAGGCTTTTATGGGCTGATGCATGACTTGGCTTGCAGTGCTGCTCAGGTGAAACTTGTCTCCCCAGTCCCGTTCCTCTGAGCACCACGGGCGGCAGACTAGAGGGTAAGCATCCTCTTCTGTGCTGAGTGACTGGCTACTTGCTGCATGAACCGGGCAGATGGAGCAGGCTGTGGGTCTGGGGAGGTGGAGTTGCACTGGGCTATGTTTGCATCCCAGATTGCTCCAGGCTTGCAACCCGTTCCCCAGGATGGGCTTGCTGGGCTCCAGGGCTTAGCAGAGAAAAGGGAACAATTTGGTGGCATTTCTGTAGTGAGGTGTGTTCAGAATACCTAGAGCAGGGGTGTCAAACTTGTTTTCACTGGGGGCCACATCGGCCTCACAGTTGCCTTCAAAGGACCAGATGTAATTTTAGGATTGTATACATGTAACTACTCCTGCATTTATATAGTCCTAAAATTACATCCGGCCCTTTGAAGGTAACTGTGAGGCTGATGTGGGCCTCAGTGAAAATGAGTTTGATACCCCTGATCTGGAGACTCTCCAGCCTATAGTGTGAGACACTGCAGTTTGCTCTAATTCCCTTGCTGTTATGGCTGGAGTTAATTTCCTGATGTCATCCATATGGTGCCAGTGTCTAATATAATCTAAGAAATGATTAAATGCATTAGAAGTCCTTCAGTTCCGTGTTGTGTTAGCTTATCCTTCCATAACCTGGCTGTTTAAAAACTCTCTTTTTGTGTCTTTCCTTAGTAATTATTAGAGCAAAAACTTGTATTGTCTCAACTCAGGTCTTTCCAGCTGGAAGTACCATAGTTCTGCAAGGAAGCAACAGAGATGGCAAAGAGGAATGTTGGAGGTGGACTACAGAGTGAACTCAAATTTATAAAATGAGCTAAAGGTAATTGCCAATTTACACTGCATTGTGATTATTTCTTTGGAAGGTATTTCAACCACAAATGCTACACGTAACTTCTGTCTAATAGAAGTGGGGAAAAAAAAAGTATACTTTTTTTGGCTCTGTCATGTTACAACTTCGTACATGGGCACTGCAATGCTGTGGTCAGTTTCTCCCATTTCTTCATTTACTTTAAAATATTTTAACATATGATACAGGAAATCAAACACAAATGGCTGGGGAGCTGCTTAGTGTTATTTGTTGCTTGCAGTCTGGCCCAGGGGTTCCACTTGGAGCTTCAGGCTCCTCTGATGTTAATTGTCCTATGTACATGCAAACAGTGATAAATTGGTTTCTGCCCTGAGGAGCTTAGAGCTTGCTAAGAAAAAAATGAGAGCCTGTCTCTTCATTGTGCATCTACATATTACTGATCTGTCAAGTCTCTGGTGTTGGGGAGACGTTCCCACAATGAGTTCTTGTCCCACACTCCCCCCTGGGCTGTGGGATGTATTGCCTGTTTGCAGAACTGCACCCCAGCATCTGCCCAGCACCGGCTGGTGCTATAAGGCACATGAGGTGCAGGAATGGAGGGAATGTTGCAGAACTGTGTGGAGATCAGCAGTGCGCTGCCTGACAGAGACCTGCCCTCAAAATAAGATGGGATTCAAGGTGCTGCTTCATAGGGCAAACAACCCCATCATCATGCTGCCCATGCTGCTGTGGTGGCATCTGATGCAGAGGGCTGTGTGCGTGTAAGAGGAATAAATCACGACATCTCTGCACAAGAGTAAAGGATAGGGGAAGTCTTAAAAGATAAGAAAGCCCAGAAAGGTTGTTGGACTTTGGTGACAAACGTTCAACGTAAAAGCATGTTTATTTGTTTTAAAAAGTTAATAGGGCTAAATTAATACTTTAGGGACTGGATGTTAAAATCCAGTACATCACAAGTGGATTATTACTGCTTATCATTACGTGCTTCATTAATGGTTACAAACTCCTTTGAAATCCCCAGATAGCTTCAGAGGAATAAACAACCAGACATTGTTCCGTATGTCAAAAAAACCCTTTAGTTTCTAAGATGTGAGGTGTTTGCTACTGACCTGCAGCTGAACCTGTCTGTGGTGAAGCTACCTGGAGCAATCTGCAGACTGTCAGGGTGGATCTGCAGCCTGGCAGACCAGTTTTTTTGGTTTAGTTTGACCTATTTCCTTTTTTTTTGGCAAATTTCTACTTCAGTTGTCTCAGTCTTATGTCTGGGTTTGCAAGGGTCAGGCAGGGGGGGTCACCTATACTTGCCTCAACCGTGTTTTAAGGAAAATCTCTCCAAATTTAAAGGAGAAAGAGTGTAAGGAGCTAACCCCCTTGAGGCCATTGGATTGATAGATTTCAAAAGCAAGTCTAGGGGGAACTGGAGAAAAAGGGGGAACAACATCCAGCAAATAGGCATGATAAGCTGATCTCTGGAGGCTAAATTTCCTCTTCACTGTCTCTGGTATCAGGCAGCAGCAAGGGCAGGCTGCCTTGCAGGGAAGAGAAGCTGAGAGCCCAGGGCAATGAAGGGCTGTCAGGGCAGCAGCCTCACCAACCACAGCACCCAAGCAAGGTGAGCAGACGGGGTTGGATAAGAGTACAGCGAGCACCCCGCAAGTCCTCAACAGTGGGGCAGGTCCCAGTCAAGCCAGGAAGCCAAGTCCACAGGTCCATATCAGAAAAGTATGAGACTGGATGCAGACATACCTATGATGGAAATGCAGCATAGCTCTGTTAAGGACAAAATGCAAGACCTGCTTAGAAGAAGCTCTCAAAGGCAGGGAAGGCATCTGCTGAGCCTTCCTCCAGCTCTTTCCAGGCCACTGGTTGCCCTGACTCATCCAGCATGGACCTGTTGGAGAGGGTCCAGAGGAGGCCACCAAGGTGATCAGAGGGCTGGAACAGCTTTGCTATGAGGACAGGCTGAGAGAATTGAGATTGTTCAGCCTGGAGAAGGCTCCAGGGAGACCTTATTGCAGCCTTTCAGTGCTTAAAAGGGGCCTATAAGAATGATGGGGACAGACTTTTTAGCAGGGCCTGTTACAACAGGACAAGGGGTGATGGTTTCAAACTAAAAGAGGGGAGATTCAGGTTAGATATGAGGAAGGAATTTTTTACAATGAGTTTGGTAAAACACTGCCCAGGTTGCCCCATCTTTGGAGATATTCAAGGTCAAAGTGGACAGGACTCTGAGCAACCTGATCTGGTTGAAGATGTCCCTGCTCATGGCAGAGGAGTTGAACTAGATGAGTTTTGAAGGTCGCTTCCAACCCAAACTGTTCTATGATTCTGTGATCTCACCCTGAGCCCAGGCAATCAAACCCCCGCAAGGGCCCTTGAATTAACAGTGCAGATCCAAATGACTCTCTTGGGGCTAGGATTTTGCCAAAGGTCAGTAGAAGGCCCTATCTCACTTCTGCCCAAGCTTGGTGGTAAACCCTGGCACCATGGATTAGGCACAAGCTGAAAGGGAGATAGGTGATGGTAATCGCCTCACAAATTCCTATGGCTCCTTATTGCTTCAGTCACATAATTGCAATTCCATGACTGAGTTGTGTAAAATATGCAGAGTTTAAGTTTATTGACCCATCTTTTCTTGCTGTGAAATATTGCTTCTCACTGCGTTCACTGGAACCACATAGGTTATGGAGTTCTGGCTTATATACTGATTGCAGGCTCTAGTGCAACTACAAACAGATTTCAGAGTACAAAGGTTAATCTTCAAAAAAATGAATAGATAACACCTCTGTGAAAAAAGCAGCACTTTCAGAAACTATGTTTAAGCAAATCTTGCTTTATCTCCACATATAAAAAAAAATCCTAAATAAAATGAGATGTCAGGGGAGTCAACAAAAGGTTTTACCCCAAGTGATTTGAAGGCATTTTGTATTGACTGAATGGTGCTTTCTGGGGCTCTAATTCTAAAATATAATATAGATACGGTCTGAAGTAAGACAATTTTAGAAATCTGGATGGAGAGAAAATGCAGAGCTCTATAGATTACAGTACAGCATCTCCCCAAATCAGCCCAGTGCCACTGATCTTGACATTTACTGTACTGCTTTTATCTGAAAGAAACAGCATCTTGCAGCAACTGCAAATAGGTCTAGTGAAATTCAGAAGATAACACTTCTAAGGTACAGAATTAACACTTTGATGTGCACTTTTAAAACTGTTATTTTGAACAGATCTCTGCTTTCAGACTGAGTCCAAATGTCTCTTGACTATGACAAACCTCTATCCTATCTTTATATCTTTCTAGGCAGCTTTCACACACCATTTATGGAGTACTTATATTACTCAGGTCCTCATCAATAGTAAAAAATCCAATGATGTGAGCTGAAAATATGAGATTTTTTACATTTTATGTGCAGTGAGACTGAGACACACTCTGTAAAAGGCATGAGTGAAACCTGGCCATTGCTAAAGCCAATTAAAACTGAGATTAAGAGAGATGTGTGCTTGCTCTTTCAGGACATCACTGTGATGCAGCAGGAAGGTACAGGGCTGGCAGACATGGAGTACCAGGCTGGGCTGTGAAATCTGGAGTAAGAAACCACAGCTTTTCCCTCAGCCTTTCTGGTTTCACTGTTGCTCTCAGGATGAGGGAAGTGAAAAAAAGTTATCAAGAGAAAAACCTGAAGACAGGACTTATGGATTGTAAATACACCTTTCCCATTCACACACAGGTTCAATGCAGAAGGCAGTGAAAGAAGTTTTGATGAGCTCTAAATGGAAACTCTGGAAATATCTTTACTTGAGTTAGAGAAGGGTGCTGGCCTACCCAGAGCCCTTGGAGAAGGTGTCTGCAGGAGCAGAATGTCCCACTGGGGATGAGTGCTCAAGCAGGTGCATGTCTGAAGTGGTGTTGTTTTCTTCATAACTAATCCCTGAGGGTCTTTCAAAATCATCGCTGGCTTGACTTCTCTTTCCAAATGCACAGTCATCCTCATCACAGGGAAACTGTTGAAGAACATACCCAGAAAAGGTATACATTGAGGATTCCCTTCTAAAAAAGTATGTAGTATCTGCTGTAGCTCCTCAGACACTCTTGGTTGTTCTTCCCCTACCAGAGTCTTCTTGTTAAGATAACCTCCATGGTTTTGCTGAAAAGACAAACAGACCAGTGTTGTAAACAAGCTCCTTTACCATTTACTAGCATAGAAACTTTGGCATTGATAGGTACCTGAAGGGCTTCTTGCATCACCAGCATGGCACATTTATGGAGCAGCCATGGTGCACCTCTAAGTGTTTTAGGATGCTTCCTCGTAGGTGTTTCATGGGCTGCATGTTAGTGGGGGCTGAGCCATCAGTGCTCCTGTGAGCAGGTAGGGAATTGGCAGGGATGGGCTTTCCCTTCCAGCCCTTCTCAAACAGGGGGCCAGGACCTCAGCTACACATCTGGTGTGCAAGCAATGACGGGCTTTCAGGGAAGAGGACTGTGGACACTTGCACTTCTTAGCATGTCCCCTGCACAAGATTCTCATCTTTCAACAACTTCTTTCTAATCTGTATGCGAGACCTACATATGGAAGTTTCAAGGACCTCAGCTCCACCTGTTCTTCATGCCAAATCACTATGTCCTCTCTAATTTTGTGTCCTTAATGGGGACACATTACCTGTGACACCAAGTCCCACTTTTCTGAGGAGCTTCTGTGAACTGTACAGGTTTACTTAGCAGCGATACAGGGATATACAGCTCTCAAAGCTGGTATTAGCAATATGTAGGACTTTAATAATTCTGTTTTCCTTTTATTCCTTTCTGTCTGCTTCTCCTTTTTCATTATCTTTGTGGGCAAGCATGAGTCCCACTTTGCAGCTGTACAAATGGAATGATTCGTCACTGAACAGGTGATGAAACCATTAAACATCATTATTATCTTTAATGGAACTATGAAGGTAAAACTATATGAGCCTTATTATCTGGTATTGTATGCACAGAATATGCAAGCATAATTGCAGTGGACGATGGTTATTTTATGGAAAGGTTTCATTGGAAATATTAATGAATTGAAGATGATAATAAAAAAGAAGGATGGAAATGTCATAACATTAAAAATGAATATTTCATTTTTTTAAGAGAAACTAATCTCTCTGAGTATGATTCTGGAAACCTTTTAACTAAGCCTAGCAAGTTTTAATACCTGCCATTTATTTCACCCCTTTCAGACAACACAAGGAGAATTCTAATTACTGACAACTTCTACGTCTAAATGATCAAAATTGTGACATTTCTTATGGCAAAGAACATGAAAGGAGATCATTTGAAGGAATATATACACATATATCTTCTTCTGACATGCAATTTTTGGTATTCTACTGTTTTCTTTTAGGTAAATCTCCTTCTGTGGATGAATGGAGTGACTCTTGGGATATATATCATATGCCAGAAATTTGTGATTCTACATTGTCCCTGTATCATGCTCATTTCAACCAATCAGCAAGGGAGGAACCTTAAAGTATTCCAGTGGATTATTAGATGGAAAAACATTTTTCAATTTTCTTTTTTTCCTGCCTCTTGCCCCTTCTGTGATTTTAAAGATAGGGATTGATAATTATATTTTAAAACTAAATTTGCAAGCTTAGAAAAATAATTCTTAAACCAAATCCTGCTTCCCACTTCCCCCTTCCCCAATGTCAGTGTTTATCCACAAGAGTGGGTCACACGCCTTGGCTGGAAAAGTCACCAGCTAGTCATGCCGTGACCCTTTTTGTCACATACAGTCATCAAAGATCTTCTGCAAAGGTAATTTGGGTCTCTTCTTTCTTCCTGTTGGAATATACATGATCTTCTATGTGTGCGAACTTGTCCGAGCCCTGGCTATGACCCAGCTGAACCTCCAAGTTGTAGGGAATTATATTCCCTATATTCAAATGTGTGGTAGGATACAACTGAGGAGACTGTGGTGATTTATGCAGGAATACTTAAATACTTAGGTTTCTAATAGAGCCTCATTTCCAGTTACAGTAAGTACACTTCCAGCTAGTATTTACAGGTCTCTGAAATGTTAAAATAGTTGTGCTACATCTGTAGATTTAGGATTACATCTGCCAAGGAACATGCAAGTCCACCTATAGTTTCAATGCCATATCTCTGTTTTTTCCATGGCAATATTTTCTTCCTGTGATGCAATTACTGTTAACATGATATTATGGCATTTTTTGAATGCATACTTTAAAAACTGGTATTGTATCTACACCATCACTAGCACCGACACAATAAAAGCTGTTTGGAATTAAGAGATAACTCTCAGCACAGCAAAATGATTTTCAATTTGCTAACTAATGCCTTGCTCAATTACACAACTTTATCTGAAATTCACCTTCTATATCTGAGAGACTTCTGTGGATGAGACAAATTTTAAATAGTGCTTTTCAGTTATAAAACAATAAATATCTGTTATGAAAACAGCAGCATAGATTCAATAAAGTGCCAAGTGTTATCCACAGCCTGTGGATGTGTTTGGCTTTACAGAGGGTGTCTGGGACAGATTCTCTCCCTTGTGCTCACACATGGTCTGTGAATAGCAACGAGAATCATCCGTCACAGTGACAGAAGAGGAACTCTTGTGATATAGGTAATAAACAACCGCAGTATTGAACTCAAAAATAGCATTCACCGATGAAGGATTAAGAAGCAAGGTCAGAGAAAGAAATAACACCAAGACTGAGAGGGGCATAGACAAAAATGTATCTTTGATGTTCTGCTAGGCAGAATTTGGGGATAACAACCTGATTTTGTGTAATAGCGAATACCTACTGTTATTTTCTCTCTGAGACTTGATTATAAGCATGAATGAGAAGATTTATTTTAAGGGCTTTTGATTGATTGGGCTGGGGGTGGAAGGAGGTGCAACCTGCTTTAGAAAGTGAGATGCAAAATTGATACAGTTATTAATAAGCATTTGTGGTTGCATAAGCTTGGAACAGTAGCTGCTGGCATGAAGACTGTGCTGTGCAAGGTGCCATACAAATGTAGAGAGACTGACAGCCCCTTGAGACTGACAGCTTTGAAGAACTGACCTCAGAATCAAGGTGTCAAATTCTTCTGTTTCTCTGCCTTGAGCTTAAGCTGCCCAGTTGGGCAGCGAGGTGCCTTCCTTATGGTCACAGGTGTCTAACCCCACTGTGCCCTGTTCACAGGACCCTGCGTGTAAGGACTCATACAGCTGTAATGCCCACATTGTCAGCAGGAGCAGAGGTTGTGCTTTTGTTGTTATTTTCCCCAAGACAGTTTCAGGCCAGCAAGTTGTAGTGTCTTTTGGGCTCTGGGCTCTGAGGTTGATTTGTGCAAGATAACAGAGTGATGCTCCCTCCCAGTACGTGGAGGACCAGCACCCCCTAACAGACCCTCCACACCACCTTTTGCAGAGGACAGCGTGCTCTGGTCCCTTTGGAGACAATATGCAGAGCAGAGGGCTTCTGCTCCCAGCCACGGCACCACAGATCCTGCAACCTCACCATGTCTAAGTCACATCAACAGCTGGGAATCACTTTAAACGTTGCACTCCTGTGAATCTGCTGGGAGAGAGTCTCTAAAATGAGCCATTTAACCTTTTCACACACTCCTTTTTTGCCTTACATCTGTGAAAATAAATCCTATGGACATAAGTACATTATGATATACAAACTCACCCTCTTTGCTCCAATAAGTCTATTCTTCCGGTGCAGTGCAGCACTGTAAAATCAGAATACATTTCTTATTTTCAAAGCAATGTTCCGCTGTGCTGAAGCACATTCCACTTCTCAGCAGTCTCTCTTCTTTCCTTGCTTTTGTTTTTAATTGACTGTCTTTTGAGAGTATAAAACAAAAAATAAATATACACCCCCACACTGATCTGTAGCTGGTTGAGGTGAGATACTTGCCACGTACAAAGAGCACTTTCTGTTTTTCCTGAGACTTTTTGGTAAAACACAATCTGAAATTGTGGTTTATTTTTTTTTTAACTTAACATCTTCAGGAGATTATACAGAAGAGTATCTGAAAGTGAAAAATCCAATGTCAGTCTCAGATAGAAAAACAAGATTTGTCTCCGGTTAATCTTCTTAATCCTTAACGGTCTTATTCCTGTAGGTTTTTTCTCATTTCCATTTAGGATGCTGAAGCAGAAGTTGGTATTATCTTAGCATGTAAACCCTAAAGCCAGTATCTTTCTTTATCTCAGTCATAGAGCACTTTCAAGTTAAAAATATGAAAAAGTGTAGGACAATGAATGAGAAGTGGCAAACAGGTATCCCTGGAATTCAGCTGAGGGGCTCCTGCAGATGCTTTTGGGCAGGACTAGCATGGTCTGTGGCTCAGCCCCAAGCTGTGCCGGGCTCTGTGGGGGGAATCAGTGGGGCAGGAGCGTAACTGGGGGTGCTGGAGGGAACAGGGGCTGCAGCCACCACTTCCCCCAAAAACCTGATATCTGGTACCTGTTCTGACTTCAGAGGAGGGCTTGAAGAGGAGTTTTTCTTTATGCCATTCCTGTCTTGGCTTCTCTTTTTCTGATTTCTCTTTCACTGCTCTTTTCCTATCTGGTAGTATTTTCCCAACTATACTTACTTTCTCCTTTTTAATTTTACTTCTTCCCACCCACTTCAAGGTTTCCTCTAACTCCTTCTGTCTTTTCTACATCAATCTTTCTGTATTCTCTTCTCTAGTTCCTTTGTTATCCCCTTTCCCAAGCTCTCTTCTCTCTATATCTTGGTCTATACCTCCTCCCTGATGGCTGGGTAAGGTGCTCCTTGCTTGTGTGATTGCTATGACAGCTCTGGACAGCTTCCACCTCTGTGGACTCCCTTTGGTGTCTTCCCAGTTCTTCCAGCTAATGGAAGGTTGGACAGATGAAGGACTGTACAGTCTATCACACAATTTACCTCTTCAAACTAAGCTTAGCCTCTAAAAGGCAAGAAAAGAATAAGTTCAGCTGCACAATAGAAGCTGCAGAACTTTCCTGAATAAAATGCTAATTTCTCTGACAATGTTCTAAAGCAGATTTGCAGGGAAAAAAATAGGGGTAGGACAAGAAAGTGTTATATTTTCTCTGAGAATTTCTAGCTTCCAACTTGCATTGTCTAAAACTTTTTGAGCCTGCATTGCCTTTATGTATTTCTCCTCAATGCATAGTACATGCCAGTGACTGTAAGGCTGAGGAGGAAATGATATCTCCTAAACAAATCCCTGCACAGCTTATCTCAGGCATTGTGTCTGCCTGTATCTTTCTACAGCAGCTCACAGAGATGGTCAAGGGCAGTGATCAACGCTCTCAGCCATTTCCCAAGTGAGAAGAGAGAACATGATTTGAATCACTTGCATGATGCTTCTATTTCAATAAAGTTAATGTAAGCCTTTCAGTGCTAAATATGGAAGGTAAATTGTTGCTGCCTCTAATCTCTGATATTGCTTGAGCTGCCATTGCAAGAATTGGGTAAACTTTTCTTTTAACAACACAGTTCTGAATGATTTGCCAGTCCCCACCTTTTAAAATCTCAGCACAGCAGTGTGCCAGAATGCAGGAATTAGGCACTCAGCCCCTAATGCCTCTCATTTCCTCTCTGGCATCAATTTAGATTCAGTCTTCACTGGTATTTTACCAGTGGTAGCAAAAAGTGTTACAATCTAGATTTTAAGTGGTTCCTTCTCTCTGTGTGGTTTTTGTTTGTTTGTTTGTTTGTGGTTTTTTTTTTGTTTTCTTGTTTTGTTTGGTTGTTTTTTCCTGTGGGGTGTTTTTTTTTTTTTCCACTGAACTTTTTATTTGTTAAGAATTAATACAGATTTGTTCACCTGAGGATGAATTTAATAAATTGTTTTGTTTGGAAAAGTGTTTTTGTGGTTTTTATCAATTAGATTGTTAATATTGGAGTCTTGTGTTTCTCACCTTGTTTCTACCTATGTATTTTCCCTTGTACTCACTAGACACAGAACGACTAGTCACCTAAAATGTACCAGATGTAGGTTCATGTTATTTTCTCTGCCTCAGAGGATGCTTTCCTAGAGAGCAGCAAACATTGGCTTTCTCTCTAATACTGATTCTGGTGCAGTCAGTGAATCAGAGCTATCAGTTTATAGGTGATTGAGTGCATCCCTGGATCCCACCTGGCCCTGGGTGAAGCATTTAGATTGCTTACATGGCCCCACATTCCAAAGCCTGGATGCATTAGTTAAACCAGTTTACTTGTTGGACACTTGTCCTCTGTAGTTCTTGGCATAGCCATCACAAACAGATCACCATTTAACCTAATGGCTGTGAAGACTTTGTCCTTGATAATCCTAATAGATCTTTTTTTCCAGAGTCTCACTCCTCTGAGGGTGGGAAAGTGGCCTAACAGCCAAGCTGCAGACAGGACCCATGCATGTCCATCCTTTGCACCTGTGCATGATGTGTTTTCTGTTAGCTCTTCTCTGTTTGTCCTCCAGCTGTGCTTGTGCAGTAAACATCTTGTTCCAGCCCTCATCAAGCTCAACTAAATAAGCTAAACTGCTAAGTTTCATCTATAAAAAAGATCCTCTTCAGCCTAGTCATCTCAATTATCCTTTGTTCATCTCTTTGAATACACAACTGGAATACTATGTGGTCTGCTGGATAAGTTATAGTTTCATTGCAGGAATGATTTTGTTGTTTGACCCTAAACAAAAACTCTTAGCTTTTATTTCACTTGGAAAACCCTTTTTTTTTTTTTTTTTTCCCAATTAGGTGGACATCTTCAGAGAATACTTTTAAGTGTTTTGTTTTGGCACTAGAATTGATAAAACAATTACTATCCTGCTAGGTGCTTTCTGTTGTTATTTGCTTAGTGCATTTGCAAGTACTTTTAAAACCTTGAAATGCTTTTGCCTTCTGATAATCTAGCCTTCTCATGATGGTAAAATGCCAATCAGACCAGAATCCATGACCTATCAATCTAAATGGGAGAGACGCCTCAATACCCATGAAGATCTAGGCCCTTGTCAGGACACCAGTTTTATAAACTCTTTGCAGCGTGCCAGCCCTGCAAACCCTTCCTACACTGGGCTAGCAGATGCCATAAAGTTTTCCTCCGAAAACTGTTCTGCTGCAGCTTCTAAAAGACAGAAAAGGGGAGGAAGAGCTCTGTCCTGTTGCACGTTGGATTCAAAAGCCCTTTGGCTTCCATGCATTAGCAGCTGTTGCAGCTGTCAAAGCCACGATTCCGAGATCTTTCCCCACCACTGTAGACATAATTGGGGATAAAGCAGCTGAGCAGGAAACACTGTGAAGAAGAGAGATCTTCAGACCTGTTCTTTTAAAACACCAGAATTCATTAAGATTTTGGTCACGGTATATCTGACATTGCAGGTGCTTGCAGTTTTATACACAGGAATGCTTCCTCTTCCATGTTCTTCTCTCTCTGCAAGTGCCAGTAATGTGAATACAAACAAGCATTTTCATGGACACTGAAAAACAAGCAATTATGGAATAAAAGCCCTTCTGCTTCTGCTGGCAGTGGATGAAGAGACAGGAGCCTTAATTATGCTCGAATTCACAGTAATATAATATTCAGGAAGTGAGAAAATCATCAGGGCATGAAAAAAATGTGCTTTTTTGCTGCTTTATGATATTGTGAAATTGTTCTGGACACAGGCCAAATCCACTTCTCAGTGATGCTGATGTAAATTAACACAAACAATGTTTATTTGCAGTGAAACCTTAGCTTGCGTCAGTGTAACAGGAAGCCAAGTTTGCCACATACCCCAGTGGGAAGGTAATTTTGACCAGCTGTCTAATTGCATGTAAATCAGTTGGACAAATTGTCCTTCGTATCTCTGAAATTTGCATTCAGGGCCAGAGCTGAACTGCAGTCTTAACTCACCACTGAGAGAGGCTGCACAATGTTGTGGAGAGATGCAGCCTCTGAATATCTTTGAATTGCAGGGGTTGAAGTCCATAACCAAATGTCATGAGTTGAGCCTCCCTCGATGGGAGTGGGAGGGAACTCTGCAATCCAACTAGAAAAACAGCATGAAACTCAAATACAGCCAAGTGGCCAATAACTATATCAAAGTGAGTTAGAGAGACGCTGATCAGAGAGTTCCATCTAGAAAGCATACTTCAAACAGCTATTCATTTTTGTCTGATCTATATACCTCTAGTTGCTTTCTGAATCATCGTAGTTTATGAAAAATAAAAAATTGACACTTCTTTTTGAAGTGTGAATTGAAAAGTACAGGGCAACATTTTCAGCAACGAGCGATCTGCAGAGTTTGCAATTGTATCTGTCACCAGGTTTTTAATGGGTGGCTTCTAAAAATGCAGATTATTGACCTCTGAATTGAAAAGGGAAAATGGGATGGTCAGAGCCTGGATCAGTTCCTGGGTGACATGAACAAGTCACTTCAATCTGGTGCAAGTACTGGAGTTTTTGGGGGTGGTAAATGCATGAGATCAATTAATTAGAAATGATACATTATTATAAAGTGTGGTTATAAAAGTTTTCGTTAAGTGTAGTGGCCTATGGAAGGCTAACAGTGTTCCTTACAATATTAATTAATTAAAGCTATACATTGCATTCCTGAACTTGTCAGCTGAATGTCTCAATGAAACACTTTGGAATTACTAAAAAGCCAGTTGTTTCAGCAATTGACTGATGATGACAAAGTGTAGAATTTCAATATATCCAATGCTGTTTTTTTAATATGCGTAATTTGAATCAGAAATGTTCCTGATTTCCTAGTTCACAAACTGGGATCCTGAAGCCAGCTAGAAAAATATGTTATTTCTGTAAGAAAAAGACTAGACCTTCAAGATAAATTGGGAAAAATCTTCTCTCATGAATTTAAAGAACATTTTTTCTACTCCATTTTGTCCTGGTCTTATCTTTTTTTTTTTTCTTTGGGCTTATAATTGGACTAAAAATTAAACTAATTGGAACTGTTTGTGCAAAATGCTGGGAGTGCCTAGCTGACTGATCCACCTACTTATTTATAGATGAAAACAAAATGAAACATGAGATATTTTTGACTTAAAAAGGTTAACAGTCTTTAAATATTAAATGCTTTCTCTGTACAATGATATTGTCTCTGTTTGCAAAAAGTTTTCTGAAAAAAAAACCCTTTTAGATTCTATTCTATAAGAAAATGATAAAGCAAGCCCTTGAAAACAAGGCTGTTGACTCTGGCTGGGCAAAACCATGTTTTAAAAAGGTTTCTAAAAATGGTTTTATCAAATGACCTTTGAAGAAGAGACAAAGATAAACCAGATGATATAAACAACCAGGAGGGAGATCTGAAGATGACAAAGGAAGCAAAAAAAACCCCAAAACACCTATCTAGCTTGTAACTGTGTCTTTGCTAAAATGCTTAGATGATTTGTCAATAATTTATTTTATTATTTTTTTTTCCCAAAAAATATACATCTGAGTAAAATAATGCAGAAGTACTGAATGGTGTAGAACTGAGCCTGTGCTTGGCTACCAGGCAAGATGAAAGGACCTCCCTTTCTGTGCTTTCCAAATGTCTTTTCTTTTTTTTACATTATTTATTATATGGAATAACTCTCTTAAAACCTTGAATGAGGCAGTGTTTCAATCACACACTGGCTTGCCTGTCAAAAGGTCAGTCTCTCTAAATGTCAGCCAGCTCTTCCTTTTGTATTTGTATTGAATTGGGTGATTTATCTGGTGTATTTCCCAGCAGATCTGTTGTTAGACAACCGAGTTTAAAAAAGAAGCAGCAAGCTGAAGAGAAACTTAACAAACAGCAGATAGGGGTAGAGGACAACTTTGGAAAACAGCGCAATCTTTTTAACTCTAGCAGGCTGAAATTATGTATTTTAGGTACTTTATTACTGCAGTTTCTGCGTACCTCATGTCACTAAGTTCCAGGTGCACTATGTCAAACAGGGAGGTGCTGCTTCCTCCAATAGGTGTATAGTTAATGAAGCGTAAACAAGCTCACTAGAATCAGAGAAGTCTTAAGGAGGGAGCTGTCACCTTGAGACCAGTCTGCCTTTAGAAGTCTTTTCCTTCTGAAGTTGTAACCTCTGCCCCCTCTTTGTGGTCAATGAGAGGGCAGGCACTTTTGGGGCATGAATCCTTATGTCTGTGTAAACGTCTACCTTAAGATGAGAGGAAGTGAATCTCAGGTGCATCCTATTCTTCTAAAAACAACCATAAAAGGAGGGCAGGTGACTCATTGAGATTCAGAAGTTTACATTGAAGACCTCAGGGAGATTTGCATCGTGTCAGAAGTGACTTGTCTGGACACAGGAAGGGTCTGGCACCCTGAGGTACCAAGTACAGACTCTCACTGCACCCGAAGGACTGTCCTTCCTTTCTAACAGACAAACAAACAAAAAAGCCCCCAAAGAAGGGTGGGAATTTGTGCTTTTGGGTCAATGCAGCACCACAGCTTTGGAACACGACTGCAATTCTGAATGTCCAGTATACAGAGATCTGACATTCACGGAGTGCTCAGTGATGCTACAGGTACAGTGAAAACAGAGCGGCAAAACTATATTACCCGCACCGGAGATGTGACTAAGGATCACTTTTCTTAGAAATACCAGAGTCACATACAGTATTGAGTCACTTTAAAGTACACTTTAGATACATGAATTAAGATCCTGTCCATTTAGGAACATGAATTATGCTCAGCTCTTGGCATCTAATGGACTATCCTTCCAAAATCTGGCACCAAAATTCACTTTGTAAATAACAAGGAAAAGTAAGTGCCTTTGAGGACCTCCAGACGGAAATTCTGTCTGCTGAAATGAAGGCATCTAAATTAGATGGCTGGTTCATAACCTGTGTGAATGGCTGTTATATCCCTTCATCATGGTAATACTCTGTATCAGGCAGATAGTAAAGGGCAATGACACTGGCTCAAATTGGTTGTTCTCCACATATTAATATAATGCAGCCATACTATAGACACTGTAGGTGTCCTATCTCACCTTCAGTTGCTGTTATAGAGCAGCATGGGTCTCCCATAGATCTGATGTCTTATCTGCACTATCACATGGACATCTCCAGTACCCTCTCCGATGGTACTACATACCCATGTGTGGGTAATTGAATCATGCCCTCAGACTGAATTGTCTTGACTAAAGTGAGATTTCTGCACAGTAGAGGTCTACCTCAGCAGTAGTTATGCTCAAACATCTTTATAGTCCCTGAGAGAAATCTGCACTCTGAGACTGCAATTCGTCAACCTATTTTAGAGGCCTACATAAGGGTGCAATAAATTGCACTCTACAAGTGTCCTTTCTGTCCACTGAATATAAAGGGACTCTGAAGTTATCAGCTCAAATTTATATAATTTCAGTAAATTAATCCTATATTAAGTTACTGATTCAAAAGTAAATCAATAATATAAAACCAACAACTGGCTTTCTTGTCATTAGTACCCTGGGTCAATTTGTCCTGATATTTTTCTCTTTAAGAAAATCATATATTGAAAAATGAACAAAATATGAATGTGGTTTAAATAATTCCATGCTTTTCTGGAGTAATTTTGCCCTACTTAGCGATAAGAAAGTAGTTACAAATGTGTTTCCATACTCCCACTTATTCCTTTTATGTGCAATTGAAGTTTATTATTCTATTTTTTCTCTCTTTTATCTTTCAGCATAAATTTTCTTTGTAAGTATTAAAATTCTGGGGTGGTGGGAGGTGATTAATTTAGAGGGATGATCTGGGAGTTCTACCTGATGTCTCTTTGTTTGCCATTCCAAATACTTTTTGTTTGGTTGGTTGGTTTTAACAATTTGTAATAAATGAGTTAAAATCTTTTGATTTTAATTTGTAAGAAGTGTTGAATATTTGTTGTTCCCCACCAAACAGATGATCACAGAGCAGTTTTGATCTCTGTCCTAAAGAAGTCATCCCATTAGCCTAATAAGATAAAGTCTAAAGGATGGTGAAATTACATTTAAACTGAAAAAGAAATATTAGTTTGCAGGTAAGTTTATCATCACAGCTGCAGATTTGGTCAAAGGAGAATCCACATTTGCCTCTTTTGACACAGCACACTACTTGTACAGTCCCTCACTGTCAGAATTTACAGGCTGCAGTCAATGAGTTTAGTTAATTAAAGTTTGCTTTGGGGCTTTATGGCTCTTCTGTTGTCTCTTTAATTCTCTAACAGGTTTACTCAGCCAGCTCAGAAAACACGCTTCAGCTACACAGAAATTTTTCTGATGTATTAAGACGAAAAGCCTTGATATGGACCCAGTTCAACCTCAAAATAGTTTTTTTTTTTTCCCCCTCCCACAGTCCCCATATGAAGATTGTTCCACAGTCTTACTGCTTTGAGGAGTAGGAATTCTCTTCTGAAATCCACCTTCAGTTTATTAAAAGGTGATTGAACCCAGGTGTTGAATGCTCTGGTACCTCCTAAATGAAATTAGTGTTCTGTCAATTATGGTTTTGTCCATATTAGCTGTATCGATCTCAGTCAGGAGCTGTTGCTGTCCCAAGAAGACTTTTTCATCTCTGACATTCTGGATCAGTGATTCTCCAAAATAAAACAAAAACCAATCCTGATTTGCAAGGATTTAATTTTGTAAATGTGTTTGTTGTGTATGAAATGAAATTTCAAAACATTGCAGTTTCTTTTTAAGTGGAAGCCCCAAGCTCTGCTCAGCACAGTTCAACAGCTCAATACCAATTATGACGCAGACTAAGACTGAGCTAACGAATTTGGTTTGACCATGCCTGTGCTGTGTGTAAACACAGATCTTTATGTGCACAGAGGTACCTACTAGCAGTTTTCATGAATACTAAAGAATCACTTAAAGAGATAATGTTACAGAATAATAAATTGTTCCCACAAACCATCTGTTCTTCTCCTACGCAAAAAGAAAAAAAAAATCTGAATCCCATCCCTTTGTTTTGACTAAAGGCTTCTTTGCAAATTATTGTTTCTGAACTTCAAGAAACAGAGAGGGCCTTAATGAAACCCTGGATTGAAAGAGAAATGTAATTCTTCCCTGTATACTGTTAATAAAAAGTTGTTAGTTGTCTGTAGGTTGTTAACAGTTTTAGAACTCAAGCCTTTGTATTTTTGCTGTATAGCAGTGAAGCTATTGTTTATATCCATCCTGACAGAGAATTCAAGAGAAAAGGAGTAAGAGAATCCCAGGGTACAAGATCTGCCGTTTGTGAGAAGCTTCAGCAGTACTTACAAAAAGATGCTTCTCTGATTTAGGAAAGGAACGGGACTTTTAAAGACATGTTTTCTTGTGCTGTGCTTTGCAAGCTGTCTTAAAAAGCCTGTCTAATTTTCTCATCTGGGAACTGCTCTGTGCAAACCTCAAAGTTCACAAAATGCAGGACCTCATCCTTCCTTGCTCTTCTGACTGATCCCTCTTTCTGCTCTCTCTCCTCAGCCAAGCTCTCCTACCACCAAAAGGCCCTCCAGTCTGTCATCAAAATATCCCCCACTATAGTGATCTGGGGGTCAGAAGAAGGGTCACCTCACAGTGACACCCTCCCTGACACCAACTCTGCCAAAAACCATGCTGGCTCAGTCTATCACAAGATGTCCCCAGTGCAGGTCACTCTGATGGCCAGGGTCTGATCTTTTTTCGACACCGTAGCAACCATATTCCCTCAGTAACTGTCTTCTGTAGCCCTGGCTTTTAATACCTGAAAACTGGGAGTCTTAGTATATATAATAAATATAATACTCCTTGATTTTCCTGTGAGTTGGGCCCCAGAATCACTGCATCTCGAAGGACTGAGGATGGCTGGCAGAGGAGAACCACTAAGCCAACAGAGTCCTTGCTATAGCAGGCAAATTTTTGTACCCCTTACAGATTTATCTTTCCTCCCTGCTCCCCCATCACATCTTTTATGACTTGAGACACCGGTAGGAAGGAGAGCTTGCCTCGTCTGCAGCATCCTCATTCTTGCTGATGGTATTATTCCTTTATCATGTGTGTAGGACAAACTGGACATACCATAGGAAAAGGTGCAAGAGAAGCACCGTGAGCTCCTGGGTATCTTGCATCTTGGCCAGGGGATAATTGCAGAGCCTGCTCATGAGGTACCAACATCTGTGAAGGAGAGGCATACTTTCATTTCTAACCTGTGTTACAACTGCTTATAGCTATTCCTGTCCAAACACCAGCTGAGACACCTAATGTCCGTTGAGCCCATCATGTGAAAAGTTTGTTAATCTAATTTATAGATGAGTACCTCAAATCACCATGACTGCTTATGTTGATCTGAATTAGGACAGAGGGTTTCAGAATAATTAAAACAAAAGAAAATCTTTTCACAGATGAAGAGCAGCTGATAGTTTCTACTTTCCTACAGTTAAAAGCTGAATGCGTTCAGTGCAGTAGACTGTATTTGCCACTTCTGTAATGTTGAGAATACTTGCCTGGATCCAGTTTTCAAGGATTCCCTGGTATTCCCAGTGGCCCAAACCACAAGGGAAGAGATCCCCGTTGAGAGCAAGGAAGTTTACAGTTATTGAATGGATGAGAGTTTCCATATGCTTGCAGAAATTGAGATTACCTATCACACTCCGCGGGCCTTCCTTAGGGTCACAAAAGCAGCAAGATCATAGACTTTCTGTAGGAAACACTTCTCTACCCAGTGCCATCAGCAGTCTCAGAGGATTAGAGGTTCTGTCAGGCACAGACAAGTTACCAGTGACAAGAGCATGACGACGTCCTTTGATGACCTATTTTCTTCCAGGATTTCTCCTCTGGCTAATGTGTTTTTCAGAAAATGTGAACTCCAACATGTCTTTGGAGTGCTAGCAAGTGCGAAGCTACTCCCTTACAAATGCCTGTTGCTAGAAGAAATGGTCTCTGTAAGACTGTCTTTCAGCTTCTCTTTGAGGCTGGCTCATGAATCTATCTTATAATTCTTAATCATATGAAACTTACTGCTAGTAGACACTCTTACCCTGTTTGTTCTTCCACAGCACCAAGGAAATCTCCTAAAGGTCACTTCAGCAAGTGACCATCTCGTGTGCTATGACCTTACAGCTCTTTCCCATGTTGATCTTCAAAATAAAAAAAAAGAAATTCCACAGTTTATCCAAGAAGGAGCATCAAGTTCATAGCAGTTATTTTGGATTCCATTTGGCCACAGAGAGCTTCTATCTCACAAGACAGGTAAAATCCTATCATGGATCTATTCTGAAACCTCCAAGCTCAACAGCTCCAGAAGTCCCATTCTTGGAGAAGAGGGTTACTGTAGAGAAAGTCTGACAGACTTTATCTGTAACTTCATCTGCACTATGGACAACATATTAAACAGTTGTACCACACTTGCCTCAGCAAAACTTCCTTCCCATGTGCAACCAGTAGGAACAATTAGTTCAGTTGTGCAATGAAGGGCTCCTGTCCACACTCTTCGTTACTGATCAAGAGAACTTTTACTCTGGATAACATTTGAACACATGCCATGGGCTCAGGATCACTTACTTGTCCTGCAAAGCCTGTCTGTAGCCCAGGGGTCCTAATCCCCAAAACACTGCATGCTGTGCTTCATGTACTGAATAGAGCAAGATTTGCATTGGATGAGAAGTTGTATTGAGCAAGTTTCCTGAGGTGCACAGGTTTTAAAAACTGACCACACGGATTAAACAGAGACTGGAAAATATCCACATTTTTTGTGAAATTAATAACATTTTCTCCACCTCCCAAAAATATATTACTGGTTATGTACTTTGTTGTCAGTAGCCTAGTTCTGTATCTTTTTTTGTCTTCATTCTAGATCATAAAGCTGTTCATCCTTTTCTCTTTCTGCATCTTCCAATGTACGTAAAGAAAACAACATACCAGGTTTTCCCCTTAAATGAAGCTGTCTTCTGAGTCCTGGTGAACATAAATCAGGATAATCTCCACTGAGGTCAGCAATGATATATCAGTGAAACCAGTGCTGTGAAGATAAGTTCAGAGGAGAGAGACACAATAGGGGCTGAACCAAAGCAGACTCTGAACATTGCTGAGAGCTTAATATTAACATTTCATAAACATCTCCTTTTTGTAAAAAGCTGAGTTGCAGGTCTGGGGAAAGTAGGGTTGGAATGAAAACTCTGGCAGCATGAGTGCTAATAAGGCAGATGAGGAGCCTTTTCCCCAGCAATGACAGCCAGTGGCACAAAACCCCTTGCCTGTATAAGAATTAACTCCCTCTTGTCCTAAATGTGACTTCATATGTTCTTCATAGATGGATATATATGTATATATCCTACACTATCCAGAAGTGTTATCTAGAAGTGTGCTCTGGTCTCCAGAGTGAACTACTTTAGCATAAGTGATATTGATTAAACAACGTGGACAATCCTTTAAATGTGCAGGTTCTTAGACCCTTGTTCTAGCATTATTTAGTTTACAAGCCCTGCTGAAACTTCAGAAAGCCCCCCCGCCCAGTCAATCCCTTGGCCTGGGACAGGATCAACTCTACCACCTATGATATTCCTGAAAAACTGCTGCTTAACCTTTTGTTTAAAAAGGGGTCATTTTGGAAACTCTACACCTGGTCTAGGCAACCAAGTCCAGTGCTCTGTACACACATCAGTGGAATTTCTTTCCTATGATCCAACCTAAGTTTCCCACTCAGTTTGTGTTTGTTATTACTCATCCTGTTCACTGAAAGTGCAGATCCAAATACAGGCAATTTATAGCACATATATGCCATGATTCTGGCCTGTCACTTGCTTACATTTAAGTGTGGAAATATGACGAAGTAATTCAAATACCATAATGAATGCACATCCTCTTACATGCCAAAGGAACGGAGCCATTTAATAATGTCTAGTTCAAAATATCATAATTTAAACAATTCATCCTAAGAAGAATGAACTGTGAGTGAAGACTCTCCACAGTTCCACCTAGGAAAAATGATCCAGCACTAGAGTGCAGGAATCGTCTTTATTTCTGTGAAGCTCAAATGAAACTGCGAATGTTTCTTTTTACGACTTTGCTCATTTATAAAATGCCTGTTGCTATAGCAGTTAAATGCTGTTAAGAAACATGGATAAACAGAAATTCTTGTTATCAGAGTGTGTTGTAATAGAAAATAGCTGATTGTATTCCTATTTCAGAAACAAATATGCATGTCATGATCTGACACGTGTGAAAGCATTGACCATTGGGATTGCAAAGGCCATTTATAGGGACATTTTCATTTTATTCCTGTCATTCACCTGAATTGGTATGCATAATTCTGGGGAAGTTTCCACTGCTGTTTAGCACTTTAATAGAATAAATATTTGTAAGAACGTTTTGGAAATTTGTTATCTGCATGCATAAAGCACACAGCTTTATGAAGGACTATGTACACTATCAGTACAGAATGACTACAGTCATGGCCTAATTTGGAAGTGGTGTATTAAGGAATATAAAAGCATACACCAGTGATCTAGGGATCACCAAGTGAGCATGGCCTTTGCCAAGCAAAGTGTCCCAGAAATATGTCACCTATCAAAAACCCTCACAATGCCAGTCCTCTGAAGCTGTACCCAAATGGCACAGTGGGTAGAAACCATTGCAGGCAGCATGTCCTTCATCCTTCACCTTCTGTCCATCCAGCCACCCTCTGAACCCCTTCCTAGGGCCATTCTTTCTGCCAGGCTCAGACCTACTTCACTACAGTGGTGGGAGCACAACCGTGCATAGAAATGACTTCCCAGATGAGTAGCTCATCAGTTCAGGCAATTCTGGAAAGAAAAGCAAACAGCATTTGGCAACAAGAAATGGTAATGAACTTGTCATTCAGGCATTTAAGGTGCTGTACACCTGATTGACCTCTTTGTTTGACCATTTTTTTTCATCAAAATGGCATTTGGGACACATTTGTCCAAAGCAAAGGACTTGCAGGTCTCCTGTGGCAGCTTTTTCAGGAAACTGATAACAGTTTCTGACAAAACCAATGTGGAAATATGACAAATCTGCTCAGATACTGGATGCATAGCAGAGGACTGAAATGCAACACAGGGAAGGAGAGGAGTGCAGCAAGGCAGCAGAACCCAGAAAGAGACATGGGATATGACTGAGCGTCTGACGGCATTCTCTCATTTTCTCTGCAAAATGGGTTTCTGGGTTTTGATTTTTTTATGTTTGGTTGGGTTTTTTTGTTTGTTTGTTTAGTTTTTGTTTGTTTTCATTGTTGTTGTTTGTGTGTCTGTTTTGTTTTTTTCTGGCTGTAATGGAAATGTGACACTCTGAGCAGCCTGTTTCAGTCAGGTTGCTTACATAGCTGTGGAGTACCAGCTCCTGGCAGTCAGTGAGTCATTTCCCTCCTTCACAGGGTCTTTCCACTAATGCACGTCAGCTTATACAAGGCTTACTTTAGCCCTATGACATGACATCAGTTTTGCAGTGCTGGCATCCTGGGACACAAGAGGCTGAAGCAAAGCCTGAACTCCAAGTCTGTGCTCTCAGTTGTGCCTCATAGCCCAGGAGAAGAGCATCCTATGAAATACCCTGCTGCTGGGGTTAAAAGCTCACCTGTGGGTGGTGAAGTGCTCACAGCTGGGCATGGAGTAAGTCTATAGTGACAGTAGTTAGATTTACTCATCAGGGGGATTACAGGGTTACTAGCGGGTCTCTGATGAGCCCGGTGGCACAGCTGTGGCCAAGAGGGATTCAGCTGCTTGGCAGCTTAGCTGCAACCTTCCTGAGGGATTCTGCCAAGGAAAAACTCCTGGTAGGGTAAGAAGTCTCCTGCTGGCCCTGGCACCACTCCTCTGGCTGCTAATTTTGGTATCACTAATTTACTCAAGCTACCTCAAATGGGATAGTAGGTGTGTCTTAATTTTTACACTGTCATGCATTAAATTGGACCAGATTCCTTTTATAGAATCATAGAATAGTTTGGGTTGCAACGGACCTTCAAAGGTCATCTAGTCCAACCCCTCTGCAATGAGCAGGGACATCTTCAACTAGATCAGGTTGCTCAGTGCCCCGTCCAGCCCGGCCTTGAATGTTTCCAGGGATGGGACATTGACCACCTCTCTGGACAATCTGGGCCAGTATTTTACCACCCTCATTGTAAAAAATTCCTTCCTCACGTCCAGTCTGAATCTCCCCTCCTTTAGTTTAAAATGATCACTCCTTGTCCTATTGTAACAGGCCCTGCTAAAAAGTCTGTCCCCATCATTCTTATAGGCCCCTTTTAAGTACTGAAAGACTGCAATAAGGTCTCCCCAGAGCCTTCTCCAGACTGAACGACTCCAACTCTCTCAGCCTGTCCTCATGGCAGAGCTGTTCCAGCCCTCTGATCATTTTTGCGGCCCAGTGGTGCCCAGCAACAGGATGAGGGGCAATGGGCACAAACTGGACCACAGGGGATTCCATCTAAACATGACAAGAAACTTCTTTACTTTGAGGGTTCCAGAGCACTGGAACAGGCTGCCCAAAGAGGTTGTGGAGTCTCCTTCCCTGGAGACATTCAAAACTCACCTGGATGCAACTCTGTGCGATCTGCTTTGGGTGATCCTGCTTTAGCAGGTGGGTAGACTAGATGATCTCCAGAGGTCCCTTCCAACCCCAACCATTCTGTGATACTGTGATTATTTTCCATTATGATGTCCCAGGCAGGGTGCACCACAGCAAGATAAATTCTCACCTTCTCCTGCCAGTGTAGCAAAGAGCCAGTAGAGCATGTAACTTGGTATGTTAGATCCTGCATTAACATATATATCCTTGCAGACTACAGTGGGTTGACCCTGGCTGGCAGCTAAACTCCCACCCAGCTGGTTGCTTACTTGTCCATGGCAGAATTGGAAGAGAACTGGAAGAAAGAAAGCTGAAAACTTGTGGGTTGAGATACTAGGTGAGAGTTATTAGTATTAAACCGGGCAGCACACTGAAGCAAAGCAAAATAAGTGTAAAGCACTTATAACTGTAAGCACTGCTCAGAAATAACTAAAACATCTCCACATTATCAACATTGTTTTATTGACAAACCCAAAACACAACACCATATGGACTGCTGTGAAGAAAATTCATTGCATCCTAGCCAGACCCAGTAGCTATCCTCATATATATTTCTAGCATAAACCCCTTGGCTTAGTCTCTCTTACTGCTTCTTAGGGCTTCTTTTTTTTACTAAGTACAGTGATGGTGCTAGTAATGTTTTTAGCCCCGGGCTGTTAATTCAGCATTTGGTATAGAACAGCAAATACTTAATAAAAAATGTAGAGATTTTTTCCTTACGGAAAGCTAACCTAACCAGCAAGGGGCTGTCATTCTTTGCAATACACCAAATATCCCAGTTGAAGACTAATGGTATTTTCCTATAGTAGCTGAAATGACATCCTATAGAATATGTGGGTAGGAAGAGTTTTGGTTAGGAAGGGAAATGTCTACAATATTATCACAGATCAGCTGGGAGAATTGGAATAAGGTGCATATTATAACAATTAAAGACTCATAACTTTATTTGACCAGATGCACACTGTTTTTTTCAAGTGGAAGTGCAAATAAATTAGGTTTGACTTTAATTACTATGACAGTAGTTTGACAAAGGAATGTTTGCTGATTCATGAAACAACAATGATGTTATTCAGTCTCAGCAGTTCCTAGACATACATCTGTAACATATTCCTAGAATAAGCAGTTAAAAATAACTAAACACAGAACCCAGTCTTAGAAGCAAACAGCAACGGGTAAGGCTGATATGTTTTTAATCCTTGTATATACAAAAGGGAGAACTTCATTTATTCTTTTTGTCATCTATGTAGTATCCCTGAATTCCTTTAATAAGACTTTGGTATATGCAGTTGCATTTCAAGAAGTGAAATACCTACTCATGGGGAGCACTGGTTAGTGCTGTGCTGGAGGAGGTCAGTGGTGACCACAGTGCCAAATTTCTCTGCTGCAAGAGAAGGAACGAAAAGAGAAGGAACAAAAAAATACTCAAAGACCACAGAACATACGTCATGGCAGACTTTCAATTATGGGAAAATATCCAAGCATTTTGTCGTCCTCGGGAAGATGTTATCAATGACATGTACAGGAATAATCTGCTCCAAAATGCTTTTCATTGTGATGAATTTAGTTCCTCAGCTGGAGGGTACATCTGTAAGTGAAGCAGGATCCTGGTGCAGACCTGATGTCCCGAAGTGGCCACAGAGTCCCTTGTAGCATTTGGGCTCACCACAGGGATCAGCCCCACCATGAGGTTTGGATGACTGTGCTTTGACCACAGCAACCAGAGCCAAAACTGACAGGATTTTTGCTCATTTACAGACTGTCACAGACAAAAACTTTGATGACAAAGTTAATTGAAAACTTGTCAGGAAAGTACTTTGGAGCTGCTGTCCTACTACATTTCAGCACAAGTATTGACAAGGTTGCTGAAGCAAGAAAACAAACAGAAAATTAATCTTCTCTATAGGGCTTTCCTGCTCAGTTTCTGGTCCAGCCTGTGTAAGTGGGTCACCTCAGATTTAATCTTCCAAATTCACACTGAGGACATTGTAATCAACACAGATTGCAGGCAGCTGGATGTCTCTGTAATGCTGTCTCTACTCACAGCCAGTTGTGACTGTTGGTTGTTGCATTTCTCACTGATTTGGGTGTCTGTTCCTATGACTAATTCTTTCTTTCGCTTCTGGGTGGATGACATACTCCAGCCTACCCTTGAGACTAAGATAAACAGTTGCTTCATGTCCTGGATAATACATCTTGGCTGGTCGGCAGCTAAAATGTGATCAGGCATGAAGTGCACAGCGCTTTGCCACCTCTTAGTGCAGAACACATTGTCTCACCTGTGCAGCTACAAGACCACCAAGCCTTTCCTCCCTCATCTCAATTAGCTCCTCACAGAAGCCTGAGGCAAGCTCATGTTTTTAGCCTTTACTGCTAATGAGCCTTATGGCTTGAGTCTAAGGATATGCACAAGGCTGCTTACAGATCTGATGTTTGACTGAAAACAGCTGTAATATTTGTGAGTCCCAAAGAGATGGGGCACAGGAGGGTGCTGAGCTGGTGGGATCTGCCCAGGTGATGCTGTGAGACCTCTGGGACCCTCCACGGTCTCATCACCTTCCCCTGTGTAGAAGGCTCCTCTGGGTGCTGAGGACTGGGGAATAGGTGAGGATGTGGGGATGTCAGGAGTGATATTGCATGTCTTTGGTTGTTGCAAGAAAAGAAATCTTGTAGCCTCTGAAATACCTTGCTGTTTCAGAGTCAGAGGCTCACGGTATCGGCACAAGGAATGTCAAGGGCTCAGCTGTATCTCGACGTGACTGAAAATATGATACCTTCCCCCCACGATGCTGACATTGCTGATTCACACTCTGGATCCTACCTCATACCAGCTGCCAGACCCTTGCCCTGGCCAACTGCATATCCTGGAGATAAATAGCATCCTTGATGGTTTTCAGCAGCTGGAGTTTTGAGATAGCTCATGGATTTAAAAAGCTGAAGGTATCCAGTTTTTTAGTGTTTTTTTGTTTTGTTTTGGGGTTTTTTTGGTGTTTATGTTTGGTGTGGTTTTTTTTTTTTTTTTTTTTTGATTGATTGGTTGGTTTTGATGGTTTTTTGTTTTTGTTTTGTTTTTTTTCCCCATCTTCTAGGTGAGTTACCAGAGCAAAATCCACTGCTGCTGTGAGTTGCTGGCTTATGTAGTGTAGAATATATTCCCCTACAAACTGTCATATTCAATGGTTTTGTGTTAGTTCTGCAAGGTAAAACAATGATGTGCAGAGAAACTCTGGGTAAAAAACCTGGCTATCAACAGTGTTTTATTTTTTTAATTATAATTAACCTTCAATAAATTGGTGTGCAAGCAAACAAATTGTGCAAACCTTCTTCCCAGCTGATTTACCATTGAGAGTGTTTATAACTGCACAATTGCATGTAAATCCAAGGAGAACTGGAAAGGCAGCATGGCCCCAGGCTGGGAGCTGGTTTATAGGCACTTTTCGAGGTTTAATGAGTGTTGTTATTGCAACTTTTAAACCATTTATGAGATAAATGGCTGAGATAAAATCCAGATACCGCTGTTTCTTAGGGCTGTGGGGATACTTTTAGGCCTATACAGAAACTTCTTTCAGATGGTTTGTGAAGAGTGTTTGCTTTTGAGAACTCACTTATGGTACGAGATCCTTTGTCTCTGATCTCATTCACCCAACAAGAGGCAACAGCAGTTTGGTGCCCTAAATAAAAACGTAATTCATACCCTCTCTGTTGTGCTGGCTGACTTCTGAAAGAGTTGTTTGGTAGGGTACCATGTGGAACAGAAATCATCAATCTTTTTCTCCTGCCATAGTCCCCTGTAATAAAGGGAAAGTGCTGCAATGGAAACTTTTTGCGATGTTTCTTTTGGAACAAATGACATAATGAGTAACAGGAGAGTTTGCCTGTTGCAATCTCTGTCTAAGATCAGTGCTATCTTTGAAGCCTGGCTTGGACAGCTGCCACAGCATCGAAAGAGGCAGCTGCTGTTGTTCTGTCTGCCTTTAAATCTATGAGATACAAACAGGGGAAAAATTCCTTTATGACTTTAATCAATTACTTTTCTACCCAAGTCCAAGGTCTATCAGTCTCACAGGATTTCCCATGATGGAGTTTGCCCAGGCATGATATCTGAGAGACTTGAGTTGGGGCTAGGGGCTAAGTACTGATCTGTGCTACTTAATTAAACTATGCTCTGACCCCTGCCCTGGGTCTTGCTTGTTTATTCTGTTCCCTTGAGAGGCTGGTGTTTGCTTTTGGTTTGGCCACACCAGCTAAGTCCCTCCCCAGAATTTCCTAGTAATGATCTCTAAAATTAAAAAAAAAAAAAAAAGAATATTTTGCAAGTGCCAGGTAAATGGAGACGATGAGACTTGGACTATGATTCCATAAAAGCTGTCATTCATCTCTGTTCCTGGGGACCTGGTGCAGGACTAAGAGTTAATCTTCCCCATGGGAAGCTGTAAATCAAAAATACATTAATCACAGAGTAACAGAACATTTGTCATAGTGGTTTTTTTTCAGGTTTCCACTTCTGCTTGTCCAGCTGGGTATCATAAGAAAGACAAGACTGTTTTTAAGGAATCATTTAAGAGGGACAGGTCTGTTTGAGGAAAAAGAAATGACAGCAAAAGGTGTGTCTGAGAGCCAGCCTGTTGTGAGATGAGTTAATGAGGCAGATGTAAGCTGAAAGAGGAGGTGTAGTGCAGCCATGAAAAAGATGGTCTGAAGGCCCAGAGTTATTTTTCTCCTAAGTGTGCAGCAGCAGCAAATGGTTATATTGTGAGGTAATGGCAATGTCTGCTCAGTGGACAGGGTATTCCTGGCAATAACATACCCTTAATGGGTAAATATCTTCCATCAACCTAAAAGATGGATAGGTGGTTTTGAAGAAGAAAGAAATTAGCAGATCAACAGTGATATAACAAAGCTATAAAAGGTTATAGAGCAGTGCAAAGTTTCAGTCATTGGTCTGTGTCATTGAAAACTACTCTCTAGGGTTTTTTCTCAAGCAATGCACAGCAACTGGAGGAGACTGAGGGGAGACCTCATTGCAGTCTACATCTTCCTCACAAGGGGAGGGGTAGGAGGGGCAGGCACTGAGCTCTTCTCTCTGGTGACTAATGACAGAACATGAGGGAATGGCAGGAAGATGTGCCAGGGGAGGTTTAGGTTGGACATTGGGAAAAGGTTCTTCACCCAGAGGGTGCTGGAGCACTGGAACAGGCTCCCCAGGGAGGTGTCACAGCCCCAAGCCTGACAGTGTTCAAGAAGAGGCTGGACAACACCCTCAGACACATGGTGTGTACTGTGGGGTTGTCCTGTGCAGGGACAGGAGTTGGACTCAGTGATCCTTGTGGGTCCCTTCCAACTCGGGACATTCTATGATTCTATGAACATGAATGCTGAGGACGGCAGCTAAGGGCAGAGGATGCTGCTTTCAAAAGTAACTGTTCCACTTTGATGAGACACATGCCTGTAAGTGGCTTGGACACTTCTGGAACTAGTGTTTCCTTAACTGCAGGCACACTAACACGTGATACTCAGGATAGGGTAATACTCTGCAGTGTTTAAAATATGATTCAGCTGGGCATTTGTGCTGCTCTGTCACCTGGGATGGTGTCCTCTTCCCTAAGGTGCTTTCGCAGGATGACCAGAAGGTCAGCAGCTTGGGATGGGCTTGGACTTGTAGTGGTAGAAGCTGGTTTTTTATTATTACTTTTTCCAGATTCTTCCAAAATACTCTGCTATAAATCCCATTTAGCTATTACAAAATGTGCAGAGTTTCTCGAGTAGCAGCAGCTGTCGCAATGTTACCTCTCCTGTTCTGTCCTGTAGTAAAGAGCTGTTAGTTAAAAATGGAAATGGTTCATGTTGTCTGGATGTGAAGTTACGTTTGATAAGGATCAAGAGGCTGTGGTGATAAAACTAAACAGGGAAGTTATTCAAAGGTAGCATTCCTGAAATAAAGTGTGCGAACACTTTCATGCATAACTGATGCATTTCAGGTGCTGCTTGCACAGGGAGGGAGTGTTAATGTCAGACCCAGGTTCATGTCAGGAGGGTGAGGGGGATGGACTCTTCAAAGAACTCTGATGCCATAGGATGGGCGGGGTTTAAAACTCTTGCAAACTCTTTTCTTGCTTTTCCTAACTTTGAGTAAGATTTCCTGCAGATAATAGGCAAACAATAAGAACTAATATAAACAGCTTTGGGCTACAACAAATGATACACAGTGAGTACACAATGTCCGTTTCAGAAGTTGTTTCAAATAATCATAATTCCTCTGCAGTTTCTTTCAGCACAGGTTTTAAAGCATTCTGCAGACATTAATTACTTCCACCTACTATGTGGCAGGACAAGAGAAGAGCTGATGATGCAAAGATTAGTAAAAACAGTATGGGAGAGTCTGCATGACTGTTAGAAGATACCCTGGCCAGGCTTAGGTCTGTCTCTAATGCTTTGTGGCCTTCAGTGAAATGATGCCAACTCCCAATTATTTTCAGCTGGATCCCTCAGATGATATCCACTTCAATGGCACTATATACATGAATGAGACAAGTACAGGAAATAGAGAGCTCTAAAGAAATATAATTAAGAATAGTTTTTTTCTCTTGAAAAATGTATCAACTCTGGGTCCACTTACAGCCAGTTACTTAGCAAACAGTTAAGTGCTTCAGCTATATGGGAACTATGGTCTGAGTAGCCCTAATTACATCATTATTGCCCCTGCCCCTGATTATATAATCACTCTTTAAGAGTAACTTATCTACTAAAGTGTCTTCTCACTTTTAAAACCCCCATATATTAGTGAGTGAAGATAGAGAAGGGAATATTCCTCTTTACAAAGTAATGATGGACAGAGTTTCCATATTGAAGGTTTGGGAGCCAAAATGATGTCAAGTAAGGCTGTCAAGCATCATAGAGGCTGCTTTATCTTCCTGCCTAAAGGCAGGGTAACACCATGTGCTAGGACATTGTCCTTGTCCAGTTGGGATTACCTCTAGTAACAGGGACTGTACAGAACCCTTGTGCAACCTCCTCTCATCCTGCACTAAATTCTCACTCCAGAAAGCTTTTTTAGCTATTGAAAACCCCCTCACTGTAGTTGAAGCCCATTAAAATAAATTTTCTACACTGAACACAGAGAAGAACATATTCTGTTATGTATGTGAGTGTTGATCTCTCTACCCTTGGGCTGCAAAGCAGTAGAAGGTTTCCTTTGGTGCCAAAGCTGGCTGAGGGCAGTTCTGCTCCCCTGGCTGCAGGGTGGTCCCCTCCTCCCCTGCTCTGCCCATCCCTGTCAGCCTGAGGCTCTGCTGGGAGCTCTGCATGGTGACTGAGAGCTTCTGCTCTGCCTGTCTTACTGGGGGTTATCTAAAGATGATAACCTCAGACCTGGAGCCCAGCCCAGCCCTTCAACTATGGAGATCAGACTCCTGTGGAGAGGCCACTTTCACCTGGGGAAAACACTACACTGTTTGTACTCTATTTCCTCCAGCTTTAGCAGCCCAGCTACAGACTCTTTTTGCAGCTGTGAACTACATGAAGCACAGAGCCCAAAGCACTATCCAATTTGTCTGTCCCCATAACTTCTCGCTGGAGTGGAGATTTTTTTGCATGTGTGTTATAACACACCCCTTCTTATACCCTAGCATGTCCTTAGATATGTCTTCGTCTTCCATAAAAGTGGTATAGACTGATTCACATTTAGCTTGTGACCTGCTGTGTTTAAAAATATATATATCTTGACTATGTCTTTGTGTTCACCTTAAGTGCTCTTGAGTATACAAAGTGTAGTTGTTTGTCTCATGTCCTCTGTACAGTGAGTTTATTTCTGCATGAAATGAAACCTGTATACAATATCCCGCTATAGGGAAAGAAATGTCCTAAAGAAAACCTGTTAAATGTTAAAGTCTCCTAAATGTTGATGCCTGTGTGAATGCTCTGCTGGAAAATAAATTGATGTTTGTGGTGGCTTTTTTGTTTTTGTTTGTTTGTTTGTTTTTTGGTGTTTTTTTTTTTGTGTGTGTGTTTTTTTTATTTTTTTTTTAATTTTTTTTTAAATATTGGGGCAGAGTTTAACTTTGCTTGTTAGACTGCTTAATTATCAGGCACATAATCCATCAACATCATTCTGTGACGTAAGTGCAGTCGTGTAGAGCCCAGTCCTGGTGCAGCTGTCCCTCCTTCTGCCCCCATGGCAATGCTGCAGTGTCGTGGGGAGGAGGTACTGCTGCCTCAGGGAGAACAGGGCTCTACGAAAATGGTTCCTCTGAAATCCTGCTGGCCCATGGCTTACTGCACTCTTGAATCTCATAGCAAAACTTAACAAGGGATGCTCATGTGCTTGGGGAAAAGAAAGGCAGCTACTGTGCTACTGTAGTAACACCATCCTTGCCTTTTGGAGATGTAGTAGGGAAGAGGAAAAGAAAATCAAAAGGTCTTCTCACAGATCTGTCGTACTGCATTTTTAGTTTTAGTTTTTAGTTTTAGGACATCCAACAGCTTCTTGTAGTGTTGATGGTGAATTTATAGTTCTCTGCCTGTGTCCCCCCCCCCCCCCCCAAACTATATTACGAAGCAGCAGAACAATTAATAAATATGAGTTTTTAGAAAAGTGCAAAGATTCTATTCTGTTCTTAGAAGACACCTGTTCAGTGCTTGTCAAGACCAAAATACTTCTAGGAATCATGAATCCTCTATCACAGAATAACAGAATCATAGATTGTCAGGGATTGGAAAGGACCTCAAAAGATCATCCAGTCCAAATCCCCCGCTGCAGCAGGAACGCCTAGATAAGGTTACACAGGAATGTGTCCAGGCGGGTTTTGAATGTCTCCAGAGAAGGAGACTCCACAACACCCCTGGGCAGCCTGTTCTAGTGTTCTGTCACCCTCAATGAGAAGAAGTTTCTTCTCATATTTAAGTGGAACCTCCTGTGTTCCAATTTGTACCCATTGCCTCTTGTCCTATCATTGGTTGTCACCGAGAAGAGCCTGGCTCCATCCTCGTGACACTCACACTTTATATATCTGCAAACATTAATAAGGTCACCCCTTAGTCTCCTCCAAGCTAAAAAGACCCAGCTCCCTCAGCCTTTCTTCATAAGGGAGGTGCTCCACTCCCTTCATCATCTTTGTTGCCCTGTGCTGGACTCTCTCCAGCAGTTCCCTGTCCTTCTGGAACTGAGGGGCCCAGAACTGGACACAATATTCCAGGTGTGGTCTCACCAGGGCAGAGTAGAGGGGAAGGAGAACCTCTCTCGATCTGCTAACCACCCCCCTTGCAATACACCCCAGGATGCCATTGGCCTTCCTGGCCACAAGGGCACAGTGCTGGCTCGTGGTCATTCTGCTGTCCACCAGGACCCCCAGGTCCCTTTCCCCTATGCTGCTCTCTAATAGGTCGTTCCCCAGCTTATACTGGAATCTGAGGTTGTTCCTGCCCAGGTGCAAGACTCTACACTTTCCCTTGTTATACTTCATTAAATTTTTCCCTGCCCAACTCTCCAGCCTGTCCAAGTCCCACTGGATGGCAGCACAGCCTCTGGCGTGTCAGCCACTCCTCCCAGCTTGGTGTCATCAGCAAACTTGATGACAGTGCACTCTATTCCCTCATCCAAGTCGTTGATGAATATATTGAACAGTGCTGGTCCCTCTATCAGGTGAAACACAAGGCCTGCGAGTACCTCTCGTAGTCTGCGTTACCAAATGAAACAGAATCGCAAAAAGGAGCTTGCTCACATTCTCTGCTGTTGCCAATGCTCAATAAACTTCAAACTTAGTTAAAATGTACTTCACTTGTGCTTATATCATTAGCAAAGTATTTAAGTGTGCAAGCTGGAGTATTAGAAAACTTGAGCTTTCAATTCAGCCCTGTCTTTAAGTAGCATGTATATAAAACCTACTTACTATTGAGTACTTGAAATCTGACACTGCCTTGCCTTTTGTGTCCTTAGACATATATCATGGTAAATAAAACCCATCTTTTCAGTGGAGAGGATGCTTTGCTTGTAAGCATTGGTCTCACTTCAAATGCCCTATATGCTTAGTGGTCTCTTTTACTGTTGTTTTATGAAAAGGAATAAAGTCTTAACTATTTTAAAAACATTTATGTCACTTGAAGGAGTCTAACAAAGATATTTATAAACACTGAACCTTTTTTTTTCACAGTATCACAGTATGTTTGGGATTGGAAGGGACCTCAAAAGATCATCTAGTCCAATCCCCCTGCGGGAGCAGGAACGCCTAAGTGAGGTCGCACAGGAACATGTCCAGGTGGGTTTTGAATGTCTCCAGAGAAGGAGACTCCACAACCTCCCTGGGCAGCCTGTTCCAGTGCTCTGTCACCCTTACTGAGAAGAAGTTTTTTCTCAAATTTAAGTTGAACCTCTTGTGTTCCAGCTTGATCCCATTACTCCTTGTCCTATCACTGTTTGCCACCGAGAAGAGCCTGGCTCCATCCTCATGGCACTCACCCTTTATATATTTATAAACATAATGAGGACCCCCTTAGTCTCCTCTTCTCCAAACTAAAGAGACCCAGCTCCCTCAGCCTTTCTTCATAAGGGAGGTGCTCCACTCCCTTCATCATCTTCATTGCCCTACGGTGGACCCTCTCCAGCAGTTCCCTGTCCTTCTGGAACTGAGGGGCCCAGAACTGGACACAATATTCCAGGTGTGGTTTCACCAGGGCGGAGTAGAGGGGAAGGAGGACCTCTCTTGATCTACTAACCACCCCCCTTGTAATACACCCCAGGATGCCATTGGCCTTCCTGGACACAAGGGCACAGTGCTGGCTTGTGGTCATCCTGCTGTCCACCAGGACCCCCAGGTCCCTTTCCCCTACACTGCTCTCTAATATGGGGATTTCCCAACCTACACTGGAACCTGGGATTGTTCCTGCCCAGATGCAGGACTCTACCCTTTCCCTTGTTAAATTTCATTAGGTTATTCCCCGCCCAACTCTCCAGCCTGTCCAGGTCCCGCTGGATGGCAGCACAGCCTTCTGGCGTGTCAGCCACACCTCCCAGCTTGGTGTCATCAGCAAACTTGCTGATAGTACACTCAATTCCCTCGTCCAAATCGTTAATGAATATATTGAATAATATTGGCCCCAGCACTGACCCCTGGGGCACTCCACTAGATACTGGCCTCCAACTAGACTCCACACCATTGACTACCACTCTCTGGCTTCTCTCCTTAAGCCAGTTTGCAACCCACCTCACTACTCTGTTGTCTAGACCACACCTCCTCAACTTAGCTGTGAGGATGCTGTGGGAGACTGTGTCAAAGGCTTTACTAAAGTCAAGATAGATCACATCCACCGCTCTGCCATCGTCCATCCACCTTGTTACATTCTCATAAAAGGCTATGAGGTTGGTCAAGCATGACTTACCCTTGGTAAAGCCATGCTGACTGCCCCTAATAACCCTCTTATCCTTGATATGCCTTGAGATGGCACCAAGGATAAGCTGTTCCATTACTTTCCCAGGGACAGAGGTGAGGCTGACCGGTCTAAAATTACCCGGGTCCTCCTTCTTGCCCTTTTTGAAGACTGGAGTGACATTTGCTTTCCTCCAATCCTCGGGCACCTCTCCCGTTTCCCAAGACTTGGCAAAGATGTTGGAGAGAGGTCCAGCAATGAGTTCAGCCAGCTCCCTCAGCACCCGTGGATGCATCCCATCTGGACCCATGGATTTATGGATGTCCAGACTATTTAATTGTTCTCTAACCCAGTCCTCATCGACTAAAGCAAACTCCTCCATTGACCTGGCTTCATCCGGGGTCTCAGAGGTACAGGGCTCCCCAGGACAGCCTCCGGCAGAGTAGAGAGAGACAAAGAAGGCATTCAGTAATTCTGCCTTCTCTGTATCTTCTGCCACCAGGTCACCCACCCCATTCATCAATGGGCCTACATTGCCTCTGGTATTAGTTTTATCTGCTGTGTATTTGAAAAACTTCTTTTTGCTGTCCTTGACCCCTCTCGCCAGCTGTAATTCTAAGGAGGCCTTGGCTATCCTAGCTGCCTTCCTACATCCTCTAACAGCAGCCTTACATTCTTCCCAAGTGGCCAGCCCCTGCTTCCATGACCTGTAAACTCTCCTCTTCTGCTTGAGCATACCCAACAGATCCCTATTCAACCACGCAGGCCTCCTGGCTCCCATCCTTGACTTCCTTTTCTTCTGAAACTTATGATCATCGAGTCTTCGTAAGATGCTTTGAAACTATAGGGTACTAGTAACTTACACTGGCCAGGAAAATGTAATTCTTCACAACAATAACATGAGAATGTATGTGTCCACATGTATTCATATCACATTGCAGGTTTGGTGTTGTAAGGGCCCGAATGGGAAGCTTTTCTTTAAAAGAGACGGCTCACATAAGGCTTGTATGGATTCCAGTGTATCAAAATTACTAACAATGGGCAGAACTGCAAATTTTTTATTTAAGGTGCAGGTGCATATTTGGACTTTGGGATCTAGCTTATTGTTGTATTTTTAGTAACACAGATATAAGCATAATAATTCATGAAGCTTGCTCGATTTGCACTACAAAAGTAGCCAAGTGTTTAAATAGATCTACTATTCTTTACAGTCTTGTGTAAAAACTCTCTTTAGTTCTTGGAAGATTACAAATGAAACAAAGGACTTAATTTCACAGCTGGATATAGCAGTGTTCCCCCTCTGAGTTCATTCAGCTATTTCTGATTTTTCACAGCTGACCTGCAGCAGTCTTCCCTCTGTAGGTCCATTAAACAATTTCTGATTTATGTTGCTGTGAGACCAGAGCTGAGCAGGGCGTATTCAGCGTTCTGTCAAAGAGCTGAAAGCAGGCAAGACTTCAGCAGAAAAGGTGGTGTAATTCAATAATGGAAAACAACCTGAATGAGCCTGATATCTTAAATCATCATAACTGTGTACATCTTCAGTGACACACCTCATATTTTGAAGGTTAGTAACATCAAAATAGAGGCTCATAAAGAATTGTTGTGTATAAAACTGTGACAAACATCAAGGGTGCATGTGAAACAAAGCAGAGGAAACGTCTCTTCCTTTTTCAGGAATAGCAAGCTGATGGAAGATGGTGGCATGAACTTAATGTTTTGGGCTCAGGATGCAATATTTTATATAGTATAAAACATAAAATTTAATTATATTCACTCAGGAAAGATCTTAAACATGTCGCTTGGTAGACTATTTTATGATCATCTCAAGTAAAAAAAATAGGGAGAAAGTCATAGATCATATTTGATACGCATTCAAAGGCATAAACCTATGAAGTCAATGTTGAGACCTGTGGGAAGGATCAGTGCTTGTAATAAGAGACACTAACCACTAATAACAGGGCAAAGTCATACTCTCTTGATCTGAAACTAGAGTCAGTGAAATAAGAAAAAAATATGAGGTGTTCAACAATGTACTGCTCAGCAAAATCTCATTAAGTTAGTAGAAGAGACAGGGAGTGCAGCCACAGCTTTTCAGCTGCTCACTACCATGTCCCTCCCTGCCTGCACCTTCCCTTATCCCACAAAGGAAATCATAGTACATAAAATATCAAAGATTTCTCAGTCTCATGTGTAATGACCTTGGTCATCCAGCTAGACTAGATTGGTTTTGAAATAGTTGTCTTAATAGCAGAGAATGGCAAAATGTGGGCTTATACCTATGCCCTTCTTGCTGTCATCCACACTTTCTAAAAGACCGTTCTTCAGAAACTCCTATTTAGTTTGAGAGTAATTCTTCCACTTAATTTTTCTTTGTTCCACCAATAAGGTCAATGAACCGAAAAAAGTTGTATGATTAACAGCTGAGATATCCATCCAGGCATCCCTTCTCACTGCCATCCTGGGTAGCAGTTACGAAGGTCAATTATGGAGTTCAAGTCTGTTCTTTGAATTAGACATCCTGGAGTATCACCTGTGCTGACAGCCCAGTTGTTCAGCACCCAAGCTGACCAGCCACCCCTGCTCTAAGCAATAGCTTTTGTTGGGCAGGAGAGACCATCCTGAACTCCACTGAAGCAGGAGAGCAAAAACCACATCTGGTGTGACAGTTGCAGCACTTCACTGGAAGGCTTGGCTGCTCCAACGTGTTCTGTCCCTCAGCTGCTCTACAGCAGTGCTATGTGTGCTAAGTTCCTCTCTGTTTTGTACAATGAGCAATTTATTTATTTATTTATTTATTTATTTTAGATGACAGTGAGGTTCCCAAGACACTTAAGTCCTGTGAATATTACACAAATGGGTTAAGAAATTAGCTTGCGTCTTTTCCCTTTTTAAAAGAGTTGGAATGTTGTTGGTTTGTGATTGGGATCAAGAGTGGTGGGTGCTTAGTACCTGGCAGAATTCAGCCCATCAATGAAATCTTATCGAAATAAGGGACAAAAAAGTGCTTGAGATTTCATCAGAATGTCTGGACTTAGAGTGCAGGCCCTTAACATCCTACCTGGTGTGTTGTATTTCTCTAACATTTATTTCTCTGACAGCTTTGAACAATGCTTGATGGGAAAGTAGAGTTGACTTTTAAAGACTACTCAGAAAATTCCTGAATATTTGCAAGACTGAAGTTTAATTCTTATCTGCAGTACCTGATAGTCTTTTCTTTATCTACTGAATGTCTATGAATCATTCATACCGCAAGTTTTTAGAGCAGAAGGTAATACACTTACAGAATATTATACATGAACATATATAGAATACAGGCAATTCCTAGGCTTTCTGTAATGGTGTTGCTGCATGTGGGGTACTGTGAAATCTTACTTTTGTGGGGAAAGAAGAAAGAAACCTCTTTTATCTTTTAAGATTGTTGGAAATTGAACAGTGTATGAAACCCAATTTGCAATTTGCTGTTGTAAGTACTTCAATTCAAATTGTAGAAACAATAAATTCTGATTATTATTTGTGAAAAATGTTTCAGATTGGAACTTTTGCTTTTTAGTAGTTGATTTTTGACTGTCTTGCAACCTTCAGACAAGATCAGTACTCTGAATGCAGCCGAATTTCAAACTGAATTTCAAGTCTCCTGTGGCAATCTAGCACTTCTATGATTTTATTGATTTGTCTTGCAGAATCCCAGTCAGACCATTAGGCTGTTCTGGTTGTGAGCAAAGCCATGGTTCTGTGACCTAGAAGTTACCAGTACATAGATGTACCTTCTGAAAATCTGCAGTGTGGGAACATATATATTGTTAAGCTCAGGTGTCTGGTAGGAATGACTGAAGTGCCTCTTAGCCACTACATTTCTTGGTGAGGAAACCAGTGGCAGGTGGAGAAGGCAGAGTATGATTCCTTTTTTCATTTTCATGATTTTCAGCAGATTTTGCATGAACCGAAGCAGGCTTTTTCATCACCCATGCCTTGCAGAAGACAACATATACTGAATTGCTAGAAAAAATGCACAAACTCCTATTTCTCTTTAGAAATCTAGCCTTTTAAACTAGCTTTTGATTTCTTGAGAAAAAAATACTGATGGGGTTTTTCACATATGTTAATCTAGACCTTTTCTTTTTAAAATTTAAACTCTATCCTATCATATTTATACAAGCATGCCATCAAAATTCCCATGTGATCCCTATAAAGTACTGATGAACTGGAAAGGTAAATAGAGTTTGTATTTTCTGTCTATTGGGGTGAATGTGGAGGGATCATACCACTTTCTTTTAGGAACAGGGACTTGAACATAAGACCTATGGGGAGAGGCTGAGGGAGCTGGGGTTGTTTAGTCTAGAGAAGAGGAGGCTTAAAGGTGACCTCAGCACTCTCTATAACTACCTGAAGGGAAATTATAGCCAGGTGGGGATGGGTCTCTTCTCCCAGGCAGTTAGCAATAGGACAAGGGGGCATGGGCTTAAACTCTGCCAGGGGAAATTTAGGCTGGATATTAGAAAGAAATTCTTTACAAAGAGAGTGGTCAGGCATTGGAATGGCCTGCCCAGGGAGGTAGTGGACTCGCCGTCCCTGGAGGTTTTTAAACTGAGATTGGACATGGCACTTAGTGCCATGATCTAGTAAACCGACTAGAGTTGGACCAAGGGTTGGACTCGATGATCTCTGAGGTCTTTTTCAACCCAGTTGATTCTGTGATTCTGTGAAGGTAAAATGTGATTCTATTTACTGAAATTACAGTGCTGGCCTTCAGCCCTTTCTGTAAACCCTGGTGCAAGGAGACTTCCAATTACTGTTTCTTGCCAAGTAGTAATGAAATTAGTTCATAATGTGATGCTCTAAAGCAGTTGGCTCCACAAAGCCATTTGGCTGATCATTCTAACACAATAAAAAAATGAAAGCTTTTCTGTATTTAAAAGTGAATTTGGAAAACTGTTCCCCTTGAGGTAATTGCCCACTGATTAGAGATGGGCTGAAGTGGAGAACCTGGGGATGGGACATTCCTGGGGTGCGAGAGGGCTCTCACTGCTCCCAGAAGGCCAAAGATGTTCCAATAGGTTTTAAAGGTCAGCACCTGTGCAAAGGACACAGCTTGGACTGAAGTTGCAGACCTGGAGGAACACAGCAAGTGACTGGTGAGCTGAAAGCTGAATAAGTTAATTCTGTACAGTATTTGTTTCATGAATGAGCCCCCAGTACCTGGTGAAATCTTGCCTCTTAAAACCTGCAGCTTAAAATCCACAAACAATACACAGGCTTACCTCCAAACTGAGAGAAACAGTTAACTAACTAGTTCATGAGGTCACCATGGATGACTTGTCTTCCTTGTTTTCATCTTGTGCTCTCTTTACTTGTATTGTCGTATCTCCCACAGTGCTATGGATAACTGCATGGACATTCTGCCCAGGCAAGAGCTTCTACTGGTGCTACATAAGGTCTGGGAAAGAGCAGAGGTTGGAAAGGACTCATCGCCAGTTCAGAAGTACTGGAATCCACCCTTAACAGTGTATAGAATTAAAAGGCAAATAAACTTTGACTCTGAACACCTGACTGTCCTTTTTTCACCTCCAAAATCTGGATACCACTGACAGGGCCACCACTTCCTTCCGGCCTTGCCTAAGGTCTGGGCATTCAGCACCTCTGCCATTAAATTAAATTAATTTCTTAGAAGTGTAAAGTTCTATTCAGAGTCCAACACAACCCAGCTCCTGAAGCAGGGTCTTGAGGCATGCGTACATGCTCTCTCTGTGAGTGTTGCCTGGAATGACTGAAAATCCAGTTACTGACTTTCCAATTCTACATTAGTCCATTATAGAGAGAGCTTTCTGGGAGATGAGGAATAAGTATATTGGGTCATTATTCCTGCCAACTTTGGAAGAGTAAACTGTCCTCTCAATTACTGCTTAAAGGAGCTATCTACCAACAACTTTGCACTTTGTAGAAACAGTTTGTGTAATTCCTTTTTGTGTTGTCTTTGAAGCAGTGGACTTCATGTGCCTCATGGCAGGTATGAGGCAGGATTTAAGACAGTAGTCTTAGCATCTTGTCATATCTACTAGTTGAGAGAGCCTATTGCTCAAATGCTGCATGATTGCTTGCCTTGTGATAAGTATGATATCCAAGGATGACTCGCACATGGTAACATCTCATTGTCAGTTGTCTGTTGGAATTTGAGCTCCAGGTCAAGTGCTCAGCTCCCTGACAGCATGGTCATTAGATCAGTGCCCGAATGGCTATATGAAACCCAGCCACCAACTGTGTCAGTAGCCATGCTCCTCTCATAAATGTCATGGTCTTAATTTTCTGCTGAACCATGCTTTGTTCTTGCTTTTTCTTCTGTTTGAGTAGAAGTAAGCAGAGCTGTAACTGTAACAACTTTCAAGAATATGCCTTTCCTATGAGTAATTCCTTTGAACGTTCAAGTTCAGGAAGGACCCTGGTTATGCAAGTAATTTTTGGCTCCTAGGTATTCCGAGTAGACTTTTAAAATGGGCTGCAAGTTGCCTGAGACAATGGGTAGGGCTCATGTGTCCTGGATGAGTAATCAGGGGTTTATTGGGTAGACCCCTGAGACTTCTGATGGGAGATCAAGTCTAGATTAAGTCTCCTACGTGCAAGTAACTACATATAAAATGTCTAAGTTTCCATTACAATTAATGGAGATCTAGTAAAAGCAATTAACGAATGCTCCAGCTGACCAGCCACTAGGTACCTACTTTATGGTGAGCTGAATTGCTCTTCAGGCTACAGTGCCTGTAATGGGAGCTTAGAAACCTAGCATACCCAAAAGTACCTACATTTAAGTTGTTGTGCCAAACTGATTCCTGTACCAAACATTCCCTAGTCAAGGAAGAGCAACAGGCAGGTTTAGAGACTGCCTCATTTGACTCATTTTAGACATCTGTCTTAGGGAATGCATTGATTTCCTCTTATGTAACAGGAAAGTATGGCTACACCTATAAGATAGCTATACAAGTTAAGCAATTCTAAAGCTTTCCAGTTGGTTCAATACCCATATTGTTATGACTAGAACTTAAACTAAGATATAGTTCTTGATATATGTTACCTATTTCTCCAAAAAAAGACCTGGAAAAAGAAATACATATATATGATGGCATCATGCTCAATCAAGGGCAGAAAAATATTCTGTTTTTCTCGTACATCCTTGTTTTAAAGGATTTTATTTTTCACAAAATACATAGTCTGTGTTGAGCTCATTCCTGTAAGATGTTGTCCAAACTAAAAGTTTAGTAGAATACAAATAGTTGGGGTTTTATGTGTCCTGTACATGTAGATTTAAAAATGCATGTCTCATTTCTGTATTATTAATCAGAACTGCCATGTTTAGTTGTATTATCTCTTTAATTCCTAGTAGAAGGCAAGCCATTCCACAAATTAAAGCTGTGAGACCTGCATAGTACTCTGAATAGCAACTGTCAGAAGATGAAGGACTGACAAGTTCTGTGGCTCTGGCCCAATAAGGCAATTCACCTGTAACTGAGAAATCCTTTATTTTATGTATGGGGATGGAACATTCTGCCTGCTCCATTTTTTTTACAATGTAACATCACTTTCATTGTTTCTTTTGTTACAAGTAGTCTTCAAGATACCATAAAATGCCAGAATACTGGCATCTTTTGTAACTCTAAAAAGATCTTATTCTTCTGGAAACATGAACACTTGAGCCAAAGGTATATAGTCAATAGAACTTTTGTAAGGCAGTCAATATAAAAGAAACAGTTTTGCATTTAATGTAAAACCTGTGTCTGTATCAAAGCATGCAATGGAAATCAAACATCCTAGAGAAGTAAAACCCCTTCACAGTACATCTCTGGTGTTCACTCACAGGACTTGTCACTAATGAAATGATGCTGAAGAATCCTTTTAAGCTCTAATTGTAGGCATTCACACGACATTAATTCCTCTTTATTATCCAGGAGATGCACCATTGATTTTACTGCTAAACATTTGCTTGTCCCTATAGTTTAACTGTTTCTTCTGGAATGCACATCAGAAAGAATCAGCCAGTGCTGGAAAATAAAATAATGAGCTTTATAGGAGCCTAGATTTAGGGCAGCAGAAGTTGAATCCTGTTTCCCACTGAGGAGGCAACAGTTGCCTGAACTGAGTAAAGTGGATAACTGTGCTAGAGATGCTCAATTATTTCTTTAAAGAGATTTCCCTGGTCTGACAGAGCTTCCAAAATCGATCAGCTGCAGAAACGCTACTGTCTAATCTCTGCTGAAGACTGCTTAAGGAAACAACCAAGCTCCATTCAAGAAGGAAAATAAGTATTGGCCACCTTCCAAAACCACTGAGTTTTACACTGGTCTTCTGTAGATCATCTTTCTGGTCACCCTGTGACTAGTGACACGATGTAAACACTTAAATCTTGCAGGTTTCAGGCACTCACCAAAAGCTGCAGTGGTACCACTTATTTTGTCTTAATCTTTGTCTTCTGTAACATACTTCTGAATATAAATTCTGACATTTTAAAATGACACCCTGTCCTACACCTGACTTTTCCACATTTTAGGACCTCTTAATAATCATTATTTTGGTTTCATGTCAGGAATGGTGGAGATTGTACTTAGAGAAATTCCTCAACAATTTCACCTATCCCTTTTTTTTTTCCTAATAAAAGGTGTGTTTTGGCAAGAGAGTGCACTTTGGTGCTTGCATTTTTTTCTCTATTGGTTCAATTTATCAAGACTTTCATGTTTGTGTGTTATGTATGCATATGTACATGCAGAGATCCATTTTGATATGGAAGTCCCTGATAAAGATTTAAAAATGCTTATTTCACAGAATCACAGAATCGCAGAATGTCAGGGATTGGAAGGGACCTCGAAAGATCATCCAGTCCAACCCCCCTGCCGGAGCAGGAACACCTAGATGAGGTTACACAGGAATGTGTCCAGGCAGGTCTTGAATGCCTCCAGAGTAGGAGACTCCACAACCCCCTGTTCCAGTGCTCTGTTACCGTCACCGTGAAGAAGTTTCTTCTCATATTGAAGTGGAACCTCCTGTGTTCCAGTTTGTACCCATTACTCCTTGGTTGTCACTGAGAAGAGCCTGGCTTCATCCTCATGACACTCACCCTTTATATATCTGTAAACATTAATAAGGTCAGTCTCCTCTTCTCCGAGCTAAAGAGACCCAGCTCCCTCAGCCTTTCCTCATAAGGGAGGTGCTCCACTCCCTTCATCATCTTTGTTGCCCTGTGCTGGACTCTCTCCAGCAGTTCCCTGTCCTTCTTGAACTGAGGGGCCCAGAACTGGACACAATATTCCAGATGTGGTCTCACCAGGGCAGAGTAGAGGGGAAGCAGAACCTCTCTCGACCTACTAACCACCCCCCTTGTAATACACCCCAGGATGCCATTGGCCTTCCTGGACACAAGGGCACAGTGCTGGCTCATGGTCATCCTGCTGTCCACCAGGACCCCCAGGTCCCTTTCCTCTACACTGCTCTCTAATAGGTCGTTCCCCAGCTCATACTGGAAACTGGGGTTGTTCCTGCCCAGATACAAGACTCTACACTTGCCCTTGTTATATTTCATTAAATTTTTCCCTGCCCAACTCTCCAGCCTGTCCAGGTCTCATTGGATGGCAGCACAGCCTTCTGGCATATCAGCTGGAGCATTCATATTATCTAAGATTCTAGTTTTATGACAATGTGAAGATAAGCCTCAAAGACCAAATGAGACTTCCAGCAGAATAATTATTTTCCTTGGATCAGCAGGCAAACCACTCAGTAAAAGGGTGTAAAAGGGTTGTAAACAAAATACCCTCCTGCTGACTAAACTGGTGAGGCCACATAGTCCAGTTCTGCTCATAATTTGGATGACTCATCGGGGCTATGCAGTACCACTATGTATTTGTCTACCATAACTTCACAGCTCTTCAATTATGCAAGACCTCTTGGATTCCAAAACCTGATTTAGGAGGGATGTGATTGCAGGGTCTTTTTGTAGACCTGGGTTTGCCATAAGCAACTTGTGTTATCAGCTGTAGACCTTCTCAGTGCTTGTTCTTCTCAGGAGGGCAGTGTCATCAGCACTGAGCTGCTCTGTAGCATGTTTTCAGAACCTTACCATGACAACGTTCATACAGATGTGGGGTTGGCAGAGTATGGGGAATTCTGTGAGTGTGTGTGTGTGTGCTTAAATTTGTTTGAACCAGTTCAGAGTTGGTAAACATGAAAAGAAGAAGTTTCTGTGTAAGATGGATGTGATAATGCTGCATGATGCTGTTGTACACATAGGTTAACTCCACTGGCTTGTAGTGAGTTTTAATTTGAGGCTGAGACTGGCAAACAGGAAGAACTTAGTTCTGTGATTTGGCATCATTGCCTGTATGCTTCTGTCAGTGATTATCCACATAATTGCTCAAGTGCAGCAAAATATTTTAGAATAACTCTGCTCTAATTGTTAATAATGATATTTTGTCTCAGCAAATGTGCTGAAGATCAGTGCCAAGATTTAGATGTTAGCTTACAGTCAGTGAACAAGCACCGATTAAAGAAATCCTTTTATCTGCTAACTAGAAAGACTACAGGAATTTTTATGATGTGGAAAGTCTAATATTTTATTTCCCTGATTATAATCTTACATTTACCCTAACTTTGGGTTTTATAGCCTGGCTTTAGAAAATAATTTTCATGAAAAAATTAACTTCTCACTAAAGTCCAACCTGCTGCCCCATCAAGTTCCATCAGAATGGGACATGATGTCTGGTCTCCATCATACATCATCTTAACAGTTGCACATGAAGCAGGAGAGCTGATGGTTTTATTTCTTTATACCTGATAGCAGATGTGAGTCTGCCTGGAGTCACAGTGCTTCAGATACAGAGTGGTTGAAGTAATTCTTATTAATGAAACTGCCTGGAGCTCTGCAGCCAAATCTCACTGTGAGCATTATTTCAGCAGCTTAATTTCAGGAATAAAAGTACATTTCTTTTGCATTATAACCTTTTTCTTGCTGCAAGGAGCTCTATATCCAGTAATTATTCAGTCTTTTCATTTTTGAGATGTGTTACTATGTGCATACGAGTCTCTATTCACTGAAGCCTAAGCTCAAGCCAGTTTTGCATACATGTAACTTGGAGCAACCCAGTGTGGAGAAAACAACCTGTAACTGCTATTCACATCAATAATGGAACTGAATTAAAAAGCCCCAGCCTGCCAAGCTCAGGGAGAACAGGAACCTAAATACCACCCAGCTATAACTTCACTTGGCTGCAGCTCTAGAGGGTTGTCACCCAGGGACCCTGGAAGGCGTCAGTCAGCCCTCTCCATGTGCCACCTCCAAGGGTCTGTGAGGCTGTGTGGTGAACTGGGGTGGGTCCCCTGTCCCCCTGGCACTGTATCATGCTTCAGCGCTTTGCTTCAGCTTGGCACCCAGCTGACCAAACCCCTGCCAGCTGCAGGCACTGAGCGGAGCCTGGCAGCAAAGGCCTGGGGAGGTGGGAGATCACCAGCTTCTTTAGGGATGGGAGCAGTACAAGCTAGATTAAAGCAAGTTTTAGAACTGAGACTATGACTCTGAGAATAGTATTTTTCCCCCTCTGGCTCCCTGGAGGCCACAATGCAAACAGGAGAAGGGAGCAGGGAGCAGTGGGGCAGGTGATCTGTTTGTATGTCTGCAGGGATCTGCAGCACAACAGGGCTGGCATAACTGCTGCATCACCTGGGGATGGGACAAGGGCCTTGTGTGCTGTTGCTGCTGCAGCAAAGAATGAAACATGGAAATAAATCTGAAGCTTTGGAAATGCATACCCATGGGCTGTGTCCCTCAATGAGTGAGAGCTGCCTGTGAGCAAGGAGAAAATATGCCTGTCGGCAAATTGTGCTCCCTTCCAAGGGCTCTGGAGTGACAATAGGTTCAGGGAAGCAGCACTTTGGCAACCCCTGCCCAAGGAGCAGTACCTTGCCCATGAGCTTTGGTTTTCCGTGAAGTTTGCCCTGCTTTGCAGGAGAGCTGTGCGTCCAAAATGCTGGAACAACTTCCTGGGTGTAACTTTGGGACTCCCTGGCAGAACACAGTGAAGAAGGGCTGCATCTGTGACAACTGCTGAATCTGGCCTCTGCCTTTGGTAGGGTTTTTCCTCTTTCCCTCTCAGGCCATCCTCAGTCACAAAGGTGTCACTACACATGGCTGTTGCTTCTGGTGTTACTGGTGACCCAAAGAGTGAAGCAGTGTGGAGCTGTTGCAGGCAGCTCATGCTTTCCTGGGTGATGTTCTCTTGCCACAAGGCAGGGGTAAGAGCCAGTGAATTATAGTGAGCAGCACATCACTGCAGCTTGTTTGGAATGGGTCCAAAGTCTTTTAAAGGCAATGGAAAGACTCATCTTTTCCACTGTGTTTTAGAAACTATTATCCTTTATTTCTGTCAGGAGTCTCATTTCACGGTAGATCGCACACACTGTCACAAAGCACTTAGAAGAAGCAGCAAGCACTTTCTTAATATAAGGTACCTACAGGTTCATATTTAAATGTATTTTATCTGGCCAAAGCACATGATCTGAAAAGGCTATTTCTGGATAAGGTTTTCTGCAGACTACCACTCTGTCTTTCTCTCAACTGTTTACAGCCTTTCCTTCTGAAGTTAAAATCTCAGACCTAAGGCTTACTGGCATTCTGAAAAATGTCTGTTATGCTATATTTATCTTCTAACAAAGTAATGACCAACACACTGGAAAATAACTTTCATTTAAAGGTATTTCAAGCCTGTCACAAGTTAATAAAACAAGTTGTGACTCTCAGTCATGTGAGTTATTGCTGTTAGTTACATCTCGGCTAAGGAAGAGCACAGCTGTGTGCTTTTTTAAGTTGAATAAAGCTGCCTGCTGCTACATTTCTAATCCCCAGTGAGGAGGATGAGCCCGACTCTGTGCACACTAACTTCCAGCTGCCCATTAAAACTCTCTGTACTATAATATAAAGGTGCAAGTACCACTCATAAAGATGATTGTCCACTTGGGTCTCTTCAGGTCACATTGTATAGGTAACAGAAAACTTTAGCTACCTGGAATATCAACTATTTCGGAACAGAAAGCTAATATTAATCAATCCAACATATGGTACTTTTAGCTAGAAGAGAGTATATAAAGCGCGAGCACTAAGAGGTGAAGGTTTCCCTACTGCACTGAGCTTTGTGATCTCCAGGGGGACTGATTGCCATGTGAGTGGAGGCAGCATTGTTTTATCTTGGTGTAAATTCCCCAAATTGTCTATTTGCTCAGTCCTCCATCTGTGTATTAATATTCCAACTTGCCAATTGTTCACATGAAAGTCAACAAGAGACACACCATTGTTCAAGCAGGTAGTCCCACCTGCAGTCATTCAGGGTTGTATCTCTTTCACAGATTCCTGTTACAGCTCCTCTCAGAGAAAGCAACCCTGTCAAATGATAATCCTGCAGGTTTTGTTAGGAGAGCAGGAAGGACAGATCTTTTCCATAGCACAGGCAGCCACTTTGCTCCCAGTCAGGACGAAGATTAATCTAGAGGGACAGCTGAGGACACTCTGCTAACAGCAGAGGAAAAAAGGTACCTGCTATTTCATCCAGCAAGACAAACCTCCAGACTTGGAACCCTGTGAGCCTCAAATCAACTTGCTCTTTGGCCTCCAGGTGCTGACATCTGCTGCTGGGTACCCACATCCCCTCTTGGAGATGCAGGTTTCTGTCTCTTCTGCAAGGAAAAAAATATTGGCACAAAATTGGGCAGAGGAAGGTAGAATAAGGAAATACAAAAGCGGTGAGGGAAGGAAGGACCACCTGGGGTTGGCCAAAATCTTACAAGACCAGTGCCCATCCTGCTGCTCTTCAACAGTGGGCACAAGAGAGGGTTGAAGACCCGGCTTGCTCCTTAGGATCACACTGAATCCCCTGCAAGGGAAGATATGGTTCCTCAAGTGAAAATGTATCTCAGACTGCAGGATCAGACCTGAGACTGGCAGAGTGGTGGCTACTCAGGCTGTATGAAATTTAAAAAAGTCTTCTGAGCATCTTTCTTTAAGCCTGTAACCTGTATGTGGTGTGTTCCTGCCTTTTGTATCTTGGCTCAATACTTTCATTTTTGGATTCCCACAATACAAATGCAGAGAAGACCTTTGTAACTATGGTTGTAATAAATACAGGTTTTACTTTTACCTCACAAAACAATGTGTTTTGGGCTTCAGTTCACTTCATAGTCCCTCTAGATTAAGAACTCTTCCTCCTTCCCATTCAGACATTAAACCAGAAGGTCTGCGTAAGGTCAAGAATATTAGCTGAATAAATCAAGTTAGGAAATGAAGAATCATCACTATTCAAAACAGGCTTGTGACAGAAGAAAAGCATTTCTCTTCATTATTTGATTTTTATAATCAAATACACTCAAAACTTCAGTCTTGGGAAAAAATCAGTCACCTAGGAGCCAAGTTTCTCTGCCATTTCATTAAATGTACTTGCACAGGCAGGATACATGTGGCTTTGAGTCTTAACTGCATCAGGCGAGGCAGTGGTTAGAGGCTGCAGAAACTCGTAGTCTCCATTCCTCTGAGGGACTTAGCTGATGCATTTTGCAACCCCTGGACATGAAACATAAATAAGTGACCACCTGTGGGATTTGTGCTGCCTCCCACACAGAAATGAGGGAAGAGTTGGGAGCTCCTGGCCATCCTGTTGCAGGAGCTGCGGGATTTACCCAGCCTGGCCATTGCCCTTCTGTGTAAACCACAGCTGGAGAACTATCTTGACCCAAATATTCACAATTTTAAATTAACAAGGCAAGATTGTCAGGAAAATAATGCAAAATGAGAGAACAGTCGTTTCCATTCATACCCCAGGCAAAGGTTTGCTTTCACCTTTTTCAGACGTGTGACTCATTACACAGCTTTAATTATTTGATAAGTCAGAGATACTTCTTGTACCAAGAAGCGTACAATTTAAATTGACAGAACAGAAAGTAATTAGAAACTAAGGCCCAGAGAGATTAACTGGTAAGGACCTACAGGTCTCTGTTTAGCTGAAACTTGATGTCAAGAAGCTCTGCTCATTGCCTTAAACTCAGTTGCTCTCTGCAGAAGGCAGCTCTGAGGAGGCTGGTGGAAAGAGAACAGGATTTTTGCTTGCACAGGTATTATATGTGCAGACATTTTGCAGTTGCAAGTAAAATGTCTCTGCTGTTAGATTTCAATATGTCATTTTCTCATCTGCTAAAACCCTTGGGGTTGGAAACTAATAGTCTTATTATTTGGAAATTTGGGGTTTGTGAGCCATATCATCATATCTCCGCAGAATAAACTTGGTTTTGTGCTGTGAAGTGTGGAACACATGCAGAATAAAACAAGTTTATTTGAAACAATTTATTTGTGTTCCATAAAATAATTTACAAGATGTATATCCTTGACCATGTATAAAGCTTTTTCAAATATGAAAATGACAAACTGGAACAAGTAGCCCTGCATCAAAATGATCTGTTCATTTGCCCTGCCCACCAGAAAACCTGATCAGGGAAAGAAACATTCTCAAAACCAGAAGCCAAACAGTGAACAGTAAATCTGCAAAGCTTTGGGCAGGAGAGAAAGGAAATTTGCAGTCCCCAGAAGAGGTGGGTTTGCAATAACCGGTGATGTGTGCAACTCTCATTCCTGGCACATAAACTTTCAGACCAGAGGGATCCTGCACCACGAGGGTTGTTAGCTCAGTTGTCATCTGTACAGCTCTTCTGTGTGCAAGTCAAAGTTGCTTTTGGTATTCACAACCTGGTGCTAAAGTTGGCTAATGATGAAACCCATTGATCTGTAACATTTTCTTTTAAGAATTTAAAAGCAAAAGAGAACTCTGTGAGTGAATCAGTCACTCTCCTCTACTTTAACATGACATCTTTCTCATCTTCTCTCCCCTGCTTGCCCTATTATTCTGCTGCTCCTGGTATAGTGAACTCTGGAGACTGAAAACATGAAGTGGGAGAATCTCTACATTTGTTCACTCTGGTTGTAAATGTTTGCTTTCACCTTTCTGAGCATGTGGCTAGTTATGTAAAATAACTTATCTTCTAAGTCTGAAATTTGTTATTAGCTCCTGAAACCAATATTCTGTTTCTGTTTTTCAACAGAGTTGAAAATCTTGCTTGTGGGATTATGGCAAGCTGGAAACTACTTACAGAAGAATCTTTCTAGAGCCAGAAGTGATTCTCACTGCATTGCAATATTAATAATTTTGTTGGATCTATTGCTAATCTCAGTAAGACTTAGGAGAAGGGGCCTGACTCTGCCTGCCTTTGTAGCAGCCTGGGATGGGTACAGTTCTCCCTGCTGCTGGTGCTGCTGTGCTGCTCTAGAGCTGCCTGTTGTGAAGCAATGAGTGGTACCGAAGAGAGGAGCGGCTGCTGTTCAACAGTCTAAATAGATATTCTTTATATTGGGGATTTCAACTGAGAAATTATTCATAGCAAGAAAGGAAGCATGAGAAATATTCACTTCATTAACCATTAGATCAATAATGCTGATTTTTCATTAGAGTTACAGAAAATGTGTTGAGATGTAAAACTGTCTACTTCCCTTTGACCATTTTTGCATTTTGCATTTTTTACATTAACAAAACATGAAAGGTAAAATTCTCTACTGGAAAGACGCTGAAACACAAGTGTTTTCCCAGTTTAAGTGACAGATTTTAATCATGCTTTTTGTATATGACATGAAGATAAAGTTGTGTTGACCTGTACAGTAAAAGAAGAATTGACTACTTGGTCTAGTTTTGCTCTTTCACTGTGAGCAGAAGCAGGACAAGTAGCCCAAAAGTTCCTACTTATTTCTTTCACTGCTGTGTGTGCATACAAGTGACAGGGTACAAATGGGCAGTCAAAACCCACTGGATGAAATCTCTTGTTTAGTAAGCAGATTTTTCTATGATACTTAGACCACACACGGCTCAAAGCTGCCATCCACAATCTGAAAAAAGGCTGACTTCCCCCCACCCCACAAAGCATCAAGGATTTGGAAACACTAAGTGTAACTCCCAGTGACTTCAGGACAAGCAGGACAGGGCTTGGCAAAAGGCATTTCTTCCAAATAGTACTTCCCTGACCTCCTTCTTATGACCCTAAGAAAGGCACTCTCACCTTCCTACCTCTTAGAAGTAGTCAAGGGTTTGTGTACTGTGGATTAGAAGTGCCTGCCCTTGGTTGTCATTGGCAAGCAGTTCACAGTGGTTCCTAAAGACCAGGAATGCAATGTGTTGGTACAGCACAGCCCATCCTGTTTGATGTGTTATTATTACTAGGTATTACTTCAACATGTATTATTAAAAGTTCTTCATTGTGCCAATTGTATTATCAGTAATTTTACCATCTGTCCTCATAGTCCTTACAGTTTCCTTTTGACTTGTTGCTAAATGACGGGAGTTGGGGCATTTAATAAGGACTTGGAACTTTGTCATTATCAAATCAACAATCTGTTAAAATGTAATTGTACATCTTTTTAACATATGAGTCCACTCCTCAAAGGACTCTCAGGAGGAGAGCCTGAGCCCCTCTTTGTGTCCATCACTATTCTGGCACATTGTCTTTTTCCAAGGCATCACCCTTTTGAAGTAATGTACTTACTTGGTGGCTGGAAGATGAGATTCCCCAGCACTACAGGAACTCATATAAAGGAATTATTTTTTTAATATCAAGAATTATTTTGGAAGTTGGTCTAGATGGTTATTGTTTGTCACTTCCAATTGAGACAATTCATTCTATTCTATTCCACAATTTAAAATTGCTTCTAGGCTGCACGAAAGTCAGTTTTTCTTGATTTTCATGGGGCTACTGCTAAAAGTCAATCTTGGGCCTCTGTTTTCATCTTCTTTAATTTCGTTCATTTTGAGTAATCAAATTTCAGGGGGCAAAAGTTTTCCTTTTTTCAAGTCCTCTGTGCCAACACCGGTGGGTGATTTGGTGCCAGTAGCAGGTAACTTCCAAACCACACAGAAAAGCTGTATCCTCTGAGCACCTTCAAACAGTGAAGCTTTGGTCTTGGTGATGACAAGTGACATATTGCTTATTGAAGATAATATTTTGCCAGGTCCCATCCCTCCCTCTTTCTTTCTGGAATTCCAGATCTGGTGAAATCAGGCATGCTTGTCACCTTGTCAGTCTTTTTGGTTTTTTTTAGTCTGCTTATTTGTATATTAGAAAGTTTCATGGTGCAGTTACTGTGCATCAGGGGAGCTGCCAGTCAGTCCTGCAGGCCATGGCCATTCTGGCAAAAACAGTAGTACCAAGACCTAGATGTAGATGCTGCACCATGATTGCCTTTGTGGTTCAACTGCTGGAGCCAACCCTGGCATTTGGGACCATACCCAAAAGGTGATTTGAATGCAGCCATCCTACTTCAAAGGCTGAACATGTTTAGTTGCATGGAGATGGTCAGACCATGGCACCTGGCCACAAGAAAATGTAGAAATAGCCTCTGAGTAGGCAGGGGTGACTGATCTCTTGCTCAGCTTTGGCTACTTCTTAGGGCCGTGCACAAGGTCAGTCCAGTGTGTGGGACCTTCTCAGAGGTGAGGACTGCAGCTGAGCAGAACTCGTTAATTGTAAAGCCTGCTTAGCAATAATGTCTGCTTTTCCATACTGGCATCAGAAGTTAAAGACCTGGGTTCAATTTCTAACTCCTGAATTGCAGGAGATCCACATCCCCCTCCCCACTTCCAGCTGAGCGCCCTGCCCACCTGGCACATATGCCAGCAGACACCTTCCTTGCTTCTGTAACAAAGTGCCTATGCACACATCACAGCAGGAGAACCTAACAACTCAGAGGTGGCAGCACACTAAAGTGCTTCAGAGCGCTAGGGGACAGAATCACAGAATGGTTGGGGTTGGAAGGGGCCTCTGGAGATTATCTAGTCCAACCCATCTGCTAAGGGTGGTTCACCCAGAACAGACTGCACGGTATCGCGTCCAGGCACGTTTTGAGCATCTCCAGAGAAGGAGACTCCACAACCTCTCTGGGCAGCCTGTTCCAGGGCTCTGGCACCTCAAAGTAAAGAAGTTTCTCCTCATATTCAGATGGAACCTCCTATGCTTCAGTCTGTGCCCATTGCCCCTCATTATATTGTTGGGCATCACTGAAAAGAGTCTGATTCCATTCCCCTTGACACCCACCCTTGAGATATTTATAGGCATTGATAAGATGCTCTCTCAGCCTTTTCTTCTCCAGGCTGAACAGACCCAGGTCTCTCAGTCTCTCTTCATGAGAAAGGTGCTCCAGACCCATAATCATCTTTGTAGCACTCTGCTAGACACCCTCCAGTGATTCCATGTCCTTCTTAAACTGGGGAGCCCAGAAGTGGACACAGTACTCCAGATGTGGCCTCACCAGGGCAGACTAGAGGGGGAGGAGAACCTCTCTTGATCTGCTGGCCACACTCTTCTTAATGCACCCCAGGCCTTCTTGGCCACAAGGGCACATTGCTGGCTCATGGTCAACCTGTTGTACAGTAGGACTCCCAGGTCCTTCTCTGCAGTGCTGCTTTCCAGCAGGTCAACCCCTAACTCGTGCCTGGTGTTATTCCTCCCCAGGTGCAGGATCCTCTACTTGCCCTTGTTGCATTTTATTAGACTCTTCTCTACCTAGTCCTTCAACCTGTCCAGGTCTCGCTGGATGGCAGCACAGCCTTCTGCTGTATCAATCACTCCTCTCGGTTTGGTATCATCAGCAAACTTGCTGAGGGTGCACTCAGTCACTTCATCCAGGTCGTTGATGAGCACTTTGTACAGGACTGGACCTAATACTGACCCCTGGGGAGCCACACTAGGTACAGGCCTCCAAGTAGAGTCTGCACCTTTGATCACAACCCTTTGAGCTCTGCTATCCAGCAATTTCTCGATCCATCTCACTGTGGACTCATCCAACCCACATTTTCTGAGCCTACCTGTGAGGATGCTGTGAGGGACAGTGTCAAAAGCCTTGCTGGTTGGTGGTGTGGAGAACAGGGAGAGCTGATATCTGCTCCCTAGGCCAGCCTTCCAGGAATGAAAACACCATAATGGCCACACTCTTTTTGGGCCGAATCTTAGGCTGTCGGCACATAGTCTCTGGGGTTTAAGCAAAGTTAAGGCAACTCCTTGCATTATTCCCAGATCACAGCAAACTTCCAGCAAGAGCTGACTTCTGGCTCCTTAACTCGTATGTTTTGAGGTGCACATATCGATGCCCAGGCTAGGTGCCTGTTTCATTTTCCAGATTGCACTGAAAAATGCACTCAAGTTCTGTCTAAAGCATCAAAGTGGATAGTCTGAATTTTGCCAAGAAGTAAATGGGAATTATATGTGACTTGCTCAAAAAAACAAATGTGGAAATCACTGGGCACAGAGAAGCCCAAATGGGATATTAAATGTCAGCAAAGTAAACAGTCCTGGAACTCGCCAAACCTTGTTCTTATGCTGTGCAGGTCTCTGGCTGCTTCCAACATGAATATGTTTGCAGTAAAATGTTGGGCTGCTGTTATGATTTTTTTTTTTTTTTTTGTAACTTAGGTTTGGGAAAGATTTATTAACAGCTACTTCTACTCCATACATATTGTTGACATTTTGAAACACAGGAGTGTATTATTAATTTGGGTCATTTTTATTAGTTGAGCAGCTTACTTATGAAAGACAGTACTGAGACTATAAAACTGAGCTACATAAAAGCCATTTTGGAATTGAGCTAGTAAACTAAAATACATCCTAACAAAACAAATTAAATAATACAGAAATGTTAGTCAAAGCCAAAAGCTAGGTCTTAATATTACATGCTGATGAAATTACCGCGTGTTTATGCAGTTGATTGTCGGGGATTGGCTCAAGGAGCACGGACATGAGTCCATCAAGCAACTGTACGAGCAGAGCCCATTTTAGTTGACATAAGTAGGCCTTAGTTAGCTTGTCTATTAGGCCGTGGGAAAGGGGGGAACGGAAAAGTACTAACTAAGGCAGGGTCAGGATATTTTTGAAGAGATAAGAGTCAGAAGAATGTGGGATGCGCATAGCTAGCTAAACCCAAGTAGGTGGAGTAAGTAAATGTGCTTAGCCTATTAGATAGAGACAAGTATGCATAATTATGGTATTTGGTATAAATGCACGCTATCTCGGGTAATAAAGTTGAAGTATGCTTTATCACTCATATTGGGTCGGCCGCATTTCTTCCTCCGTCCGCTCGGGTCTGGAACTCTGATGGGACTTTTCTCTCGGCAGTTGATTTACTGACAAATACAATGGAAGAGTTGAAAAGACAATCACAAGTAACACATTTTGAAGTTTTTTTCCCCCTCAGACTTCAAAGTACAAAGAGGTAAAATATGTAGGATTTAAGTCAGACAGCAAGATCAGAGCTTAACTGAAATTTCCAATTAATATATGGGCCTGAATCACAATAAACACTCAGACTTGATTATCAGATGGAAATATTTTGGTGCTGATCTCCAGTGAAACAGAACACCTATTTGTTTCCTGTGTGCCTCCTGATCTAATGAGAGGGCACCAGCACAACATGCAGTTCCTTGTTGAAGGCTTTAGGGTACTTAGTCACACTTCCAGTGCTGGCAGAGGGAAACCCAGGGCCTGTGGCATGACAGTAGCAAAGCACCACAGGCAATGCCAGTGATAACAAACAGGTGCTCAGTGACTGAAACTACTCATCACACACATATCACTGAATATCTCCAACAGCTTGTATATGAAATCAACATCTTTTATAACTTTAAAAAATATTAGTTTTGCTTTGTTTTTACAGCAGAGGATATCTGACCTCATATTTGTACCCTTCTAGTCAGGACAAACAAACCATTTGTTTCTAAAAGTAAATGTTGCAGAGCTAATGAGGGTTGTAGAGGGAGAGCTGGCAAGGTGGCAAGGATGGCACTATCTCTTAGCTTTCACTTCTGGGGAGCTCAGGCAGGATGCAGGGGACATTTACTTGCTACTCAGGCTCCTTATGCTGGGAAGTGGCTCCCAGGGACAATAGGACTGACAGGATTTGTGTGTGCAGGGAAGTTGTGGCTGGCTGCGTTCTCCTCCTTCCCATGACATCTTCCATAAGCAGGTTCTAGAAGAAATTCAATATGACAGCTGTCCTGATGGCCACACAAAATGTCAAGAGCTCCTTCTGGTATGGGAATCTTTTCAGGATGATGTAACCAGCCTTCAGATAATTTTGACTAGGGAAAGCCAGTCTGGGTGAGCCATGCTGGCCCAATTCTGTGTGTAGCCCTGGAAGCAGGAGCACACCAAGTGGCAGAAAAGAAATAATTTACCAAGTTCCTTTTATGTAATTTCTCATATGTAGTTTAAGGGAAATAGCACAGATCTTCAGCCTTTTTCTCTGCATTCAGCCCTGGTAGCGCTAGTAAGCATGAATCCAACAAGTAGAGGGGATTACACTGTTCTCTCACCATCCCCTTCCCTCCTCATCCTGTCCCGTGAACTTCTAAACAACCTAAAGCAATGGGAAAAGTGCAAACAGAAGTTCTCTTCATTTCTGAATTCTATCTAGATTGGGTTTCCCTTTGAGAAATTTAAGCTCTAATACAGTGCCCTGGTTTTGTTAAAAACAACTTTCTCTTTTAGTGAATTTGCCTGTCAGCTAAAGCTTTCATATTATCTGCATTTTCCTGGAAAACCAGATACATGTTTTGGTAAACATAGTGGAATGCGAGGTTATTGATAATGAATTGATACATATCTAGCAAGGGGGGCAATGAGAAACAGGTGACCAAGAAACTGACCAATGGAGTATAACATCCCATTCACGTGAATACTTCATATAAAAGTGAGAGATAACAAGGATCTCATCCCTTTTTTTCCTTATGGATGACATTAGGAGAGGACCTTGCTAGTCACCCCTGCAAACTGAGGCCTAGTGAGAGACTGAATCCAGCTCCGGTTGGTTGCAGAGTCCAATCCAGGACTTCGTGTTCCAGCTCTGCAGTTGCTGGGACTTTCAAGATTGGTTTTGTATATTTTGTATATTTTCTCTATTCTTATTAGTAGCACTAGTAAAACATTGTTAATTTTTCCAACTCTCTTCTCTCTGTCCTTCTTTCCCTCCCAATTGCCTGTCCTTAGTGGGAAGGGGGGAGAGGAGGAAGGGGCTGCAGGGGGGAGGGGGGAAGAGAAGGTTAACAATACATCTGCCATGGTTTTATTGTCACCCCGCAATCAAAAGCCTCGACATACTGTCAACCTACCTATTTCTGATGAAGACCTGGAAAAAACTTCTGTGAAAGATGTCACATATTTTCCATTAGGGAAGAATGTTTTCAAAACATGAATGAAAAGAACACAGGAAAAAAAGGCAGTCTTTCACTAAGAATGAAGTCCAAAATGAACAGGGTTTCCTATAGTTCCTAGGAAACTGAATTATGATTTGAGAATCTAGCATGAGAAAAGCTGTATCTGACAAATGGTAGAGGGAAAAAGGAGACCTGAATATGTGCAGCATATTCCTAGGAGAAATTTTTAAACACCTAGAGAGCCCAGGTACATACTGAGAGAATTCATGCATACCAAAGTGTGCTTCTAAATTTTACAGGATATATAGACCTTTTCCCACTATGTTATCACTCCTTCCCATTTGCAGAGCAATAAACAACTATTTCCTTTCATTATGAAAAGTTACACAAACGTTTGTAGGAAAAAGCAGTAAGTCCAGTCTCTTTTATTAGTCTTGTAGTTTGACAGATGCCTTGGAAGGGGAAAAAAAAATTAGAAGATAGTTTTTTCAAAACATTTCAATAAAAAGAGCTTATTGTCCTACAAAGCTATGCATAATGTGAGAAATATTTAAGAGACCTTACACTTTCTTATTTTAATTTTTGAACATCTGTATTGACTGTGGAAAGATATAAACGTTTATAGGTATCTTCTGCCTTTCTGCCAGCTGTCTACCGCAAAGCTGCAATAAACACCTGTGGGTTGTTTTGATTTCCCTTCATAAAGGGCACTTGGATGGCTTTTTACAGGGCTGATAATTAAGAAAAATAGCTTCATTCTTGCACTCTGGAGGTTGGGGAAGTAAACAACTTGATCATTTAGTGCTTTCCTTCTTAACAGCTTTGTCTTCACGAAGGTGGTTCACTGACTGGTTTGCAGGTGAGAAAGCTGGGACAGCTTTTGTCTCTCCTGCAGTAAACGTGACTGCTCCTCTATTTGCAAAGCCATTCACTGTTACCGCTCTGTAGTGTTTAATTTAGTTGTGATTGTACTTTTTATGGGAAGGTGGCCATTGCTTACACAAGGGAACAGAGAGCTTTCCACTAACTCCAGTGGGTGTTAGACTGATCTCATCACAGATGATAGCATGAAAAATTTGCTTTAGCCAATTTGGGCTGAAGCGACAGTACAATGCAAAACCTACTGTAGTCACAACCAAGTATTGGCAAAGTTTACTGGATGTCAGCGATGACATTTTCATTAGTTCAGTGAACACATTGTTTCTGGCATGTCACTTGCAATACTAATTACAAAATTACAGCACAAATATAAACATAATTTCAACTAATTGAATTTTCAAATGGCTAATGGGTCAACTGGGAAACAATGAGAAACAGATCATGACCTCATGGGAAAAAGAAGGAACTCTACCATGCGCTGAGTACAGGAAATAATAAAATAGAGCAAATGGTATGTGCAGGCTAGTAGGATTAGCAGCAAACTGTTGAGTTTGTTGCAGTGGATTGCTAGTTTACACCCAGCTGGGATGGGCCTTAAGGTGTGTTCTGAGATCTTCCTGTGGGCTGAAAGAGTAAGAAGGTGACGGCTTTGTGCCCATCCTATAGAACAAGCCACAACAAGGGGTCAGGTTGGAAAGAAAGACCCGTGCCAGCATGGGCTTGGTAGGAAGCTGAGCACCAGTCCCTTGCTGGTGTTGCTCCGTGCTCTGGCCGCTTTAAAACCCCTCTGTGCTGTTTGTATCCATTGTGGGCTGGCACTTGCCCCTGTGCAAGCATTGGTCCTTGTGTTAGACCTTGAATTGGTCACATTTAACACCTTGTCCTGGAAAAAGGGGGCCAGTTTGCAACACATAATAAATAAGGAAACACTGCAATCCTCTTGAGAACAGAGAAATAAGGCAAGAGGATGGAGGTCAGTGCTACAGGGAACTCGGCTGGTTCCAGACCTGGAGAGAAGTCTGGACCATTTCCGAGAGCAGCCCGCCTGGTTTACACAGTGCTTGTTACTTGCCCCAGGGAATCTGGTATTAGATTCCTGCTAGCAGAGGGCATCTTAAATTTAATTCAGCATTTTTATTAACTAGTAGTAGCATAAGTGATATTTATCTAAGATAAGAGAGAAGTGGGAAGAGATGAGTACAGAGGCCAGTTTACATCTTAGCCATCATATTATTGTAGAATTCTAAATGGTAAAAATTAATAGTGATTCTAATGTGCTTTCCCTGACAAGAGAGATAGAAAATCAGTTTATCTGAAGAAGTATACAGGACTGACAAGAAAATACACTCAGGGCAAGTCCTAGGAGATATGTAATTACTCCTGGAATTAAAAATGGGTATTGCAGACTGCATGGCAAATTACTGAGACAGTTACAGTGTGATGAGGTCTCCCAAAAAGTACTTTCTTAATCATGCCACTCTCATATCCAAAATCCAGGCCTGATCCCTTCCAAGGGATGAAGAAAGTCTCTGGTGCTCTGTTCCATTTACATGGCACATATACAGAGCCAAACATTCAATTCAAAAGCTCTGAAAAGACAGGCTTTTTAGTGTTTCCTGTAATAGTTCCTCATTAATTTGAAATAGGGTTAAGGAAGCACTAGAGAAAGGAAATAAATACTTTGTGTGGGATAATAACCACAAGATAAAATTAACCAAAGTAAATACTTCGTTTCCTTGGTTTCCTATGTTCTTGAATTTGTAAGGAACCTGGAAAAAAGTGGAATATGCAATGTGGAAAAAAACCCCTCATCATTCTGTAGAAACACATGAGTGATAGTAAAAAGGGGCTGCTCCTTTCATAGGGAATTTGAATAACTTGCTTTCTCACCCACTTAGCTTTTTTATTTTTCTCTTAACAGAAATGTTGAAAGGAGCTCAGCATCCTTCTGTGTTTTGCATTTACACAGGCAAAATACCCCAGAGAAACAAAGACAAATTGTCAAAATCTTATCAGGTAAGAGTGAAAGATGACTGAAGACAGTGGTTTGGATCACGGTTAAGAGATGCTTTCCAGCTGTTGTACTCAGTGCTTTGTAACTGATTTCAACTTATTGATTGTAAGTGCAAAGCTTTCTAAAATAGCTTGAACTGCAGGTCATACAACAACTCTTCCTTTAGCAAAAGCAGAAAAGCTGCTCAAAACATTTTGCTGTGGAGGTGACACAGATTAGTCAGGGTCCTGTCTCATGTTCAGCATTATGCTCTGGCTGAACTTTCCCAAAACCACTTTTATTTTTTTTTTATTTTATTTTACCTAAAAAGTGACTTTACAGACTGAGTTCTTCTAAGGACCCTAGGAGAGTCTCCCCACTGAATTACATTGTACAGTGAAGTGCCTGTGTGTGTCCATGTGCTCCAAGTGCAGAACTGGTGCTCACCAGTGTTTTGTTTTTCTCTTTGTGCAACATCAAAGTTTTCTATGTAAATTCAAAGTCTGTTTCAAATTGCTGTTGGGTCTTTTATGAACCCAGTGGAAGCAATCAAAACCAAAAAGACCCCCATTCCACTGATGGTTGATCAGTTACCTGTTTGGTCCAGTGCCAAGCAGCAATGAGGACAGTGTCCCATAGAAGAACAAGTCACAGCATTTTGTGTTCTAGGTTAATGATGGTACACAAATATATTTGAAAGGTTTGTGTCATTTTGTCTGAGTGTTTGTGGGATTTCTTCCCTCTTCCTAGAGATTCTCCACTGAGACTTTTGCACCTGAGATTTTAGCACGAAGTTGCTTTTTTTCAACATTAACCCTTATTACAAAAGCAGGAGCTGGGGGTTACAAGAGCTGATTTGCAGTCAGAGGATATGAAAATTATTGTAAGTCAAGTGGAAAGGGCTGGTCATCAAAAGAAAGCAGCTGTGTGGTTTCCTGATCTGATAAGGACTGCTAAAGGAATGGACGATGTTGATAATGAGCACACACAAGAGAATCTGGTTCTTGAGTCAGAGTAGATATGAAAAGAAATTGTATGATCTATAATGAGACTCTACAGAAATATGACCAAGGAGTTTGGCTGTAGGAAGAGGTCAAAAAAAGCTTGATTTTTAATGGGCAAAAGTTAACTTGTATTTGCTATGGCAATATAGCAGCTGCAACCTGTCAGTGACTGTTGAGAACACGATTTTGATGACATTTTCAATTATAGATTCAGAATGATTGAAAAAGAATTACTTACCATCTCTTGAATTTTGCAGGATCATTTCTGACTTTTTTGACCTTTGCCAGGCCCTGCTCTTACTCAATATCAGGGAACGTTTTGGAAATGGGTCCTTGATTTGTAGAAGAGACAGCAATAGGAATGCTAGGGAGAGGAAAAGTCAGACGAAGTAGTTTCTATTTTTTACTCTGCTGTTTGACACTGAAACTTTTGACAGTTCATTTAATCTCTCTTTTCTGTGAATTCATAGGTAAGACTTGAAAAGTAGAGCTTTTCTCAGAAATACTATCCATGTGAAATGATAATTTTTTCCATAACCAAAAGATGAAAACATGAAAAAAAGGCTTCTTCTTTTCCCAAACTTCCACTCTCTTCCAGCTTTTGTAGAGCTGAGATGTAGTAAGAGAGTGTGAAGAAGAAGAAGATAAAAATATATTTCGTTTTTAAAAGTAACACCTTTCCTTTTACAGGATTGACAATGGTTTCCAAACACAACACTTTCGCTTGAAAAGTAACACTTCTAATCCTTTCCTGCCATTTCACAGTCATTAGGCTACAGGTAAAATCCACATGGAAAGTGTGCACACTTCTCAATTCTGCAACAGAAAACTTTGGCAGAAATCTTCCTGACACTTTTATTATCTTTTTTTTTTTTTTTCTCCTCCATTTTTATAATCTCCACTTCTGTCTGACATACAGCTTCTCCCTTAAAACAAGTTTGGGGTCCAGTTATGCTTGAGGATGAAAAGTATGTTCAAAAAATGTTGGCTCTCTCTCATCATGGGTGTGATAATGTTTCCCAAGGGCCTCTACAAGAGGCTATTGCTTATAAACAATTATTCTACCTGGAAGAAGAAGAATTAACTTCAGAAGCCCCATAGCCACAGGAACAGAGTCAAATTACTGTACCAATACAAAGCACTGAAGACTGAAAGATAAAAATCAGGGTAAGATACAGAATTTGTATGTGGGCCTCCAGTGTATCATCGACATAATTTAGGTGCCAGGGTTCAGGAGAGTAGTCCAGGTCCTAAGCCTGATTAGATCACAAGAAGAAAAAATGTGTTCTTTAAGCAAATAAAGTTGTTCAGCTGGGTTTGTCCAAAGTTTCTTCTGCCTTGACTAGCCTGAGTGTACAGACATGTATCACCTGTCTAAAATGGTTTGTGGTCCCCAACAAAAGCTCTTCCGTGCCTACATTCCCAAAGGTCCATAATGGGCTGCCTATGGTGTTCCTGTACATAATCACAGGACTGTGATCTGTTCTGAAGTTGGCAGGTGGTATTAACCACCTGATTTTGATTCTACCACCTTTCTAGGTCACTGAGAAGCAGCGCAAGCCCTGCTGCTCTGGGATGCCAGTGCCTGGCCCCTGTCCATTCATCTGGAGCAGTGCTTCCCGTAGAAATAACAAACATATTCTGTCCCTGTGAAGCTAGCACTGTGCACAATGAATACAGATGTGCGAACATGTGGGCTGACCTGTGCCTGCATCTGGGCACACCAGGGGTTCCTGTGGTCTTCCTGAAACCCTATAGCCTTCTCCTAATCAGGGTAATAAAATGTGCCTGTGCCTAATTTGAGTTTCCTTACTAAAGCTCAGCTATGACAATCAAATATGTGAAGATTTCACCTGCAAATGCTGCTTTAAACTTCCTATACCACACATTGTTAGAGTGCTTTGGCTGTGGTAAAGTGGCTTAGTTAAATATACATATTAGAAAAATATCTCCTTTTGCCTCTCCAAATCATGCAGAGCTGGTAAGTGAATATCTTCCTTCTAGACCAGGTTCTACATAATTGTTTCAATATTCCATTTTAATATCCTTGGGTATCAATGGATGGATCTTGACTGTACTCAAGTGAAATATTGTGAATCAAATCATGATGACAGAATCTTGACTCTTTAATTAATGTGTTAACATGTACCTGTAATGCTTGATTCCTACAAATGACAAAATTAACAACTTCATTTAACTACGTTGTTCTCAGTGGAAATGAGCATACTTAAATGTTCCATGGTGCTATTTACACTTGATTAATTACTTGTATTTATGAATTGTCTAAATTACCTTGCATTAGAGGAGGATGGGGACTGTAGTCCATGAATAAAATTGAAACTTCAGCCTTCAAATGCCAGTTTGGTGTTCTGCCTTTGTCAGAGCTGCCTCAGAGCCTGTTTGTATGAGGCTGTTTATACATCTTCCTGTCTTGGACCCACAAACACCTCGGTTTAGATTTAAACTGTCATTTTATGTCATGTCAGTAGAGCAAGGGGGAGTGTTGTTATTATTCTGTTTTGTAGGAGTGAGCTAGAGGTGTTGGAAATGTGGGTCCTCTGTCATCTTTGGATTTGGCATAAGAGTTCCATGGTAAAATCATTCTTGCCCATCCATTTCTAAACTCAATATGGGGACATGTAGCATGTTCTACTTGTCAGGGTGAGGGCTTTTGTTTAGATAAGGGCTTAATCTGAATATATTTTGAACCTGGATGTTGATTTTCTAAGTGATATATTTAATAGGACAAACCAAACTACACCTCTGTGCTGTTGAGCGTCATGGTGGGATCCAAACTTCATGGCTAGGCTTCTGACTCAGTGCCTCTGTTGGGCAGCTCTGATCCCCTTTCTCTACCAAGTACCAGAAATAGGTTTTATTTATTGCCTACAGAAATCAGGACTCATAAACTCATGGCTGTTGGAAGCCAGTAAGTTTCTATTTGTTTTGAAGAGGGCAGCAGCTTTAAATGAGGTGCTTTGCATAACTCACACTTGAAGTTCATAGAATAGTTTGTGTTGGACTAGATGACCTTCCAAAGTCCCTTACAACCCCCTGCAATGAGCAGCGACATCTTCAACTAGATCAGGTTGCTGTACTGTTTTATGAAAGACCAAATTCACCAGTGGCAGTGGGAAGAACTAGCACCTGGGAAATTATTTCAGTGGGAAAAGTGAAAAACATGCATCAGTATTGAATAGATTTTCTCATGTGATGTACTGATTTTGGAACTGGGTTAGAGCAATAAGAGGGAAGGACCAAATACAACACAGGCTAAAAAGAAAACATTGATGTATAAACACTGAAAGTAAAAGTATAATAATAAATCTCTAAACAATTTGTTATTAATTGTCCCATTAAGTACCCCAAATCATATGCATCCTTCTTGTTTCTTTTGGTAATTCTCCACTGTTTCCTCAAAGTGTTTTTGTAAAAGAGTCAAAAATATTGAACAAGCGTGGTTCAATCATCTTGATGACAACCAGAGAAGGAAGTTCTCTAAAGTCAGAAGCAAAAGAAAAGCTGTCCTTTTATGCACTCTTCTTAAAAATATATATATTGAAAAGTACAGATCCTCTTCATGGTTCAATAAGAGCAATTGTAGCCTGTAAGCGTATTCCAAGATAAAACTGAAGCTCACATAAATCTTAAAAATTGATTGAGTCCTAGATGAGAATACTATTCTATTGATTTAAATCCTCATGGACATGGCAATCAATTTTTTAGTCTTATTTAAAGAGCAAATTATTTTCTAAAATTATTTTCCATTTATCAAAACAGATTCTATATAAATATAATGAAAGCACATAAAAATGGAATGTAGAAGTTGCAATAAAAAAATCTCATGTTTTATTAGATTTTTTTTTTTAGGAGTTCACAGATATGTTTGGTATAGGCTGCACAGCATTCCCTTTTTATTCCCACTCTGGTGAACAGTCACCAGAGTAATAACCAGCTCTGAGATGAATAATTGAAATTTCTTAGGATGAAACAAACATGGAAAGCATAACTTGATTCTCTGAAAATAGATCACCATTTTACAAACCGATCATTTGTTGGTTAAGATGACTAAATGCGTACTCCATCCAGGGCTGTTATCCACCCCAGGCAGAAAAGTTTTTTTCAGTACAAGTTCCTGGGTGCATGTAAAACAGTTAATAACAGCATTATTAATACTTAGAGCTCATCTAAGATGATGAAGCAATCAGAGCCTTTTCCAACCCCTTATTCATCCTTGCATCACCCCTTGTGGGAGTCAGGAAAGTGTTAGTTATTTTAGTTTTCAGCCAAGAAAATGAGGGAGTGGGGTGCTGAGGTGTAAGTACAGGTAACCTAGGGCGAGAGAGGAGGCACCAGCCTGGGCAGACAGCCCTGTGTCCCCTCGTAGCAGTCTCAGCACCCAGTGTGGAGCTGCCCTGGCCACGGTGCAAGCACTCGGTACTCAGGCAGTTTTGGCAGCTGGTGTTGGGTGTGAACAGCCAGATCTCCATGGACATCTCCATTAATTCTTCTTCCTCTCTCTTCTCTAGATCCCTATTGAGATCTTCTCTATATACAATGCTGTTTTGGATTTATCTTGTCAGCAGAGTATCATGTTTCAAAAAATAACAATGAAACTCTCTTACTCCAAGATAAGGGAGTCTGTTGCATTTGTATAGTTTCACTCTGCTTTTTTTATTCCACATTTATTCCTTGTACAAACTTACGTAGGCATTCATGAAAGGTATGTGTCACAAGACTTAGCACCTGACCTCTGGTGCTTCTTCTTTTCTATCTGTTTCTCACTGGAGCTTTCTACTTTGTATAAAGCAATTAATATTTCCTGGGTCAGGAAGGAATACTGCTTGGGAATAGGAGACTGACTTAATACCTCTATGATATGTTGGGGTTGCACAAAATGCAGTCTCAGCTCTTGGCCCCCAAACAAAAAAAGTGCCACTCTCAGCAGTGATCTGGTTTGTGCTGAGAAAATTACTCAGAACAAAAATGGGTCAAAAGCAGAGAAACCTGCCTTGAAGTGGCCCATGGTGAGGTGGTTGAAGCAGGGACATGGATTTGAACCTGGAACTTCTACAAGCCTGATGACTTATCTTCTCCCACCATAGCTGCTGAGAGATTTTGGTTTTTTGTTTTAAATCTAATGAGAAATTCTAGGCTGACTCCAAGAAATGGCCCCAATGAAAGTTTTGTCTGTTTGTCGACCTTCTTGTCCCAACAATTTTGCAAAGTGGTAAAACACAACAAAAATGTTTAATCAAAAAGCCTCTGGTTAGTTAAACTTCAAACCTCCACACTGAGGTTTATGGTATTTGGTTTAGCATGCCCTATGGTAGGTGGTTTTGCTTCCATACTTACAGTTAATTTCATAATGCTTTTAAAATATCACAACCCAGAAAAAAACCCCTCAAGTTACAGGTGCTGCTTTGCAGATTCCAGAGAATACCTGATTTGAAATGGAGGTATTTTTTAGAAGGTCCCATTTAGATGATGAGTCACTGTTCTCAGGAGGGCAGGGAGCACCCACCAAGGACAGCCCTTAACAATCAAGGTCACAGCAGAGGAGGTGATCAGTGGCTGGAAAGAGAAAGAGGCATAAAATGTCCTGATTTAATCTCCAAGACGTGTACAGTCTCTGCTCAGCTTGACTAATATTTTTTACTGACAATCCTCTAAAACTAATAAGCCTGTAAGGATTAAAATAAGGCTGAAAGGGTATAAACAGTAGTTGTTGTGCCTTGGCACACAGGGCAATCCCTGTGGATGAGTCTCTGGAGCTTTGTGTTCAAGTGCACAACATGGTGAAGGCACAATGCAGCCTGGCAACACTAAGAACAAGCTTGTTGCTACTTCAGAAAGTCACATTAAAAAGACCAGCAGCAGATTAAACTACTGCTGTTGCAGTAAACAATTGTGAAATTGAATTATATTTGAGCTTCAGTTCTGCCTCCCTGCATCCTTTGGTGTTCATACCTCCCCGTCTTCTCACTGAAATCCAAACTGTGATTTTTAATGATGCTCTGAGAAGGATTAGAGCAGACAGATAATCACCAACCCCACTTACTGCCCCCAGCCATTAGCAGGAGGGGAGTCCCTGCAGATAGCTCCTTTTTGAGAAGTACATTGGATTTCCAGCAGTAGCAGATGGACTGCATGAACCACTGAAATAGCTGGTGTTTTTCTTACATGTAGGGTTGTCCTGACATCTAGAAATTAGCTGAAATAATTCCAAATTCTGCACAGAGGCGGTAAGAGAGGGAAAAACATTTCTGATAAACATGCAGAAATCCTGCAATTAATCTAGTGTGTGGCTGAACTCTTTAATTTTCTTTAAGTTTCTTTAATTTTTCACTAGGAACACTGTCTTTATATTAGTATTAACTGAATATTAAGGTTTACAGTATAAAAGAAGTTTTCCTGAACACCAAAGAAAATAGATTGACAATAATATGGGAAAAGCTATATCTAAGCAAACTGTTTTCCCTCCTTGCTTGTTTCCTACAGAAACACTCTAATGAACAAAAGTGGACATTCAAGTGTGTCAACTTCACAATGTATTTTTTTCCTGACAAAGTTAATTTCTTTATGTAATTAGTTAAAACTCTTTTCTGCTATACAAACAAGGGCTTTAGCTGTGTTTAAAACAGTAGTTTAAAGTGCTAATTCTTATTTGTGTATTAAACCTTGCTGCTAGATGAGGTGTAATTACTCATGTATATCAAAACCTTCCTGGGACCCTCTGTAGTTCTTCAAGTCCAGGTCTGATGGTCTTTTGTCTTTCAAATTGAGGGCTTTGCTGGATATTTAGCTTTGCTGTTCCTTAACAGGAGTGTCATTTTCATTTTGAGTGCTCCTAAGTGATCACCTCTACTATTATTATCTTATATCCGGATCTTTATTTCTTCTGAAGCTTATTTCTGGAAATTCATATCATTTTTAGTGGATGATCCTGAGGGTCTCTTCCAACTGAAATGATTCTATGGTTCTGTGACATTCTTGCTGCTCAGCCTTTGACACTTCATGAGAAACGTATATATGGAGTGCGTTTTTTTTTTCTCCATAGACTATATGATTTGACAGCCAGGCCACCAGTGTGTAGCCAGCAGGACAAGGTACCTGCTCAGATATCTGTTTTATCCTTATTTTGCCCTGAAATGCATGAGAATTTCTACCTTTGCAATTCTTTAAAGTGAAGCCCAGTTATTTCTCATCCTGTCCTCCAGCTCTTAGATAACCAAGCTGGTTGTACCACGGATTCAAAGACCTGAGCCAGGCTGGAGGTGAAGATATCTAGAGGATGAATGGGGGAAAGGAAGGCGGAAATAACCATCTCAAATGTACAAAGTGTCCGAATGGGTAAAAAAGACTGAATGTATGCACAGGGATCTCCCTTTCAGACTAGTTTTGATAACTCCTCAGTGAAGGTCCAGGGCTTGTCTCTGGTGCTCTTTGAGTCTGACCTAGCAGCTATTTTTATAATAATCACTCTAGAAGTGCTCCTTTGCTGGATCCTGAAACTGCATGTGGTAAATGACGCTCTAGCCCAACAAAGAGTTTGTGTTCTCAGTAGGTAAGAAAAATAAAGGAAGTACAGTGTTCCTTTTTGAAGGCAGTTTGGAAATTAAAGGAAGTCTTCCCCTTTTATTAAAATCTATGACTAGGTATTGTGCTTCCTTATGTGTACCTAAACTCCCCAATTCTATTCCATTTCTTTTATTAAGGAAAGACTTTCCCTGTGAAGAGCGTATGAAGCAATAATTAACTTTTGAGATTGTTAAGTGCCAAGATTCTGTCAAAAATAATCATATCTCACTTCTTAAAAAGAGTTTAACAATGATCAAACTACTTTAGTCCAGCTATTAAGCACATTTTAAACAGCTTTTAAAAAGTTATAAATAACTTAAAGACAGCCAAGTAAATGCATAAAATGGAAGCAGAAATCAGAATAAGACCATTGTCTTTCATGTATCACTGTGGAAGAGTCAAGATGCAACTTTTAAAATTCACATCCTAAATTAGAGCATGACAGGCTTCTTTGGCTTCACTGTTTTCTAGTAACTTTAAATAAGGTTAGCTTTTTTTATTGAATAAGTTATCTTTAAAACAGCCATTTCATTTTTTTTTTTTTTTTACAAAGTGTATTTCTTTAAAATACAACAAATGGACAAAGACTCAACTGATAAATACCAATCGGCTGTCCTAATTTTAAACTTTTGTTACCGATTTCTGTTCAATGGCAAGATGATTTTAGGGACTTACAGGTGATATGTGGTTTGCACTCACATACAGTTAAAAACTGGTATATCTGTCATTGCTTTTACAGTGTTGTTTTTATGAGAACAAATCCTCCTGAATAGCAAATATACTGAGACATAGAAACAACATGGTTGTAAGACTGAACTGTGGCTCCAGGCTAGCTCTGCAATCCTTTGACAAACCTAGAGTCATACTTTTCCAGCATCATGCTCTAACTTACATTTTTTTAAAAGGTTGGATGTTTCTGGCCTCTTAATGTTAACATGACATTTTGGTAATGGGTACCATTTCATTAGTCACATGTATTATTAGCTGCAACTGGGATTATATGAAGACAAAGGGTAATCTTGCACCTGAGAGACCCTGAGAGGTAGAATCATAGAATAGTTTGGGTTGGAAGGGACCTTCAAATGTCACCTAGTTCAAGCGCCCTGCAATGAGCAGGGACATCTTCAACCAGATCAGGTTGCTTGGAGCCCCATCCAGCCTGGCCTTGAATGTCTCCAGGGACAGGGTATCTACCACCTCTCTGGCCAACCTCTTCCAGTGCCTCACCACCCTCATGGTGAGGAATTTCTTGCTTATATCTATTCTAAATCTACACTCTTTCAGTTTAAAGCCATTATGCCTTGTCCTATCACTGCTCTAATAAAAGGTCCCTCTCCAGCTTTCTCTTTTGTCCCCTTTAGGTACTGAAAAGCTTCTATAAGGTGTCCCTGGAGCCTTCTCTTCTCCAGGCTGAACAATCCCAACTCTCTCAGCCTGTCTTCACAGCAGAGCTGTTCCAGTCCTCTGATCATTTTTGTGGCCTCCTCTGGCCCCTCTCCAACAGGTCTGTGTCTGTCCTTGAACTGAGGGCTCCAGAGCTGCACACAGGACTCCAGGTGGGGTCTCACCAGAGCAGAGCAGATGGACAGAATCACCTTTTTCAACCTGTTGGCCATGCTCCTTGTAATGCAGCCCAAGATATGATTGGCTTTCTGGGCTGCGAGTGCACATTGCTGGCTGATGTCCTGTCTTTCATCCACCAGTACCCCCAAGTCCTTCTCCACAGGGCTGCTCTCCATCCTTTCTACCCCCAGCCTGTACTGATACTGGGGGTTGCTCTGACCCAGGTGCAGGACCTTGCACTTGGCCTTGTTCATGAGGTTCACATGCATCCACTTCTCGAGCTTGTAAACCACAAACTATTTATTCCATTTACAGAAAGGATGCTTAGAGAAGATGGAAATGTGAGCAGTGTGACAAGCTCTGTGTTTGAGAGACATGTGCTCAGCAGGGCAGCCACTAACTAAAGCTGATGAGGTACCTGGCTTGGCAAAATGCTGATCCCTTTTGCTAGCGGTGGTAAAACCAATTCACTGCAGGGACACCAAGGTTAAGTGATCAAAGCCACAGGATTTTCTGACTACTATCCTCTTGCACGTTGGCATATATTAATTTAATGGAGCTGTACAAATTAACACTGATATGACTGATAATAAGTTTAAAAACAAACAAATTGTGTCTGATAAAGGACACAATTAGAAGTAGTATTATATTATGATTTGGTTCTTCCTTTTTTAAAATCATTCTGTTGATAGATCTTTACATGCCTTTTGACTTGCTGTGCTGTTAAATTTCCTATTTCCAAAACTAACTGACTTCTCTAGTTGCTACTCTATAAAACCAACAAGAGGAAGTTTTCCTCCCTTATATGCTATTATAAAAACTATTTTTATCTCATGGAAGCTTCCAATGCATTCTTCTGCATTGTAATTATCATAGTTATAGAGCAGTGGCATTTGCATGAAGCAACAATTGCATCAGGAATACCTAATTATTCACCCCACCCTTTGAAAAGGTGAAATGAAACAAAACTGAGTTTTTCTCCAGATCTGAAGCCATAACACAATTAAAATGACCAGTAATTGTTAGGGTGTAATTTGGAACAGGTGAGTAATAAACTCAGGACTCCTGTGCCAAAAGGACTGGATGTACTTTCCCTGCCTCGGTCCAGGTGAGCCACTGGGACACAGTGGAGATGGCTTTGGCAAGGAGGCTGCCAGAAGGAGCTCAATCTTCATACCTCCTTCCATTCTGGAGGGAGGTAACACCACTCCAGACTTTCTGAACTCTTGCCCACATAAGCCCACATAGTTCTGTGTATCCCCAGATGCTCCCAGGCGCTCCTGCTGTAAGTTCAACATGCTCTCAGCTGTTGTAGGGATCAATTCCCCAGACAGATCATACTTACTGTATCAGGCACCAGTGCACAGGCATGAAAACACTTTAATAGGAATGCACTTCTATTAACAGTGTCATAGATATAACAGCTGCAGAGCCTTCTACAAACATTGGATGAACCTGGCAACGATTTGCTTCATTTATACTATTCTCCTTCCTTGAATTTTTTTTTCCAGGATTGATTGGTTGTCAACCACTTGCTGAACATCAGCTGGGTTTATTTTAGTGACAAAACAGTTTTTCACTAATCCTTAAAATCCACTGTGCTGTGAATTTGTGAGGTTTTCCATAAGGTCTTCAGACTTTCAAGCTAAACCAGAGGATCCTACCTCCAGTCTCCACCTGGACACCACCAGATATCTCTGGAACATCACTTGGTGCTTTTACAAAAAGTAGAATTTTTCCATGTAGAAAAAGACTGGGAATTATCCAGTTGTGCTCTGTTTCCTGCCAAGCCAAGTAGCCAGCCTACTTCCTGGCATGTTATTAAATAATTTATTGCCATGAGCAAAGGCAAGTAGCAGGAAGGGAAACTTTAAGTCAGTTGTACGAGCACAGCTGTGTTAAAGACTATTTCAGCAGGATCACACAGAATCACAGAATGTTAGGGATTGGAAGGGACATTGAGTGAAAAAGGCTTTTATTCATGCCTTGGGCATGGATTATTCAAAAAAAAAAAATGTTCAAAATCAGACTCATTTAAGAAAAAACACTTTGCAAATTCTACACTGCCAGGTCTGACAGAGCCATTAGCGATGCTCAGCTCTGCCCTGACTTGGCTGTGCCTCCCTCTAAACTCTGCGACCTCCTTGCCCTGGGCAAGCGGGCTGAGCACCAGCACTGCTTGGGGTTGGACCAGGAAGGCTTCAGCACCCTGTCAAAAGCAGACACTTACGACCTGAATTTGCACCACACAAGAAGGCTGTGTCTCCTTTAAACTTCCAGGCTGTTTAAACTGCCCCTCACTTGAGATTACAGCTGCAAATGATATTCATCCTCAGTCAGGAACAGGCAGAGAAAAATTCTCTTTTTCTTTTAAGATTACAGCAAAGCAATCCTTTTACTTTCTGTATTTAGCATAGTAGAGGCTGTAGATAGGAACATTTTTACAAAAGCCATTTTCTAGTGCTGTGAATTCAGCTTCAGAGCTCACTTGGCATTTGATGTCTGCATGTGATTTGCAACTTCAGATGCACTTAAAAAGGAATGAGACTTAAAATAATTGTAACAGAAGCAGTTTTTTCTCTACCGAGATGTTCTCACTTGACAATTGAGCCAGTCACCTGCCTCCATGAGAAGACAATAGCAAACCTCTGCTCATCCTTTTCCCACCACATGGGCAGCAATGTGGCCACTCCCAGCCAAGCGAGTTCTTCCTTTTTCCACATTCACATGATACTTTCTGCATTCAGAGAATATTTTGTTCATAGTCTGTTTTGAATATCCTAGAAAGTCAAATAATGAAATATTTTTTAATATCTTGAAGGTGCTGATGCGCTGCTGTACCACACTGATTTAGACCCTACTGAGGTCTCTAGAAATAAACTAATTTTTGTCATTGGTGCTTCATCTTGTCATCAAAGCATTATTCTGCTGCCTTGTAAAATGCCAGCTAAGCAAAGACTGGGTGCATAGTCTCTGCCAAATAACCTAGCTCCCCATCCCACTGCCAGATTCTGTCCCCCAATTGTCCAAACCATCAGAGTGGTATTTCAGTCCAGGGCTTCCTTTTGGAATGAGTTTCTGCATTCCCTAATACCATATGAGACAAACCCAGGGACAATTTGGGGACAGTTCACAATGTCTTGAGCCCATGCATGATCTTTCCTTACTGTCCTGGAAAGCCTTATATCTTCATACTCCCCAAATTTCTGTTAGGTTGTGCCTTACTCCATGTAACACATGCTCTCAGTATCATGGCACAGCACTGTCATATTTTTTCAAGTTCCAGGAATTAAAAAATCACAGAAAGTCACAACAAGTTATTAAGGCCCTCTGCCCAGAGGAGACTGAGAGTGGATGCTCTGCTACATGCACAGGGCCATCTGTTGTATAAAGGGCTAGCCCTGAAGGCCAAAAATTGCTTCTTGAGCTGGTGTAGATAATGTATATGTTCAGCAGCTTTTGAACCATGTGCATTTATCATAAAAATGGGAAATGATAAGTGCTGAAACGATGACCAAAGAATTAAGTATTGCTTATTGCCACTATAAGACTATTGATGGGTCGGGACCTCTGTGGCATCCTTTTAATAATTTTTATATTAATAAATTATGTTTCACTTCATGCTACAACTGACATAAATGGTTTACAGGAAGTCATTTATTTCTTACCAAGCAGATACTTAATTCTGATATACAATATAAATAGTTGTTTAATGACGATGCTCCAACCTTGGCTATTTAAATAATTGTATCATTATCCAGGATATAGTGATAGGTGAGAGACCCCAGCTTACTCTGCAACCCCTTAAAGTAGGAAGTTGGGTATTTTTAAAAAAAAAAAATCTATTGTGTGGCTTGGTGACAACAAAAAAAGACGTGCTCAATGCCGAGTTTCATATGGTTCAAATGGTCTGGAAGAACTGTCACACTCAATGGGCAATTCCCTAAAATACAGCTTGAAAGCTTATTCTCAGTTTATTCAAAAGCATAACAAGGGGGAAAGAAAGCCAAGAAGAGAGAATAGCAAGAGCTCAGGCCAAGAGCACACTATAGTGCAAACCGAAAATACTGAATTTTAACCTATAATCAGGGCATGTAGTTCAAAATTATACTATGCACAGTATTGTTCTTTATAAAAAAGACAAACTGGAAAGAAGCAGTTGCTGAATCATCCTGGCTTTGTTGTCTGCTCATAAATCCAGTTGGTTGCTGAACCCTGGGAGGAGCTTTCCAGGCACCTCGGAAGCGTGAAGGAGGATTGTTGCTCTGCTGTTGCTCAGCACAAGCAAAACACAGCACCAAAGAGACTTTGGGCCTCTTGACACTTTATCATCATCATCTGCATTTCCAGAACCTGGAGTCAGAGACTGGATGAGGTGGTTAATCCTGAGCCTGGAAATAATTGAGTTGTATCACATATGCTTGCACAGTTCTTTTTCCTTCCCTCTTTATTATGTATAGTTTTCTGCACAGAATTTTGCCCTAGCATTGGTATATGGATGTTATTACATGAGATTATACTTTATATAAAAGACAGGTTTCTAATTTTCTCTGTTACACAGAGTAAAGCGTGAAATGGTGGCTCCTACACTTCTAAACCCCAAATGAATGTAAGAATCACAGAATGGTTTTGGTTGGAAGGGACCTCTGAAGATCATCTAGTCCAACTCAAGGAAGAATTCCATTATTTTTGAAGTATTTTGCAAATTTCATGATGTTTAAAAGCCAGATGCCTATGTTGAGTGCTTGAGGTAGTTAGTTCTTGAGCTCTTAGGTGAGTTCCAGGCAATTCAGATATTAAACTTGTTTTTTAAGATACGTTTGCTCTGAAAATTGCATTGAGTGTGTGGTGTGTATGTCACTCCCATTTCCAAATATGAAGTGAGACCTGGCAGACCTGAAAACCTGCTCTGCACAGAGCTCACCCCATGGGTCATGGTGCTCTGGGTTTTGTTTTGGTATGGAAATAAGGCACCATGCACAGTCTGCTTCATTTTATGTCTGCATAACACACAGCAAAATATTTGGAAAAGAATAGCAAAAGAGTAGCGTTGGACACTGGAGGTGATATTAAGAAATTAATACCCCTTAAACAGTGACTTCTGCTTGTACCCCTTGTATCTCAGACATTTGGGCTCTGGTTGGGACTGTACTGACCAAGCAGGATCATGACTCCAAGCAGCTCACACTGGTGTATCCACATCGTTATGGCCCTGCATCTTCTCAGCAGTACTAATTACTGGAAATAATAATTACTTTCCTGTTGATTTTAGTGCTTGAAAAGGTCATAAAGCTTGTAATGTCTACACTGCGGCTCACCCATGGGGTTTTTTCACAGCAGGAAATCTGGGGGCAGAGCTGCACACCCTGTGATGCAGTATGCAGTCTGCTGTTCCCACAGCCATTCTCGTCACTATTTGCAAAACATTGTTAGATCAGCTGAATTACAAATATCCTCGTTTTTTGGCCTATACCTACCTCTAACTACCCAAGCTTGTCCTTAACAACTGGCAACTGTCTCAGTATTCAGCTTTGCACATCACCTGCACACATCCCTTTTTCCAAGGAATTTAACTGATATATACATCTACTGCTGAAACCATAGCAACTTCATAATTTTTTTCCCTACACCCATCTATCGTACAGGTGTATCTCTGTAATTCATGGTGTCATTTCATAATGATGTCCTGTCTCTCCCTGATCCAAAGGTGAAAGAGGCAGAGATCACAAGCTTAGTACCAAACTCTCTTCTTCCTAATGTGTCTTCTCAAAGAAATCCACACAGTGCATTGCCTCTGCTTGATACTAATGAGAAACTCTATAGATTTGTGGCTGAACAGCATTATTTCCAAAAGGAATTTAAGAACATTTTTGTTGACTTTACTGCATAATCGCTCACCAGGGATCACACAGTGATCATTTCATCTGTTAGTAGAATGTATCCATTTCTTGGAGAGAATACAGGAGCTCATATTATGGTTGACAAAGCAATTTGAGATAGGAAATAGACTGTACCCAATTGAAATTATAAACATATTATTCAGGAAGAATCTAATTACCTAAGATGGAATTTGGCCAAGAGATGAAAGCTAATCTTATTCTACCCAGTGGTTACTTAACCTCATATCTTTATATAGAGATATATAAAGACCTACAAAACATTTATGAAAAATCACATATTATTCCCACCCCTCCTCACATCCGCACACGTAGAGTTTACTCTTTGACGAAAGGATTTGCCTTTTTTCACTTTGCAAAGTTGCTTCGTAAGGTAAGATCAGGAAACCTGCAAATATAAGATATGTAGTTGATACACCATCAAAGACTATGGAGGCTGAAGAAAGAAAAAATGTAGAGGACAGTGCAGAACTGTAAGGTCTGGTGCAGCTATCAGTCACTGAATCCTCTGCTAGAAAAAAAATGTTACAGCTCTTTGCCCTTTCCTCATTTCCACAAGCACCTTTCTCTACCTCCTGACCCCTTGAATTTTCACAGGCACTTTCCAAAGGCCATTGAGTTTACCGGCTTGCAACTACTCACCTACGTACAAGTTACCACTTGGCAGTAAACAGGATTTCTCCTCTCACCACGAACATGGACATCCTTCTGTTAAAGCAGCTAAGGTGCAAGTCCAGCTTTGCTCACACCAAACCTTCCTGCATTTCCTTTGCAATTAAAACTTTGTTTTCCATTTTGCTCCCCTCTACAGCACTGAGTCTCTCAGTTTCCTTACAAGGTGCAACAACAATACATACTTTGTTAAAGCACAGGTCTGGCTATTTTTAAAGTTTTGCTAAAATACAACTCCAACTGAGTTTTCAGAAGAGAAGCATCTTTTGTAATTGTCAAATAAATTTGCGTGAGAAAACTCTCATATAGAAGCAACTTAATTTATTGTTTCTGACTTCACAGCAGCCAGGATTAGGGTGAAGAAAAGGACTAGGTATCACACAAGACCATTTCCAGCCACAGCTAATATCAACTGTCTTTTACTGTTGCATGGAAAAGCAGAAGTACTGAGAAACACAGAGAGCACATAAAATTTGAATAATAAATAATTTTTTCCTCAGATACTTATCATTACAATAAGGAATAGTGAAAGAATACGCATTATACAACATTACCTAAGGCAGCTGAATGACTAAGATGCTTATTGTTATTTTAAGTAATCAAAAGTAGCTGCAGTCTTTAAAAGAGTGGCAGATCAACCCTATTTAAGCATACTCTTTAAAATGGGTGTTCATCAGCTGTTTTTTTGTAGGAGGAATCAATTAGTAGAACCAAATTGTAGCACTGAATAAGTACATCAGCAAAAATAGATGAAGCGATCACAGCATCAGCAATTGTCATCTTTCCCCCTGAAGAAACAAAGGCAGATTTTAGCATCTTCATGGGCTGCAAGGGACAGCAGGCAAAGGAGTGATAGGTAAATTTTTCTGTATGTCTTTTAGCCTTTCGGTAGTAGCATAGTAGAACTGAAATCTGATGGTAAATTGTACATGAACCACTGGTTTTCTTGCTGAGTACTGAGTATTTCTGATTTAAAGTTTTCTTCAACGCAGTCAGAATATTGTCAAACAACTTTGATTACAGAGTAAGCTACATACTTGTCATGCACTTATCATAAAACCCTGGTTAGTTAGGCAAATTTCTGAGGGACACCAACTCTTTCAGTTGAAGACATGAATTTATGAAGACTGAAGCAAATCTGTCAGAGCATCTCACAGGGTTTCAGTCTGGTGGTCAAAACCTGCTCCAGTTTCAGGATTATCTCTTTGTCAGGAGTAGATGTTTCTCAGTGTCAGCTTCCATTGTAACGCAAGGTCAGGTTCAAAAAAGATTAGGAAAAACTAGACCATTTCACTCCTAGGACAGAATCAAATGCTGCCTTTTGTTTTTCTCTACTTCTTTATGTAACATGGTTTTAAACCCTGCAGGTGACAGAATTTTTTCACTGCACCTCTGTACTTCTGAGTGTAATTTGCCATAGTGCCCCCCAGATTCAGCCTAAAATCCCACACCTGATGCCCTCTCCCCTCATGACTTTCTACCAGTAACCCCCCAAAGCCTTCACAGTTTTGAGCAGAACACTACCATAAGACCTTCCTTGTTTTCTTCTTGTGCTAGTACTGCATGGTGCAGAGACTTTCACAAAATGGGAAGAGCATGGCACCCAGGAGCAACCTCATAAATCCCAATACCAACTGCTGCCCCAGGGAGTGGAGCACACAGTGATACCAGAAATTGCTCTTGACCTCTGAGAAGCTTTGTGGGAGGGCCACATCTAAAATACCAGTTGCTGTACATAAAGAAAGATCTATAGATGTGTAAGATGATAACATCACCTCATATCTGTTTGTTATTTATTTTAACCTAGGCATCTTTTCTGTGTTATATTTAGCCAGAGGTGAAGAGTAAAGCAGTGACAGGACAGAGCATGTTCTCCAGGCATCTTACTGAAGCTGACAAATATTGTCAGGGTGAAGTTTTCCCCTATATGATGCTCAGCCTTACTGAAGACCTAGTGAGAATAGGTGAACCAGTGAATGTAAAATGTAAACTCTAACTTGTTAATTAATCAAAGTGTCAGCCTGTGATTTCCCATCACATGTATTAAGGTATTAGTCCTTGATATGCAAATGTGCTGTTTAAGTGAAAACCCATTGCTGGATAGACTTAGAAAGGCTTAAGTCTTGTTAATAATAATAGTTACAACATGAACTTGGCTCTTTTTGCTGAGTAGGTTTTGGCAATACAGGTTCACATGGGTTATAACTTCCTTTGAGAACTTTTGCAATTTGTAGTTTATAAACATTTATTATACAACTATCTGTGTGATAGCAAGGGAAACACAGGCTGTTACTATCTCTTTTTAGATACCCAGACACAGTGGGTAATGAGAGAGACTGGAGGACAGTGGTATGTCTGATATAATCATACTCTCATCAGAGGTCTCTGGTTTTAGGGCAAGTGTCCACAGAGGATTATGAGGTGGGTTGCTAGGATGGGCACAACAGAAAATTATCAGAAGTTAAGCCTGATGTATTAATAAATGTATTCCAAGTTACCTGTTCAGCAACACGTATCTATGTGGACTCTTCCTCCAGGGAACGTAAACTGGAACAACTTTGTTTTATTGAATTATAAATTATCTCACATTTATTGTGAGACAAGAACATAAGAAAGGCAGCTACTGAAAAACATTGCCTTTACTGCCTGATTGTGTAGGTCTATCATATTTCCACTGATGGACAGTAATCTGTTTTATTAAAAGCTGATGATAACAGGCTAATGCAAAGATCTGCTTTTAGAAATGTTTATTTTGGTACTGAGAATGCTGTGATGCTAGTATAGACAGCAAAATATAATAGAATATTTGTAATGTGTTTATTCAGCTATCTCTAACAAAATTGATAAGACAAACTTGCGTCAGGAAGATGGCTTTGTTTTGATAAATTATCCACAGAAGCCTTGCTCTTTAGAGGTTGGCTGATTAATCAAGATTCTCTGTTAATTTATAATGTCTGCTGTGCATAGATATATGCACTGACATATGAGCTACCTCGATACTCGAAGCATACTTGAGCTGTGATATTATTGCTTTGCACACACTCTTTCCCCAAATACTCCAAATGAATTTAGAATAATAATTGCTTTAACACCAGTCCTCTTCGTTGCCAGCTTTACATTTTGTAATTAATTTACTCTCAGTTCCCCTCAATACAAATGAGGGCCAGCTCTTTCCCCAAGCTCTGCTCAAAGAAAAAGCCTACAGTTGATGAACTTCTTGTTCCTCCTTGCAAGGCTGCTCCAGGCACAGGGGCCTTACCTGGGCTCTGCAGGGGCCTGGGATGTGTAATGACTTGAGAGATTAAGACAGAGCCAGTGGGGGAGTGTAGAGGGGCATATTCATAACACCTTATAAGTACGTAAGTTAAGCAGCGTGACTATTGTGGCATCTAACTTCAAATGAACATTGAGAAACTGAGAGGATCTGCTCCGAGGCTCGAGCTCCTAGATCCCTGCAGATGTGAAGGGAAGGAAGGATTGTGATCCCTAAATCCCGCTGTTGTTTGCTTTGTGACACACTGAGCCGCCCGTACTCTCCTGAGCTCAGACACCGCAGCTGTCACAGTGCCTCAGGGATCCCACTGCAAATGGAAAGTTGTCTGCATTTGGGCTGAAGTCTCCAAGAAGACTTCTCAAATTGTTTTTTTCTGTTTATTTAAATCCTTGTTGTGAACCAGGAGCCTGTGCTATGCTGGAATGAACGGGCTGTGCTGAGGTTTTCATAACTTGGACAAGAATGTGTGAGGTGTCCATGCATGGAAGCTTGCATGAAGGTAATTCTCCCAGAGTCCTGGAGGGTCATAGAGGAATAACAACCCAAACCATCTTTCATTCTTGAAAGAGAAGAGAGCTGTCAGGAGGATAAGCTGATGCCCTGGGGACTAAAAATGGCAAGCAGACACAAGTGCTTCACTAATTGTCAACTGGTTCAACCTTTTCTGCTTAACTCCTAAGTGCCAGTAATGTCTTTGTAACCCAGACACCGTAGGAAATGCATTTCTGCATAACAAACAATTGGAAAAAATTATCCAAATTTAATTATGAGTCTCCAGCTGAGCTCTTGTTTTTGATTACTGCTTTATCACGCACAGCAAAATGAATATACAAATAGGATGTTGTAAAATGTTAAAATTCATTTAGAGCCTGCACAATTCAGGTCTGAGCATTTTATCCTATTGACTCAGTTCTGTGCTGTGATTTGTTATTTGCCAGACAGACCTGCAAATATCTGAGTCATAGCACATAAAGCATAGTCTGCTTTGCAGCTACTGTGGGGTTACATTTAGAATCATAGAATCATTTTGGTTGGGAAAGACCTTTAAGATCATCAAGTTCAATCGCTAACCTATCATTGTCAAGTCCACCACTAGACCATGTCCCTCAAAACAATATCTACACATCTTTTAAACACCTCCAGGGATGGTGGCTCAACCATTTCCTTGGGCAGCCTGTTCCAGTACTTCACAACCCTTTCTATGAAGAAGTCTTTCCTAATATCCAATCTAAACCTACCCTGGTGCAACTCGTCCTCTAGTCCTATCACCTGTTACTTGGGAAAAAGAGACCGACCACCACCTCACTACAACCTCCTTTCAAGTAGTTGCAGAAAATTATAAGGTCTTCCCTCAGCCTCCTTTTCTCCAAGCTAAACAGCCCCAGCTTCCTCAACCGCTCCTCATCAGACGTGCTCCAGACCCCCCACCGGCTTCTTTGCCCTCCTCTGAACTTGCTCCAGCACCTCGATGTCTTTCTTGTACTTGGGGGCCCAAAAATTACTTATAAGGTTCTCCAAAGTGAAGAAATGAAATGAATATTCTTATTGATAACTGTACATACAAAATTTGGAAATATAAATGCACATACAGTACATGCAAGGTAGAAACAGGCTGAAAAATGACTGTGGGTAGTGTAAATCCTACTGTGGATTCCCGACTCCTTTGAATTGTTCCCCCATGACTCTGCCATTTATAGTCATCCCTGCACCTTCCCCTTCATTAAGCAGCCTCTTTTTAACAAGAAGATAGTACAAATCTCAAAGGGTAAGTAAAAAAACTCTAATAACTTTGTGAATTCAGTTATTTGACTCACATTACAACAAATTAGTTGTGTGTGTGGTCAATGTTATGTTCTGGATCCTAGAATTGCTTCTCCTGTAGTATTATAAATGTTCTGAGGGAGTGACAAGGATTTTTCAAGAGTAGAAACACCGGGTTTTTTAGCAGGTGAGAGATTTTCAGAAGACTAAACTTTCACTAAATCAAGTTGACTATTTTTTGTTTCAGCTGAGCTGGAAAGCTCACAGTATGGATGATATGCCTGTTTTTTCAGTTTCGTTGGGCAGTGCTCCGTGCATTTACTGTATATCCCTCTACAGGGTGCTGCAGGGTCAGCCAGTGCCCCATCCTCATCCAAGTCCTACCAAACACAGATATTTGCATGTGACAGGTGAACTTGTTAAGCTTAGGAAGGACATCTTATATTTCTCTTGAAACAAGCATTAAAATTGTAGACATGATTAAGGGTCAAAACATTTTCTCCCCTTCAAGAAGCTCATTTCTAAGGAGCAGGTATTTTTCAGACTTCCTTTACTGTAACATCCCCTATGGAAGAGATCTAAAGGCCAAAATAGTGTATAAATTCTTACATGAAAAAAAACCCTCACTATTGCCTTAAAGGACAAACAATGGCAGACAGTGACTTCTCATTTCTAAAATTTAAACATTTCCTGAACACAAATAGGGATTTAAGGCTTGGGATTTAAGGCTGTTAACACTGCACCAACCTTGAATGCTGCCACTGTATTCAGTGGAAAAATCCCAGGCTTGTTCTGGGTTAGTTATGATCAGAATCTAACCTATAATAGCTCCAACTTCTTTAAGTCTCTATTAGTTTTTCAGAAATGGTTTGGACTTCAGAATTTAGTATTTGCCAGCGCATCCCTCAGTTTCCCCTGAGGAAAAGCTGAAATGTGTTCATGTGGAAACGTAGCTGTGTTTTGTTAGCTTGTGAATTTTGCAGAAGCAGGTACCAGAGTGCACATCCTTCAATTTGCAGGATGGGGTACTTAAGCTGCATTCTTTCCCATGCTTGTCATCTAAAGAAAAACAGTACTGCCAAAAAAATGATATTTTTCTGAGCATTTTAGATCAAATCTGAGGAAGAGAAAGATAATAAAATATGTTATTGTATATTTATTTTATAATTAGACTTCCATTTAATTTATTTTTCAAAACCAAATATGTTTTTGTTACAAATCCATAGCAATGACAATTTAAGTTTACTAGCATTCAGAAAATAAAAAAAAAAAAGAGGAAGATGAAAAAGACCCAACAGTTGTTTCAGTACAGACTCCTGGAAACCAGTTACCCAACCCTTCCTTCCTGCCTATGGAACCAGGTGCCCCTGAATGTCTTTGCACCTGAGCAGCTCAGCTGCAAGGACAACTTGGATGAGCACGTTGGTTGTCCTGTGGGGGAAGTGTGGGATAACTCTGCTTCCAACACCGATACATGGAGACAAACCTTGGACTGCAAGCTGCTCTGCCAATTTATGGAGGGCTCTCTGGCTGCTGGGGAGGTACAGGGTACAGAGGGGAGCGGGGTCAGATTTTGGGTACTATTTACAGGCTCTTCCTGATGCCAGCTCATACAAGGAAATTTGCCTCCTTTACATCAGAAACACCAGTTGGAAGAATCGTGTGTATTAGTAGCCACTTAATTATGACTTGGGGTGGTGTTTTGCTAATTTTCTGCATGGGCCTTGCAGGTGTCTGAACGTGCCACACAACTCATACGCTTACTGAAAGGTAAATATGGGAAGCAATTCAGTGCCCCTGCCAGCACTCAAAGGTACTCAGCCCTCAGTGGGAGGACGTTTTTGAAGCCTCTAGACTTTTACACAGCTGCTTATGCCCTTAACACTTAAAACACCTTTATGGTGTAGTGGGGGTTTTGTTTGGTTGTTTTTTTTGTTTGTTTGGTTTTGTGGTTTTGTTTGTTTGTTTGTTTGTTTGTTTCTTTTCAAACTGGCCCCTGGATGAAGCATCTGTCAAATAGGTTGGTTGCTCCTAGGTTGCTCCTTCTCCAGACCGCGGCGTGGAGGTCCCAAGTCTCAGTCTGGGCTCCAGGGCTCAAAGGCAGCACAGCAGAGCTCTTGACCCACCCTGGCAAAGAAGTACCAGATTTAATATTAACATTAAAATCACTCATTGTACATGTAAAATTCAGATTCTTCCAGCCTTATGTGTATGTCTTCGGGGAGTCTGAGGAAATAAGATAACAAAATGAATGTGGGGAATGAAAGTCTAAAATTGTTAAAACTTACTCAAAATTCCTGTGTAACCTCATCTAGCTGTTCCTGCTCCAGTGGGGGGATTGGACTAGATGGCCTTTCGAGGTCCCTTCCAATCCCTAATATTCTGTGACTCTGTGATAAAACACAGCCCAATACTTTACAAACAAATTAATGAAAACTCTGTGTAAAACCGCTGTACAGAAGACATATTTCCCATTTTCCTTCGCCCCAGGAATAGGCTGGGGAGAACTTCCTTACAGCTGTGGCAGAGACCTATAATGACTCACTTCCATCCATTGCATTCCCTAAACTCCTTCCTTAATTATCTTCACCAAATTTCCCAAAGATTGCTGGCATTGGTTCAGTACTCTCATGAAAATGTTCTCATCTATAGCAATACAGTATTTACTTCTGTCTCTTTGTGAGGCTGTATTTACAAAACATCATGAAATTTCCAGGTAAAAGTGGCTTTTTTGGTGCAAATTCGAATAGCAAGCATGAAAGATAGATGAAATTCTAATATAAAAGCAAATGATTGAGAAAGAACTACTGGCATTGAGGATTATTTTAAACTATACATTTAGCCAGATTAATTAGACAGGATTAGCTTCTACTGCAAATTTATGCAGTGCCTTGATCATTGAACTTCACTTATAATTGCTCGCTTGCATCCTCATAAAAAGAGATCAATGGTAGTTGATGAAAGGCTCCAATTTATTGTCCCTGCAGAAATAAAAACAAACTTATTGCTGTCATACAGAATGGTCACACAGAGAATTTCTAGGTCCTTACTTTGAAAATAGGATTCTTATTAACGGAAAGGGTTTATTTAATAAAAAAACAAGAGGTAAAATGTTCTTTCATACTGGGATCAAACTACCTATTATTGCTTTGATATACTTTTTTAATAAAATAAAAAGCAATTTTCTCTTTCAGATTACATTAAAGCATGTTTCACAGAATAAGTAGAAGGGAAAGTCTAGTAAGTTCCCTTCCTTCCTTCGTTCCACTTCTTTTCTTCTTCCTTTTTTTCCTTCTTTCCTTCTTTCATTCTTTTTCTTTTTCATTTTTTTCCCCTCTTGCTTTTGAGGTTGATAGCCTAGTGTAGTGAATGGGACTAATTTATTGACTTCCGTGGATTTAGGACTGGATCCTAGATCATCTGCAAAGAAACAAAAATCACTGAAAGATCTGTTTCTAAACTGACGGCCTCCAGCTTGACTCAGTTGTCTCTGTGCTCCTCTCCTTAAGTGTTTTCTTGTGGATTGGAAGCGTTCTGGAGTGGGGAATATTGTTTGTTTACATGCAGAGTAGCTAATGCAATAAATGTTCAATTCATTTTACATCCAGGCATTTCCATGTTTCGTCTGTTATTTAATAATGCAGCTGGCCAACCATGCAGATTAAAATGATCATAAGAGGGAAGAACTCCATTAGGTTTCTTTTCTATACAACTCCATAGGAAAATAAGCTTCATTATTTCTGTAAATGACAGAATATGTGTTTTAAATTGACAAATTCCCCTTTCAAATTCTCTGTACAAATCAGAGTAAACAAGTCACATCTGCATGTCCAGCTACTTCTTATAGTTTATATTCACCTGCTTCAATATATATGATAGATTACACATTTAGCATGATCTGTTTTGAAACAGCTGTCTGAATTCACGGAGCAGTTGCTGCTTCTGAAAGTACTGGGCATTTTTAGTTTCAGCTGAGATTCAGCTATCTGGAAAGCAAGTTTAGAGGTTTTGTACTTACATCATGCTAGGGGGGACCATTGTAAGTGCGTATTGATTAAACAACCAGGTATAAGGTGGAAAATGCAGTTTAACTAAAAACCCAGTTAAATTCAATATTAATGAACCATATATAGTAGGGAAATAACTGCTACCTAGGAACATTATCTACAGAAGGTAATGAGGCTTCTACAGCAACAAAGCAACTCTATTCTCTCATTGTTTGCAGCGCATGTGAAATAGTGCTGCACAGTCTAACTGGATTCTTCTGATTTACAGTGGAGAATAATATTTATCTTTGCCTCCTGGTAAAGCCCTTACCTCCAGCCATTTTAAAGGGAGTTTACGTACCTTTGCTGAGCTATTTACCCATGCTCCCTTTATTTTCAACACAGAGGCCAAGTCATCTCAGTTCTTCCCAGTCTCCCAGGATGGCTGAAGTGCCTGGAGGTGCTTGTTAAGGGGCAGCCAACAGCTTTTGAAATAGCTGAAGGGAAGCAGAGAAATCTCACTTTTACTGCATGTTTCCTAGGTGCCTTCCACTTCCAGAGCCTGCTGGATGTTGATTATGAATCTCAAGGAAATCATAAACTCAATGTGCATTTTGGGGAATGGGAGAACATTTCTGCACATTACTTGGGAAAGCCATTTAGGTCTTGCAGCGCAGAAGAGCCCAGGAGTAGCGACCGGCTGTGCTGCTGACACATGGCATTACACAGACACATGGTAAAAAGAGAAAAAAGAAGCCTTTAGTCTTTCCTCCAGGGAATGACATTTTGTGTTCAACAGCACCAGCGGAACAAAACAAACAAGCAGGAGGTTAGAGAGGCATGTTTTGCATAGCATACAGTATAGAAATGTAATGAGTGGCTTAGAAGTGGTAACTGCATTTGTTTCCAGCCTACTCATTAATTGTTGCCGTAGTCCGTGTTTCTGTGAGGCAAAACTAATTTTTAAGGCTTGGTCATGAGCCATTTCTTTAGTCAGGTTTTCTTTTGTTTTCCTTTCTTATTTGTGTATTTCTGCTTTTAGACTTTGTGAATATACAGTCATGGCATGTCTTTTCCCTCCTGTTCCAGATGAGAGAAAAAGTTGATTTTGGAATCTCTTCGATGGCTGAATTGAGCACAGCACGTTTTCTGCAAACACTCCTCCTGAAATCTCCCGATTTAAACTTTCAATCGTGTATTACTGCTGTTTGTATGCAAAACCTCTAATTACATTGCCCTAAATAATAACCTCCAAACAGAAAGGGTGACAAAAAAATTGCTGTACTGCCAAGGATTTTGTAGACCTTGAATCTTCCTGGGAAGGAAACAGAATATGGAGCTAGGAATAAAATAAGTCTTCAAGTAGTTTTTGGTAATAGGTTTTGTCATTTTCAATTAATTTTTTTTAACAATTATTCTCTGGATATAGTGAGTAAATGGAACATCTTGTTTGTTAATTGATGTAGAGTGTTTTACAAAAGATGTTATGACATTTGCCTCACTTTGTCTACATCAATATGACAGTCTGTTTAATAGTTCAGTGTTTTTTTTCCTCATGTTTTTACCATGAGGACAGGATGGAGTCACTCTTCTTTCTGTAGTATATACTTACCTTCTCCCCATGCAATATTCATCTTGCCTCTTGTGATTTATTCAAAAATGTTACTTTAGATTTATTTGCTGCAGAGACTCATGAATATTGATTTGTGTAACCTAGTGTGTTTATTTAATGAATCCAGTGCTCATTACACTGGAAGTGCGTTGTTAACTGGATTTACTGAAACTGTTTAAAATAAGAGCCCTAGGTATCAACTGGCTTCAAATCTCTTATTTCGGGGATTTGAATTAATAAGAGACAGATACTAGCTAATATGCACTGCACACCATGCTGGCACACATGCAAATGTGAATATTCAATATTACTCTGAATTTTTAGGTAGCAAGGAACAGAAAACCTGCCCTTGATATCACCTGCCCTGCTGTAGGGGAGCTTTCATGGAGGAGCAGGCAAATGTCAAAAGAACTGAGATTTCTCTTCCTGTGAAAGGCTGAATGAGAAAAATGCCTTAAACATCAGGATGTACCTGTGTGCCTATTAGTCCTTATGGGACATGGAAATGTTGTGCATTGCAAAGGAGACCAAGCACTTTACTTAAGAAGTTTGGAAAATAAATGAATGGGGTGATTTGATCAGATAAATATGATAGGAATCACCACTACTTACTAATAATAATAATAGATTCCTATGCACTAGAATTGGAAAATATTTGGATGCTGTTAGGTTTATTATTGGACGGTATTGCTTATATGTTCCTTTTCATACAATAAAATGAAGCAATAATTCTGAAAAATAGTTAAGTCCATGCTTACTGCTCTGTAGCAGATTGAAAAACACTTAACTTTTCCAGCAGGAAGAAAGGAAACTTATTAGCACAAAGGAAAAAAAAAAAAAGGATCTGAGGTAAAGCTATGAAAAGATGCTAAGAAAGCTGTGCCAACAACCATACTTTAGGGGTGAAATAACAGTGCTAGGATCAGTATACACAAAACCTCTTTCACTAATATTTTCTTCATCTGCAAGATTTGCATTTGACAGTTGAATAATTTTGTCACACTCTTTAGTTTGCTTTATTTTGCTCTTTTAAGAGAAATCCCTGTCTTCTGATCCCATTTCTGAGGAATTTTGGGGCTATTATGATGCTGCAATGTCCATTGCTAAGTGTGCCTTCAAGCACTCCTTCCCTGAGACACTCCCAAACTTGGCAGCAAATGGAGCCACCCCCAGATCCTCCTGCTGCTAAAGCAGTTGGTCTCACTGTTTGGCCCACGTAGGACCTGGCCTGTGAATTGCAAAGGATGCATGAGAGTATGTGAGCTCAAATTAGCCGGAGTTTCTCCTCGCTGCTGCCTAAGGAGGGAAATTTTGCCAGCTCCAGATTTACCAGGGACACTGAAGTGGCTGCTACAGGGTGCAGCCTCTGCCAGGTCATACAAAGTGACAATGAAGACAGATCCACGATGCTCTTGTAGCCCTGCTGGTAGGGAGACAGAGGCTTTGAGCAACTGTGAGCCCCCTACATCTAGTCTTTAATTCTGTTGTTGGGATAACCCTTGTTCCCAACCAAAGTGGGCAGGAGAACACCACCAGAAAAAATGGAAAGCATAGGTAGGTTGCTTTTTGGTTTTTGTTTTTGTTTTTTCCCTATATCCTCTCTGATTTAAAAATACAAACTAAGAGCTCAGCCACTGAAGAAAAATAACAAATAGATCTCTGTTATTCCAGAGGAAAAATTCTGTCTTTGTTTACCTGAGTTTGGGAGAAATCACCTAGAGACTAATTGGTTCTTGCAAATAATGTGTGAGCAATGCAGATAAAGAAAATGCACACTTTCAGCCAGGAAGTGATGGATGGTTAAAAAAAAAATCCACTTCCATATGAAATACCCTGACATTACTTAATAGCAGATCTGGGTGTGAACTTTAATTCTGCTGCTTCCATCTCCGGTGGTGCAAATTGAACTCTGTTTTTTCTGACCCATTCAGGCACTTGCAGTTTGGCTAATTGAGAATGGAGGCATAGTAAAGACTTGGGATCTACATAATTAAGTGGATTTATTAAGGAAACGTGTGGATTCAGGGTTCACTAACCAAGACCTTCTAAAATGTTGATGGCCCTAAAGGCAGGCTGGTGATTTCAAGCTGTCTTTGAGAGGCAGAAGCTCCCTGCAGGCTGCTTTCCTGATCCACTGAGGTGCCCACAGATGGCTGACCACAATTTCACTTCCTGGGAGGAGGTAAAACCCTGCTCTTCCTTGCTAGAGCACTGAAAACCACAGCCCTGGGTTCTCCTAGCTGGCTCAATCACAGCTCCATAAGTACAACCACAATCAGTCATACTGCTCAAAGGCTGAAATGGTCTGTTGTGGGCTGATACTGACTGGATGCCAGGTACCCACCAAAGGCAATCCCTCACTCCCCTCCTCAGCTGGACACAGGAGAGAAAATATAATGAAAGGTTCATGGGTGGAGATAAGGGTCAGGGGAGATCACTCACCGATTACCATCATGAGCAAAACAGACTTGACTTGGGGAAAATTTATTTATTTCCTATTAAATCAGAGTAATTAGAAAAATAATAATAAAAAATCTTAAAACACCTTCCCCCACCCCTCCATTCTTCCTAGGCTCAACTTCACTGCCAATTTCTCTACCTCCTCCCTTCTCAGTGACATAAGGGGATGGGAAAGGGGGGGCTTTGGTCAGTTCATCACATATTGTCTCTGCCACTCCTTCCTCTTCAGGGGAGGACTTCCCACACTTCCCACACTCTTCCCCTGTCCCAATGTGGGGTCCCTCCCACGGGAGACAGTCCTTCATGAAGGTCTCCAATATGGGTCCTTCCCATAGGCTGCAGTTCTTCACAAACCGCTCCAGCGTGAGTCCCTTCCACAGGTTGCAGTTCTTCAGGAACAGACTGCTCCAGCCTGGGTCCCACACATGGTCACAAGTCCTGCCAGCAAACCTGCTCCAGTGTGGGCTTCCCACGGGGTCACAGCCTCCTTTGGGCATCCACCTGCTTTGGTGCGTGGTCCTTTCTGGGTTGCAGGTGGATCTCTGCTCCACTCTGGACCTCCGTGGGCTGCAGGGGGACAGCTGACCTCACCAGGGTCTGCACCATGGGCTGCAGGGGAATCTCCGGTGCCTGAAGCACCGCCTGCCCTCCTTCTGCACTGGCCTGGATGTCTGCAGAGTTGTTTTTCTCACATATTCTCACTCCTCTCTCTGGCTGCAGTTGCACAGGATTTTTCCCCATTCTTAACCATGTTACCCCAGAGGTGCTACCACCATCATGGATGGGCTTGGCCTTGGCCAGCAGCATTGGCTCTGTCAGCTTCTCACAGGAGTCGCCCCGTAGCAATTTTGCTGCCAAAGTCTTCCCATGCAAACCAAATACACGGTCCCAGCCTGGGTATTTTCTTCTACACTAAAAGTGTATTTAAGTTAATGTTATTTAGCACAAACACTAAATGAACTAATTTCATGCTCTCTCACAACCTTCTTCAGGGCGCAGCATAGCATTCCATGCTATCTGCTGTGACTGTCTCCTCATAAGACGGCTTAGCAGAAAAGAAAATAATGCTAAAATCAAAGTCACCCTGGTGGAAAGAGTAATTTTCCTGAGTCCTTTTCTGAAAGAAGACAAATTTTTCCTGCATTTGTGTATCACTTTTCTGCATGTGTCCCTAGACTGTAAGGGTTATAAAAGAGAAAAATGAATTTTTCCTTCTACAGCATAATGTAAGAGAAGGATACAACTATGCAATATTGAAATTACCTCAGAAAAAAAAAGCCTTCAATTTTAAAATAAAATATTAAATAATAATTAGAGATTCATGAGCTTTTCTATCAGAGGGACCATTTAGCCTGACTTCTCTGTGGGAGTCAACTCCACCCATCTTTTCCTTCACCAAGTGCAACATACTCACACTTAGCAGGTCACCTGGACCACCTCTTAAGATTTTGCAGTCTTTGAAGTTTTTAAAACTCGAGTTTGAATGTACCTCATATTTCTTGGTCAGTTTTCCTTTTCAGAAGGACAGGCTAATAATATATATATATCCAAAAGTATGACAGCAGGTTCATTCCCTAAGTTTGGCACAAGTGCGAGTCTGAAACACTTCTCTATAACCCAGTAAAACAGGAAGAAGGCAGAAAAGATTTGTGCTGATTCTGTAGATGTTAGAATTGTTAACTTTATTACTGAATGTGAGGCTACTTTTGATGGTGTCTCTGCTTTGAGTTTAATCTTTAGCTTACCTCTAAAGGGAAGCAATCATAACTAAAATATTCATTATATCCAGCCACAGATACATGTATTTCTTGTTTGATGCATGAGAGAGAAGTCATCTTTTCTTATCCCTACCTGTTAGTAAACTCTACAAGCCTGCTTTGCTCTGTGCTGTCCCACAGCATTTTTTGCCTTTCTACATCCATCGCAAAGCTTCAGCAAGCTTGGCTTGTTTCCAGAAACCATTATTTGTGACAATTAAAAGACAGAATTCAGAACATCGTATAGTAAAAGCCAACAAAGTACAGCAGAAATATTTTCTGATCTCAGGCAAGAGCTGAGAGGGAAAATAAAGATCAAATGCCATTTACTGAACTTTCTTTGTAGCTTGCATAGATCAGGAAAAAAAAATCATTTTGTTGGTTCTATTATCATTCTTTCAAGCAGAACACAAAGCATTACTGATACGGTACAGGTCCATCTGCCAGCTGGGGGAGAAGAAGAGGAAAAGCAATTAGGAACATTATAAATTAGGTTTGCTGCCCTGGGCTGGAAAGATCCAGTTAAGCATGCTGCAGTTCTGAACAAAGAAGAATAGGAGATGAGCCAAGACAGAATTTATCTTGCTCTTATCACTTGACCTGTTTCCCCTGCTTTCCCCAAGCCCTCCAGCCAAGGATATATCTGTAGACAAACTACCCCTGGCTCTCAAAGCTGAAGTCAGGTATTCTATGTATAAATTCACTTTCCTGAGGATGTGTGGGCTAAATACGAGCCTGGACAGCTTACTCTTCCAGTCTGATTCTGTGAGAGAAGAACTTTCATTTATACACCTCAGTGAGGACACTCAGACCTCATTTCCAGAGCAAGGAACTAGGTGACCATTTCGACTTGCCCTCCTCCTGCTCCCATCACCTCTCTGACTCAAATTTCCTTGACACGTGAGCCTGAAGCAGCAAAAGTAATTCTTGCCCTATATAGGCAGTGGAAAATTCATACCATCTCCAGGAAGAGGGCACAGAATTTACTCTCTTACAAGTGACCTTGTGCATTTTACATGTTTGTCACATGTCATCTAATCAGTGTTGGCTTTGCATTTGGGGACAACAGTGGCAAAGAACTGTTTTTGTTAAGCTTCTTGCACTTTTTTTTGGCAGTCTCAGTATCTTTGCTTGGTGATTCTGCACAGCACTCCTCTGGTATGCATGTAAAACAGTAATGGGAAGCGAGTCTCTGAGAAGCTAATGTAGACCACATTACTCTCAAATAAGCACATCAGGCAGCTGGTACAGGTCCAGCCAGACACAGTTCCCATGAAACTAAGCCTTATCTTTATGTTTCACTGTAATCTAAAGGAAACAATCAGACCTCTTTTGTTATGTCTGCTTTACAGCATTTCTGCTTGCAAACTGAGGCTGTAGAATAGACCATTTCTCTGTGCTTTTTTGTTTGTTTGGTATTTTTTTTGTTTGTTTTTGTCTTCGTCCCTTTGTTCCCAGAGCTACCATGACCTATTGCCCTACATGGGTATGTGAAACACAGAGTCATAAACATTGCTACTGCTACCTTAAAAACATCTCTGTGCCATGTGCAGCTCACCCTTGAGCCTGCAGTAGATGTACTAAAGCCTCAGTTATTTTTGCAGGCAGCATCACTTGTTTTTCCATGCTCTTCACATCTCGCACCTGCTTGATGTGCAGCCAAACTGCCTCCTGCCAGCAGCTAGCCCATGGTCAGCCCTGCTGCACCAGAGATGCAGATAGGCTGCATCTGCCAGATTATCAGCAGGCACAATTGTCCCACTGATGGGTCACAGGTTTGGACAGGAGCAAAGTGATTGCTTGTTCATATCTAAATAGCTCTGGTCTTTGGAATAGCATAAGGCCACTGTGCGCTGTCTGGTGTTTTCACAGTTGGGCTCTGGGATCTACCATGGGATGGCTGATAGGTGTTTCTTGTTTACATGTGTATGTATATCGCAGAGGAGCCAGCAGTGAGTTCTACATATGTCAACAGCAGTGTGGAGCCTGACAACCACCTCCGTTGCCCATCAGCCACCCAAATCAGTCACTTTCTGGGGAACATCATGGGCTGGGACTGAGGATTAATCTGTCAGTATCCAACTGAGCATCTGCAGGCTGGGCACAGCCTTTGAGATGGATGTTGCTTCAACCTGATATGAAAATTGTGCAAGATTATCTCCTTCATCAAGTCAGAGAATAGCAAAAATGGCCATTTAAATAAGAGCAGAATTAAACTTGAATAGAGAAAAAATGAAACCAGTTGTCCAAACAGAATTAATTTTTATAACTTTCACAGTGGTTTATAAATCATTCCCAGATAGTTCATGTTTGAGTAAAAGCTTTTCATGGAAAGCCAATCTTATCTTAGCACAAACATTTTGCTCCTGTTGTGTGGAAAGATGTCTGGTTCAGTTTGTGGAAAGAGGTTAGAAATACAACCTTGTTGAGAAATGATGAGATTCTTGAGACATTCCAGGAATAAGAAACCACAAAGAGAAAAGGTGGAAAAAGTGTTATTAGTTCTCCAGTAGAGGATCAGTTTACTCTGTTTGGAAATGTTGCAGAAATTTGCTCTCTTCTTTTGTATGGCACTAGGGATATCAGGATTGATTTTTAAATATAATGATATAAATTGGAAATAAGTTTCAAAGGTAAACATCACAGAGCAATGTTACCCCTTTGTACTGATGAGTTCAGTTAAAAGACAGGTAGACACATGAGCATTGTAAAGGAGCAAAGCCCATGTGAGTGCTCATAATGCATGTCAATTTTGGTTTATTTCTGGCCTTAGGAATGGGTGAGCCTTTCTCATAAGACATTTGCTCCTATCCCCTCCTTTACAGAGGTGCTCATCTTCTGGGATCTTGGGGAAAGCTACCTCAACATTACAGAATTAAACCACAGTTATTCAAACAGAATTTTAGTAGGATTTGGTTTCATAGCCTCTTTTGTAAATTTGCCCATTCATCCAGCTTGGAATTTAAAACCTGTTTAAAGGCATCATTAAACATTTCAGTATACTTACAGGATAGATGCTACAATTTCTCATTTAACAAATTAGTGAACTGATGCATATAGGAATTGGGTAAAATTCACCACTCGCATGAATTTTCCCTTGTGTCCTCTATCACTGAGTTCGTATCCTGCATTACTGTGTAGCTGGGATCAGAGATGCATCCAATAAGCACGGAGTAACCTATGGGATTAGTCCCCGAGTGAGAAAGGACATGACCTATTGTCTTCAGTGGCTGAGGATCACCTTAAGAATGGGTCACCAGAGGAGGTGAGAATGACTTCAGGAGCTTAGGTGTTGGGTTAAGGGTTTGATCTGAAGTCAATTGAAGAGAATGGAAAGATTCCACTGGCCTAAGTGGGTTGCTTAAGGTTCTCACAATTTCAGCCGTTTTGGCAGTTCATAATTTAATAGGTGATAGTGGAGTTATCTGAATGGAAAGAAAAGGCATCTGTTTCAGTGAAAAAACCTAAAACAGTAAGTTTTACAAATCAATGCTTCAGCTAGTTCAGTATCCAGTTTGGAATAACATTTCATTTGGGAACAAATGAAATGATACTTCTGAAAGATTATTTGTGTGGGATAAAAATAGACTAGGACAATACAAGAAAACTGTGATAACGAATGCAAAGATACAATTTTATCTTCAGATTGTGAATATAATTCTCCTGTTATTTTATTAATTCTCATTAGAAGTAGGTTTAAAATGAGGTGCTGATTTATCTCATGGAATTTAGCAGAATGAAAAGGAAAAAAAAAAAATCAGTTTTGCTGTCTTTCGTTTTAACATTCCATTGGTTATTTGAGAGTTTGTTGTTTGAACAGGTTTTTACAGTGCATCACTTCAGATACCTTAATGTTTTGATTTTGCTGTGAATTGTATTCCAAGAATGCTTCTATTTTGCCCAAATGTGATATCTTTTAGAATTCATTACATTCAAAATGGTCTGTCATTTGAACAAAAGATCAGTGACTGTACAACAAATGAAAATCAGTTAGTGAATATATGTATATTCACATCCACATTAAAAACCTTAAAGTCTGTTTTTGTATTTATATGTAACAAAGTCAATTGTTTAAAAATAACTGTTAATATTATGAGTAGTTACAGAATTTTTCATTGCTTCTGTTTATCTCAAATAATTATTTCAAACACTAGCTTCTTATCTCCTTAATCTTCTTTCAAAATCCAATAACTGAAATAAAATTATGTTCTAAAATTATACCAGAAATCAATGACCAGAGATATTAGTGGATGTTTCTTGACACAGATGATACTATTTTCATAGTACCATAATGTTGGTCCAGATGCTCAATTGTCAGTTTCAGGCATTGAGTAGGTGGATTTGGGGCCAGAAGCAATTGCATTTGGCAGGCTCTGGAGTGTCTATGGATCTATGAGGTTATTTATGACCTATAATTACAGCTCTGCTGCCTAGTGTGTATTCCTACTATGCACAAAATCCCATCCCCACTTGCTATCTGAACATGATGCTTCATACAAGTGGGCTATGTGGGCCTCATTAGGAATTTCTGTGGACTTACAAGAAGACGAATGTCTAGTGTCCTGTTTCCTAGATATTCAATGTTTCTGAAGGAAGAAGAAACATGCTTTGAACCTTTGTTTTTCTATTTATATATGACCTAATATCACAAGTTGGATGTATACAAAATTTTATTAAGTTCTGACTGATGCTTTCCATGGCTGGTGAGTCACTCTTCGTCAGAACTGGGTGTATTAAAGTGTTTGGTTGATTTAGGATGTAGATGTAAATGGCAAAGCTCAGTTTATGAACTTCATTATTTCTGGGGTGAGGCTTTCCATACAGCTCATTCATCTACCTGATTTTTATTATCTCTTTCTCAACAACAGCCACTTTCTTAATAGGCATTTTGACACTGAGCTTTAATGGCATTTTAAAAGATGACAGACCCATGCAGAGAAGCTACAAGTCATACGTATTAAATTGTTCAGTCATGAGAAGATCATTCCATCCCACAAATGGGATTTCTGCTGTTCTTTTTCCATTTAGGTTTTAATTTTTGCTCTGGTAGTTTGAACATAATACTCTATATAAAATAATTTCCTTTTGCTTTCAGGAAAGACTTCTTTTTCTGCTTGCCCATGATGTAGAAGAATGAGTGAGGCAGCAATCAAAGGATCCCAAGCACACTTACATTTTTGAGCACTTCCAAAATCAGTATAAAATTGATAAAACAAAGGTCTCCAGCATTAATGTACCTAAATTTACATTACTTTGTAGATGACTATTCCTTTATTTGTAGAAGACACTTTGCCTTCAAAATACATTGCCTCTCCATACCAGAATAAGATTTGAGTAGGTGGCTTTCCAATTCTGAGGCAAAACCAGATCAAATCACTTATTGACAAGATTCTGCTAGCTTCTATGGCTCTTTGTCTCAGCAACCTCAGTCAGTAATTCAGAAAAGACTTTCTTCTCTGGACTTATAACAGAATGTTTTATCTCTAAGCTTCGTTTCAATATACTCTTCACTTGCAAAAAACCCTCTACATTTTAAGTGTATGCATATATTTAACTGACATTAGTTTTTGCAATGAACATGAAAATGTAATATACATAGCCAGCTCAAGCTCATTACTATGCTGTTTTAATAACCTTCAGAACCATATTTGTGCTAAAATACTTTTTTTCCTTAACAACCTGCATTACTTACAGACAGCACTGTGCTCTTGCTGTAGGCAGAGGAAACATCATGTTTTCTGATGGCCTGGAGCTTTTCACCCTGTAGATATGGTTGCAAACAGATAAGGGATGTAGTCTTGCAGAGAATGTAGATTTTCTACCATGCACGGGGCAGTTTAAACCTCATGCATGTGTTCTCTGCTTGAAAATGTCTGTCTGGTTTACCACATGTTTTTTAGCTCTGAAATGCAGGCTTTCTGCAATATGTTCTCAGCATAATTCTGGACGAGTGCCTGTGTGAATGGAGGTGCTCACAGTGAAGGAGTAATGTGATCTGTGGAATAGATTCAGTATGAATGGAAGCGCTTTGACAGTAGAGATTGGACAGACTTGTGTGGGATTTTCATTCCGCTTACAGGAGTTAGAAATCGTTATTTGTAGTCATTACTCCTTTTCCAGTGTGACGCACCTCTTAATGTAAAAACCCATCTTTTTGCTAGGGGACAGGCTGTAAGAGGATTTAGTGTCTACAGTAAATAGCACACCTTGCTTTTTTCCCTGGTGGTTTTATGGTTGTCTCTAGGTTTTTATCATCTGGATGTACAAATATGGACAGGCCAGTTATCTTGTTTCGTTGTAAAGATAGGCGTATTTAAAGCTGTGAAGATAAAACATATTTATCTCTGCAGTGGTGATCTCTTTCAGAAGTTGTAGCAAACTGCTTCACCAAGGGAAGCAGAATCACAGAATCAGACCCTTTGGGATGGACCTCAGGTACCTCCAGTCCAACCTCCTGCTCCAAGCATGGTCATCTCCAAGCATCTATTATCACTCCCTAAGATACAGAGCTCACTCACCTATCTTCTTGGAATTTCATTTAGAATATTATACTTGTTTTTCATACAATGTCTTCCATTTCTTTGCTCAACTCCATGGCATTTTTCTGTATTAATGAATTCTTTAGTCACTATCTGAAAATCCAATAATCCTTTAAAGGAGTGATAGGAAAGTCAATAGGTGCATGAAAAAAGGCTTTGAAACTGCTTCCTGTTTCTAGCAAGCCAATAAAGGCCCTCAGTGGGAGGCTGAATGTCTCAGTATCTGGTGTAAAAATATCTTGAGGCTTCTCAGAACAGGACACAGGTGCACATGTGAGGCAGGAGTGTTTAAAACTACTAATAGGTTCATCTGCCAAAGAGGTCTCTTTCTAAGGAGCTCAGGGTGGCAAGATGCATGAAAAGGGTAGTGCCTTCTCTGTCTTCTTTTCTAAATGGTGCCTGAAAATTTCTCTGTGAGCTCTACTTCCCTCTCACCATTGAAAGAGGAATTGCAGATGGTACCAAACTGCGAGAAGCAGTTGCTGCACTGGAGGACAGGCTGCTGTTCAGAAAGACCTTGACTGGCTGGTTCTTCCTCTAAATGCTTCTGAGGGGTACCTACAGGAAAACCAAGGAAATAAAATCAAAGTTGTGGCTTGTGATTTATAGCTGGGCTGGCAGGAGCCTCATGAAGCCCAGCCAAGGCCTTTTGAATCTCAGAATCCCTTCTATTTCTCTTCCAAAAATTAAGTGAATGAGACTCAATAGCTTTTTTAATAATTGATTAAATAAAGGATCAGAGTTTCCTCTACATTTATGTCACAGATCTTTCAAAACAAGCTATTAACCCTTTTCTCTGGTGCTTACCTATAAGATCAGAAGACAGTGGTCAGTTGTTCTGACAGAGGTTTTGAAGTGGAGATATTTACAGTAGTGACTGATAATGCCACCTCTGACCTTAGATTACGTGGTAGCAATTAAACCAAGTGTTTGAGCTTCTGAAGAATTAGGAAATATGTTAGAATGGAAACAAACTCTTTAACATGTCCTGTTCAAAGATATTATTATGAACCGCAAGCCACAACTTTGCTTTTATTTCCTTGGTTTTCCTGCAGGTACCCATCAGAAGCAATCAGAGGAAGAACAGTATATTGATGAGAAAAGCACAATTACTTTATTTCATTAAAAATTATTCATGTATTCAGTTTCATTGAGACTTTTCCTGTGGGACTCACTAGAAAGAATTGCCAGCTAGAAATTAAAGGGATAAGACACATAGCCATTAATATTCAGAAACATTCAATATTTTTTGTGATGGATTTTTTCCAATTAAGTGAGTCAGTTCTGTGCTGGCTACGGAAAAAGTAAAGTAATGACAAGTTAATTCTGAGGGAAATGTGAATAGATTGAAGCTTATTACTGAGTTGACCTTACAGCTTCCTAGTTGTCAATCTCGGGATTGTAAGTGGGTGGCACCGTGCAGAAAGATCTTTTCAATACCATACAGAAAGTAGCTTTTAATAGAAAATTTTTTTTGCTTTATGTACATAAGCACGAAAGAAGAACATGTGGATATGTGTTAGTTTCTACGCATACCCAGCAGTAAATCTTTTCATTAAGAGATTCTTCAGTTATAGCTGTAGCAAACTTTTCTGAAAGTACTTACAAATATTTTTTATCATTTATGCACGCTGGCTGTATTCATACATATGGGTATACACAGACATACACACGCATGCACCATTGCTGTTCAAACTGCATTTGTTTTTTAAAAATGACCGGCAGTGCTAAAAGTACTAAAGGGATTTGCATCATATTGAATTAAAATCACTAAAAGAAAATTGGAAAATTGAGCTTTGTGTGAAGATAGAATGGTATAAAAATGTAAAAGGTCTCTCATCCCCTTCCCCTTTGCCTCTCTCTTCTTCAGTGTTTCTCACTGTACTGCTTTTCATTTTTCTGCTCCCTATTACCCATCTAAACCATGTGCTACTCCCACCTCTTCTGTTCCTTTGCTTTCATACTAGCTAGCAACACATCCTTTCGTGTTCTCATTGAGCTTGGCCAAGTGGCAATTGCTTACTCCCTCACACACATTAACTTTTGTCATTGTCCTTACTGAAAATGTGCAACTGTGCTGGCTCCTCAAGACAGTTTCTTTTGGATGGGACTTTTTTCAGGGTGATGAATCAAATTCGTTTTGTTCTTTCAGTCACTGCACTGCAGATTTGATGTTCCTGTTCTTCCCAGTGACACGTCAATGACGGTATCTTTTTTGCAATATAACACCATACCAGGCAGCCTGATGGAGGGAGAAGTTCATGGCATTTTATTACCCAACTACTACCAAGTGTTAATGCTGTTTTGACAGTAGTAAAAACTGTGCCTGACACTTCATCTGTAATAAACGGAAGACGAAGTCATGCTGTTTCTATGCAGGGGCACAGTGAGGACTAGATAATGTGATGCCAAGCATACGGGTGGCACTAAGCATCACAGAACTACATCATCACTTGAGCTCATCTGATTCATTGTATGATAAAATATGAGCATGCAATAAGGGAATAGGTGTTTGCAAATATTTTGCCACTAAATTCAAATCACAGATTTCTTTCAATAATAAACATGGGAAAGCATCTTGATAGGTTGTTAGTTGAGTTGTGTGGGTGGTTAATCCTTTGTTTTTATTCAGATGACTTGGTGAAATCACATGATTTAGTTATTTTGTCTGCAGTAACAATACTGAACTCAGTCATCAGCTATACTAAGTGATCTTCACTCCTATTGAAATCACAGGACAATAACAATAGAATTATTACAGAGAGTTTTGTTTGTTTGCTTTGAATATGCATGAGAAGCTGTCCAGAGAATGCTTGGTAAGACAACACTTTTGTTAAAATGTTAAAAAAGAAGACTTTGCAGATTTTGAACCAATCTTTAAATGCTATGACAGACTAAATTTTGGTTTTGAGTTAGTTTATGAAGATACTTTTCATATTTTATCATTCAGGAGTAAATATATAAACCTGGAAGCTAGATCTCCTTGCAGACTGTAAGAATAAACATGTTAAAAATGTCTGAAAGGCTCAATCTAGTCTCATCACCTGGAAAGCATTAGCCACACTGTTCCCAGTCATCGTGGAAGGATCCTTGAATTTGGGTTTCCAAAATAGGAGATGACAGCACAGTTTATAATCCCATCTCCTTTCACATGAGGAACTGAGGATCTGAAGCTGGAGGCTTTTCAGTGTGGCAGAAAAAAAAAGGCAAGTTGTGCTGAGGAATGATTGTCTTGTCACAATTAGGGGCTGTAGTCAAGGCTGGAAGAGCACCTGAGTGTCCCTTGCATTTTGGAGAATGGTCACAATTCTACTCCCATGGTCGTTTCTGTTCCAGTGCCAGAATGCATGACCCATTTCTGATTTTTATCTCATTTCCAACTGACACAACTGGCACAAGTCCTCTTTTGATCTGTGAGATCAGAAGCAGATGTTAGGTATATTAGCTTGATGATTTGGGGGCAGGATTTACAGGTCTGTCTCGAGCAGACAGATCCAGGCATCGACTGATCTAGCAGTTAAGACTGAAAGGTCATGACATCATGCCTGTGTCACAGGCTGTGGGACCATCTGTTTAAGGCACCTTTATTTGCGTTAGAATGTTTTTTAACCAAACAGCAAAGGAGAAACTCATTCAATAATATAACTTGTAAAAGAAGACCATTCACCTCTGGGTTTTTTGTACAAGACCATTCACCAGCTATGCTCTGAGAAATGATGTCTGTACCTCACCACATGGCTTGTAAACTCAGGAAGTGGACAGGAAAACTAAAAAACAAACAAACAAACAAACAAAATAGAACTGTTATTTATTTATTTATGGCAGATTTTTCAGACCTTTGTTTATTTGTGCAGCCCTTACTATGGCAGTTCATGAGTCTCTAAAACTATGCATGGTGGTACAGCTCCTTTCCACTCTACTACTTCGTAAGTGTAGTATTGTAGCAGCCATCACATAACACATCGTCCTGCTTCAGTTGTCCTGTCCAGTAATTCTTCTCAACTCTAGGTGCCTTTCACCATCCAGAGTCTCGTTCTATAAACACAAACAGTCTGCATGCAAACCTTGCATTCAAATGTGCTCAAATGGATGGTGGTTAAATGAGACCAATTTACCACAGTTTTGTTTCTTCCTCTGCCTTCATCAGTTTTCACCAGAAAATAATTTACCTTGTCTTGTGTCTACATTTGTGTTTCAGTCTCTGCCAGCAACAGTGTTATTTTTTCCCCAGCTCATTGGTAGACACTGATCAGCAAAACAGGACACTGAAAAGCCTTGAAGTGCTTTAGTAGCATTTTGTGACCAAAAATAACCTCCTAACCCAAACAGATTTGAGTTGCTTTTCATTCATCTTTGAGTTACATTAAGGGGTACTTCATTAAGTACTAAAAATGTGGAAGATCCCTCTCATGGCAGTGGACATGCCTTACTGGGATGGTGTGTGCCTTTTGTTACTTGGATCAGAACAAGGCAGACGAGCCGGCACTCGAACGCTGGTATCTTTCACTAAAGCGACTACAGTTTCCCATTAAATTATGGCACTGTTACTGTCTGAACAGGAGAGAAAGTAGTAGATTCAATAGAGGCACATAAATGAAGAGCTCTTCTCGTTTTCATCTCTTTTTAAAAATGAAGCTGTATCCAGAGACACCCATCCCAAATATCCATCACCCTCCATATTCCTGTGTTCCCTGAGCAGAAGCTGCAGCACTGGGCTGCAGGTGGGGGTCCTTGTGTAAAACCTCACTCTAAGGTACATTTCCAGTCCCACAGCCTCTGGCCAAGCTCTTTTCCTTCCTGCTGCAGCTGGAAGTTCTCTTCCCATCACAGGACTGATGTACAGACTGAACATTCTACATTAGCTGCTCTTATCTTGGACCATCATGTGTCTTGGATTGCTATAACAGTGAATGAGGTTGAAATCTGGGATTTCGGTTTAGTTTGCTGCACTCCACTTTTAATTGCAGACTGCCTGAGAATCAGCAATGCTGGTCTGCTCCATCATCTCTTTGCCTTGTTCCTCAAATCCAATTTTTTAGTCTACAAAATGTATCAATCTGGATGAGCAAACTAAGCCAGCAAACATCAGAAGGGAGTGTATCAGGAAATTACCTCTTATCCACCTCCCTGCCATCACTATAATCCCATTTAGCCTGGAACAGTAAGAAATGTAGAGGAATCCAGTTAGCTTGCTTTATTTCCCTTGGTGGATGTGACAGGGCTGCTTGCAACCTATTGAGCTGCTCTATCCTACATGTGAATTTCAGCAAACAGCCAGTTTACTTACGAATAATTGCAACTTCTTTAGTCACATTAGATACAACTTTGTTATTTTCCCTCTAAAAATCCTGAAAATTGAGAGCCATGAGCTTTTTAGGATGGCACATGTTATTACATGACAGGCTTAGCCAGCATAGCCAAGTGTTATCATCACATGCCCACACACCTACAAGTCTCAGCCATGAACCTGAACATTGCCACACTAGGACTATCTACAACCTCATGATTAAAAAAGTATTGGGTATTGCTGAGGGAAGGATGGTGTCTCCTAGACTGGTCTATTCACCTCCTACTATGTGTCTTGTACTTGGACCCTTGTGGCATCTGGGCAATGGTGGTTTTCTGTGTAGAGAACAGGAAGGGACAGACCTCTTTCGGGGGAATGTCAGACACCTGGTTACCACAAACTGATGCTTAGAGTGCAGCCAAATGAGCAGAGGGAAGGAGAGAGGTTTTAGTGCCTCACCTGGCTGCCCTTGCTTGTGTGGCTGAGCGAAGAACAGCTCCAGGAGTCTGCATTCAGCCCCCAGACAGCTCCTACCTGCTCGTCAAGGACCTTTATACTCTCTCCTGCACTTTTTTTCCAACTCAGAAACATTCTGCAGTCAATTTTTTACAGACAAGTCACATCAGACACATGAGCTGCTTACTTTAATGCACCTTGGAGTTATTCAGGTCTCATGTGAACAGTTGTGATGGTAAGAGCCCTGATGTGAGGTGGACAATAACAGCTCCAGTGTGCAAGGCTGAAGTCCAACTGGCAACTGATGTTTCCTCCTCCAGCCAAGGCAGTATGAACGTGCCCTGTGTGAGTCACAGCAGGGATGATGTCGAACAGCAGCAATTAATTTGCTTCTCAGGCAAACGGGTCCAAATGGTAAAGGCTTTTGCAAATGGAATTTACCGTTCCAATGCAAATAACTAACTGACAAACAATAACCACTCCAGACTAAAAGCCCAGCCAGCAAGTGGTTGACATTTGTACTGCAGAGAGTTTACAGATTCCCCATGAGTTGGATAGGAGCTGTGTTTTGCAGCAACAATTGATTTATTACTGTGACAACCAGTAGAAAAAGAAAGACCTGCTGTCTGGCGAGGGTGTGATTTGTTCCTCTGCAAACAAGCAAGAGGTGTCCAGCTGGCCAGCAGCCATTCCTAGTCAAAAGCCCAGGGCAGGATGCAGGTTTTAACTCCTCTTTGCTTGCGTTTTGTCTGCTAAATAGTGAAGGAATTTGGGTTTTTTATATTGTAACAAAACACATTTGTATTTAGTAATGTTGCTACAAAGTGAGGAGTAAGTAAGGGGGATGCAAAGGTCAGGCTGTCTTCTAGGTATTTCACTTCTCAAGCAATAGGATACCTTTTTATCTGGTATTCCTGAACAGAATATCGTCCTCATTTATATTGCAGCAGCTCCTGCAGGGGCCAATCAAGGTCCCATTGTGCTGATGTCTGATTGGTGGCCACGAGCAGAATATTGCTGGTGCGTGCTTGGATGCAGTTCAGAAATATCCACTTTTTGCCATGTAAGGTTTAACATGAGCACATACTGATCAGCAAAGCATGTAAGAGCACGTTTAAAGCATTCTCTTTCCATCAATATGTTTCAGAGTGTTTCGGTCCTCTCAAAGAAAGGGGAATTTAAACATGCACAAAAATGCTTGGCTAAACTAGACAGAGCTGCTGCACCTGGACCTCATGTCTTTTGAGCTTTCCACATATAAGTAAGAGTTTTCATTTGGTGCACTCAGAGGGTGGCTGGGCAACATGTCCAAATGAAGCTTTGAACCAGTGTGTTTTCTCTCCTAGGCATGTTCTAAGCCTGCCCTAGTGAGCTAACGCAGTGCAGAAAGCTGCAGCTAGTGGGAGTGCACGAGTCATCTGCAAGTTTATCAGGGGCATGAGCAACAAGAGAGATTAATCATTTCCATTTTCTGAAACAAAATAATGACGTGCAATAGACTGAAATTAAGGTATGAAAAATGAGGCTGAATGAAAAGAAAAATATGTTGGTGAGAACAGCTGTCTTAATATGGAGTAATCTTGATGGAACAGGGGAAAAAACAAGATGGTGTGTAGTATTTCATGATGGTTAATCTGGTATAGACTAAGACAGAAGGGTTCATTCTTCACTGGTTGATACTGGACAAGCTTAGACTTCAAGGATATGAAAAGTTAAAATCAAAGTACAATAATTAATATATAATTTAGGTGAACATGGTCAAAAATATAGGTTTTGCTGTAAAAATAATACAAAGAATCAACATTGAACAGCAGCAAGCTACAGCTACTTCATAGACTGAGTATTGTGTAAAACTGCCATATCTTACTATGCTAGTAAGCCTGGGAAACACTGACTTTGTAAAGCTGATAACTGTAATGCAGTGGAAACATTGTTTGGGATCAATGGAGTGCATCACAGTGATAAAGAATTTCCCCATAATGCTGTTATAGCAATTGAAGCTGGAGTTCATCCCCTGCACAGTAAGGCGGGCTGAGGATGCCAGAAGGTTTTCTAAAACTTCTCTTTGCAGTGCGACCAATATGTTGCCTTCCTTGCAGTGATTGTTCATCTGAGTTTCCAACACTTGAGCTCTAGCACAGAATTTGTGAGCAGAGAGTGTAATGAATACCGATAATTTCCATTTTTTAAGAGGTTTAACTGCTACAAATCATGTAGTTTCCTTCCTTACAGAACAGAGAATCACATTTCATGCTTAAACCAAAAAACAAAGTGTGAGGGCCAGCCTTTCATTTGCATTGAAATCAGTAGAGAGATGCACTGAAAATAACAGTATTTTTGTAGGCATATAGAACAGTCTTCCTTTACATTTTGAGATTTTCTTTTTAAAGAGAGTCTTCTACTTAGATTCCTTTTAAGGTTTCCTTTCTGCTTCTATTTTATATTTTTAACTGGCCAAGGTGGTTTAGCAGCACTTGAGTCTCAGCATGTTTAAAAGCTATTCAAGGCTCCCTTTACATGAGAGGAGAAAAAACAGCTTTAAGACACTGGCAGTTTTCTCATCTACATATGAAAGCAACAAGAAAAGCAACAATTAAGTGGCATAGCTTCTCCTGGAGCTCTAAGATCTTTCTATCATCTTCATTTTCCTCTTGGTGATTTACATGAGCCTGCCTTGCGCATTAGCCTGGCTCACTTGGCTGCATCATTCCACTCAATGCTCCCAGGTCAGGCAAAGCTCCCACTCAATTCAAGCCTAATATGGTGCATTGCAAGAAGAGAAACAAATTTTGGTTTTAGTGGCATACCTACAGCTGAAGCAAGTAAATGTAATGTACATTGTCCTGAGTTGACTTACACTAGTGCTACTTTGCTGCAACTCTTGGTGAAGTTTGATTTATACCAGGTACTGCTGAACTTATTCATCACGTCACTAAGGACCATCTGTCTCAGGGAAAGTATCTTGTGAAAACTGATGTGGAAGGAAATGCTGATATTCATGAATGGCCAAGTCAGGCAAAATGTAGTAATATTTGAATGAACAGTAAACCAGATCCTCAGAAACCAGCCTGGGTAGCAAGAGTGTTCTCCTGTGCATGTACCCAGTAACGGTCACACCCGTGTGAGTAAGAAATATTGAGGTTTATCAGTGGATATGGCACTGATGGCTGTGTTGACAGGGAGGAGTGAGGAAGCCCAGCACAATTCAAAGGGGATGCAGCTTTGTTTGTTGTAGTACATCTACCATCGTAGATGTGGCTGGAAGAGGCTTGTGGGGTTTTTTTTGTCTTTCAATATGGTTGATTGCTCATTTAGATCTCTTAACCCTTACTGTTATGGACATTTGAATGCTCTGTTTCAAAAAGCATGTGTTTTTCACTTTCTTTCAGTCTCAGGTGAGCATTTGAGGTCGTTATTCAAAAAATCAGTATAGATTGAGAGAACAGCTGAGAGAACACTGAAAGCAACATGGTCTTGGTTTCTCCTTTTAAGCATTTTTATCAGGTAGTTTCAAACAGCACATTGGGCAAAAAGAAAGCTGCCTGAAGGGTTAGTGAAACAGCATCACTGTCAACTTCAACTGCAAATAAGACCTTAGTAATGAGTGCCCTTAGCACAGCCAGGGGCTGTGCTGCATTGTCCTCAGACCTCCTTCTGTTTGATGGGAGCTGACTCTACCTTCACATGCTCACATTCCCCTCTGACCCATGAGCAGACAAGAGAGGACATTTCAGTTAACCCTGTGTGGTGGGTGCCATACCTGCAGCAAGGGGCAACTCTCTTGCATGCATGACAGCAGACAACAGTGGTACTCTAGCATTTCCCCCAATTTTTATCTTTTTTTTTTAAGCATCATTAAAACATATATGTATGACAGTCCAGCAATAAAAACCTAGCTGTTGGCTGCTCTTTCTGCCTGAGCTCGAAGCTGTCTCCAAAGTCAAGGTGGCTGTGACACACCAGGTAGAGCATGGCATGAGTTGATGTGTTACCTGCCTATCACTTCCTTGAGACTAATGCTGTGTGTCACTAATCACTCCAGCCATCTCCCACACTTGTAAAAGCAGTTTCCACTCTAGTAGATTCTACCCTTTATGGTGTCCAGGAAACTAGAAACAGGCTTCATTTTACCTCAAGTTTTAGCAATTGTCACCAATCCACCCTTGGGTGGGTAATTAAATTAAGATTATGGAATTGAATTCTGCCAGCAGCTATTCAATGTCAAACCTGGACTAATCACAAATTATGGCTGAAGTTGGTGTTAGTTAGGAACTAAAAGTGTATCCCTTCAAGTTTTAGCTCTGTACATTGCAGGCTGTATTAAAGATTCAAAGTTTTCCTGAAGCAGCTACAGACAGCTGCATAGGGAAGATGTCCTACAGGATAACTTCTCAAGAGAATAGTTTGACCTGCTCACTTTGTTCTGAAATTTCCTGCACAGTGAACTGAGGAGCTCCCTTATGAGAAAGGGACTGGTTTCAACTAAAATAACAGTAGCTCTGTTTAGTCTCCATAATTTTGCTTACTGGGTTTTCTAGAATCCTAAGTTTTCTTCCCAGTGCTCCTGGTTTCTTATGGGAAGGGTGACCCATTTCCTTCATACACCTAGGATTCCAAAGAGGAGCATTTGGGTAGCAGAGGTAGTAGGGGAGATCGAGGGCATTTATGCCGTTTTCTGCACTAGAACATTTTTGGGCTGTTCCAGTCCATGTTCCCAGGTGAAGGTATTAAACACCAGGGGCAGGGCTCTCCCAAGAGACAATTGTGTTACAAAGCTTCCCACATGCTGCAGACGTTGGAGAAGGTCAGTGCAGCACAAAGTGTTTGGGAAGAGCTGGATGTGGGGAAGTTACTGGTGGGTTGGGTGGGTGCAGCATGTGCTCACCTCACCCAGGGCACAGGAATGAGACCTGCACCAAGCATGATGCAGTTCCACCTTGAAAAGTCTTCAGTGCTTGTCCTGGCTTTGTGCTTGAGAACATCCTGTGTGTAAGATGTGAGAGCCCAACTCAGCCAAAGCCTTTGGATGGTGCCTCTTCCTCTCTGCGAAGGGACTGCACCAATGCTTCCCCTCACCCCCAAATCTTCTAGCCTCTTAAATCCCTTCTTTTTTAGATTATCTTGTAATAAAGGAAAATAAGGTCTGCCATGGATGCAAACTATTTTTAAAATGTGAAAACAAATGTTCCCTAGCTCACTCCATCCTTTAAGGGGCAGAGCCTTCTCTCCAGCCATGATTTCAAAGCCAGTGGTTTATGGTAGTTTCTTGGCCTATGAGAGGTGTCTCCCCTGGGACCCCAGAAAGCTTCTTGCTTTCTACCATCATGATTTTGGCTGTGTAAGGGCCCCTGCTCCTCTCCAGTCTCATCATGTGCTGCAGGTTGCCAACCTGCCCTCTCCCTCTGTCGCTGCCCGCATCTGTCCTTGCTCCAACAGGGCTCACACAGCATGGGCAAGGTAAACAGTCAGAAATCCATCCTGCCCACCCACGGCCTTTTAAGAACATACAACTTACAGTCAAGAATCCAACAAATATGGTCCCTGATGCAGCAAACTGCATGGAGCTTGGCTTGAGACCAGCCTGCGCTGGAGCTGCACCAAGGTTGTCTCAAATGTCTTTCCATACTGACATAGCATAGGCAGACTCGAAAGCTGGGTCATAATTTTGTGGGCTGCTTTCTCCAATGAGTTATGCTCAAAAACATAAGTCATTGGAGAAAGCAGCCCATAAAATTATTTCTGATAAAAGCGGCTTATTTTTTATTTAATGTCACATTAAATAAATTGCAAAGAACAGCAGTGAGGATTTAGTATTTGTGGTGCTAACCATATTACTTAGCATTTATACAGTGCTTTCCTCATTCAGGAAAGCACTTTTGCTAACTTAATTCACCCTCAGCCACCCTCTGCATGCCATGAGGGAAGACAGGAACATTTAATATCCCCACTGATAGATACGGCGTACAGCTGAGACTGGCACAGCTCTGTTACTTGTCCTCTTCTCCCACCCTCAGTATCCCACCTGAATCGACTTTTGTCAGCTGCGGCCCATATTTTGTGATGGAAGTTCTCAGCAGTGCAAGGAGCAGGATCCTGTCCCCTTGGGGAGAGCCAGCTGTGGTCCTGACTGGGCAAACAGTGGGAGCAGAGCTGAGACCGGTGGCAAGCACGGAACAGGTCCCAGCAGATGAGAAGGATTGAAAGAGCAGGTCTAGAGGCTGAGATCTGGGAGCTGGGATGCAGAGGAGGTGCAGACAGGTGAAGGGTTGCTTGAGCTGAGGAGGACACTTGGATGACCTGTTGACCTTAGGCAGGGGAGAATTTGGGACAAAAGCTGGTGGAAAGGTTCTGGCATGGGAAGGTTAACAGGTTGCTTTGAATTATCTTACTTGATGGAGGCATTTAATGCAGGACATGGTAATGGGTTAGGGAAGAGGACACTAGGTCTGGCATGGGGCTGGAGAAGCAGGATACAGAGTGGGTGTCCCTGGAGGTGAGCAACTTGGGGTGTAAGGGGTGGTGCTGGCAAAGGGCTTCAGTGTGGGAGAGCTGGGGGTTGCTTTTCATGTCAGGACACCTGCAGAATGAGCAGTGTTCCAGGGGAGCGGCTGCCCACCTCTGCACACCTGCCTGGCCCCTGCACACAACCACTGCTGCTCCCTTCTCCCAGCAGGATAGGGGTTCTCCCACCCTCAGGCACACATCCTTTTGCCAGGGGCTGGGGGCAAGTAAGGCACCAGGAGAGAGAACAGAGCTCACCCTGTGACTCTGCACCACTGCAGCTGCTGGTCCTGTGGGGTGGATGGCACAGCCTCATCACCTGCCACAGAGAATGGTTGTGTTTGGAAGGGACCTTCTGGAGATCATCTAGTCCAATCCACCTGCTAAAGCAGGTTTACCTAGAGTAGATCACACAGGAATGTGTCCAGGCAGGTTTTGAATGTCTCCAGAGGAGACTCCACAACCTCTCTGGGCAGCCTGTTCCAGGGCTCTGGCACCTCAAAGTACAGAAGTTTCTCCTCATATTCAGATAGAACCTCCTTCAGTCTGTGCCCATTGCCCCTCATCCTGTCATTGGGCACCACTGAAAGGAGTCTGGTCCCATCCTCTGGACACCCACCCTCGAATTATTTAGAAGCATTGATAAGATCCCTTCTCAGCCTTCTCTTCTCCAGGCTGAACAGAACCAACTCTCTCAGCCTCTCAGAAACAAGTCCCAAGGACCTGCACAGGGCTCTTGGGCATGAGGTGCCCAGAGATGGCTCATGGCTTGTGCTGCTGAGTTTCATCTGGGCAAGAGGCAGCTCAGCACAAAAGGGGAAAAAATAAGGACAGCTACTCCAGCCCTTTGATCATTTAGGATCCTACTTTTAACATATGTAAACACCTCTGTGTGCCAGTTCTCCTCTCCCCTTTGAGCTGGCGTAACTCCTGTTTACAATGGATTTCTCTCATGGAGACCAGATCCGTACAAAGCAGTTGCTACACCAGCCAAATTAATACTCACATAGATTGCACTTGCTTTTGGAAAGGATAGTAACTACACATTGGTGTTGGTTAATATGCTGATTAATGAATAAGATACTTATTAGTGCCCACTACTTCTGTAAACTGATATTACAAAACTATACAGTTGTTGTAGGGGTGGGATGTGCTTTTTAAAAAAAAATAACCTAGTAGTTTGTTCATTCAGACAGATATTTTTACCATAAATCAATGTGAGATGACACTATTTTTATTGAAACTTGCTCTACACTCACTTTCAAAAAGTTAATGTTTCTTATTTAGAAGTACTCAATTTAACTGCCCTGTAAGCTTCTGTAGCTTTAATAGTGAACTAAAAATACTATGAGTTAAATTGCAGTTTTAAAAAGTACTTGATTATATACCCTTCCTGAAATATCCCTCTTATATAAATTATTCTGTTGTAATGAAAAGCTAGAACAAATATTTTTGAAATTTCCTCCTTAAAATGCATTGATTCTGTTCCATATCTCTGCCCAAAAAACAGCTCGATGTCCCATAGAAAATTAGATTTTTTTCTGGAGAGAGGAACAGACACCTATCCAAAAAGTCAACCCCAAATTACATTTTACAAAATGTATATTTGACTCTAACATTCTGCATGTGGAATATGCTTATACTTTCAGTGTCTCTAGGCTGAAACTGCTCGTAAATATTTTGCTGTAGACCTGAGTCTATATGAGTGAGACCCTGCTTTAATTTTTTAATGAGCAGTTCTCACAGCTGCAAAGGCATTGAAGACAGCCTGGGAGACACAATCTGTGCGATGCTGCTCTTTATTGTCACAGGTACAGAGTTCTGATGTAGCAATGCTGCACATTCAAGTCATCAAACATTTACTCATCAGGAAGGACTTTTCAGTCTCTAAAATGGTTACAAATGTTTTTTTGTCAGAATGCAGTCATTCTAAGCAGTCTGATCTCAATGGAGTCCTACTATTTTATTTTGAGTAATGGCAAATTCTTACCAACTGTTGATGGAGATACCATGGGGTTAATTTATGTTCATGTTGGAAAAGCAAAGCAGTGTTCCCTCCCAACTCTGACAGATCCCACGAGTCTTTTCAATTGGTGATTGTCAGGTTGTCCCGATCGATTGCTTAGTGCTGACAACAGCTCACAGTTTATTTGCAGCTTCGAAGTCTGGTCCTATAGTGTTTCTCTTCTGACAGGAGATGAATAAAGGTGTCACTGTGGGAGACTTTTAGCCGGCTGCTATAAAAAGGACCCTCCTCGCCTCCCCTTGCAAGATCCTCTAGTTCACTTTTGGAGCTTGTGGCCCTCCCCTCAGCCGAGTTTAGCTCCATCAGCTCCAATTCATGCTTGGCAGCTGTTTCTAAAACCCTCTGTTTATTATAATACCTGACAAAGTTGTTAATGATGGGATGGATAGGAAGGGCAATCGCTATCACCCCGCAAAGAAAACTGATGGCAGCATTCAGCTTTCCTAATGTTGTTTTAGGGTATATGTCTCCATATCCAACTGTGGTCATGGTAATGATTGCCCACCAAAATGACTGAGGGATGCTTTTAAATAAAGTTTCAGGGTGACTTTGCTCCATGGTGTAACCCAGGGCAGAAAAGACAAAGATTCCAACAGCTAAGTACATGAGGAGCAGCCCGAGCTCCTTAAAGCTGCGTTTCAGGGCATATGTTAGAGTCTGGAGCCCCGAGGAGTGCCGTGCAAGCTTGAAAATCCTGGCGATCCGCATGATGCGCAGCGCCTGGACAGCCTGCTGGACGTTGCTCAGCTCCATGAGCCTGGCTCCCAAGTGGGTCAAGGTCAGGCTGACATAGAAAGGAAGTATTGCTAGCACATCGACTATGTTCATGAAAGACAGAGCGAAGTGGAGTTTGTTGGGAGAGGAGATCAGCCTCAGCACATACTCCATGGTAAACCAGCCGATGCAGGCTGTCTCGATGCTGTCCAGGGTCGGGTGTTCCATGCGGTTCCCCTTTGCATCTGCAACCTGCAGGTCTGGGATGGTCCCCACACACATCACGATGGAGGAGGTCAGAATAAACAGAAAGGACAGAACGGCGATCACTCGAGCTGGGTAGGATGACTCTGGCTTCTCCAGAAATTTCCAGATATATTTTTGGCACCTTTTCCAGCGACTTTCTGAGGCATCTACTCCCAAATCATCCAGAATTAGTTGCACCCTTCGGGCTATTTCTTCCAGTTCTTCCTTTTTTTCACTTAGGTGAGTTTTGCAGCAGTCATCCAAAAATTTCAGATCCACTTTCCAAAATTCCATTTCATTCTTGAAACATATGGGGCATATTCCTTTCTTCATATGAATTTCCCCAAAGTAGTACACGTCAATAATGCATTTGAAAGCATCTGGATCTCTGTCAAAGTAAAACTCTCTCTTTCCAGGATCATAGTCATCACAGAGGGAGAATATGCTATCATATCCCCCCGATAAACAGTTGATCAGCTCTGCCAACCGTGTTTCTGGGTATTGATTCAGGTTATCTTCGTAGAACACCTGCCTTACCCCACCGACATTAACTACAATCTCCGTTTCTTCATTTTTTTCTGATCCGTCAGTGTCCACATCTGGAAACCTAGAGTCACCTGCCATTTTAATTGTATTGGATTCTATTTGATTTTTAGTCTGTTGTTTGGTTTCAAAGCTTTGTGGTTTTATCTTCTCACAAAAGTGAATCAGCACTGAGTCAGCTCTACGACAAATCTTATCAAACTGACCCGGAGTCGTGGTGGTAAAGGTTACAGAAAGAAACCTGTGGTCAGGAAAGCCTCATGAGGTATGCAACAAGCTGCAGGGAAAAGACAAGTCATTGGGCTGCTGTGCCTGCAAGCAGGGTGTTAGAAAGCTCCAGCAGATTTGAAAGAGAAGAAATCATTTAATAAAACTCACCCCTCTGCTCAGTGCTCGAGAGTCTTTTCAGGTCCCATTCTCTCTCTCTAAAAGTGATATTTATTCACAGGTTGGAAGCCACGGCAGAGAAATCAATCCTGTGGTCTGATTAATGCAACGTGCAGTGAGTGACAGTTCTCAGAGAGACAATCAGCAGGGTGAGCCCACAGGAAACTGATGCAGTTTCTCTCTTCACTTCCACAGATTTCCCTAGAAAGCTGCTTTTCGATTTTGTTTCTCTTTCAGTTTTCTTTTTACTTTAAGATCTTCCGGAGTTTACCTGCTGACTCTTGCACGTAGTCAGTCGGTGCAAGCGTGCAGAGGAGAAACTTGTGCTTCTCTTCCCTTTGCTGTTCCCCAGCACAATGGGGAGCCCAGGCTGCCAGGAGTCCTTTCCAAACTCTACCCTCTTCTGGTGAAAGCCAGCAGAGCACTAGCTACACAGAAAACAGCTCAGCTATTTATACGCCTGTCTGGCTGTGAAACAATGCGTTTCTATAGTGCCATGAACTTCAACGATTTTTAAAAGCACTTTTTTCTAAATCAAATACAAAACATAATCATGTATAAAGTCGTTCAGAGCTGTAGAAAGACACCCATCAATTTCTTCTGATGGCAGAAACCAGAGAAATAATACTGTAGTTTGGAATAAACACATGACATAAGTCTTGCTCTCAGTGGGACTGGTGCAAGTCTAGAGTAATTCTCTGTCAGGACACTGAGCTACTGTAGATTTGTACTGATGTCATTGGGAACCAAGCAGAGACCATAAAGTTTTCATTGCAGCTGTGGAGCAAAACTTTCCCTGTACTCTGAGCACATTTCTCAGGCTCTGTGTCCTCAGTTTTAGCTGTATTTCCTCGATGTGCAGTCGACTGACCCTGATGAGGGTATGACTGTTTTACAACATCTATGATGATTTCTCAGTGAATGCTACTTACCAGTAGTAGAGCTTTGTATGACATCCAACACTAAACAAGTAGAATAACATGTATTTCCTCTTAACTTTGTTTTCTCCAGATTCCAAGATTTGACGGACATTTGTTTCCTGGCCCCTTACATGCAGGTAGGCCTCTCACTGTGTTCTTAAATTCTTAAATATGATGAAATAGTTCATTTTAGTGCATCCTGAGGACTCTGATCCAGCAAAACCCACAGTTCATTAGTTAACTGTTTCTTGCCACAGCAGAATCATTTAGACCAGCAGGTTTCACCTTTTTCAATTTACTGACTTCTGAAAAAGTTGTAAATAGAGGGGAATAGAGAGGGGCAAATTCACCTGATAGCTTGTTTCTCTAGGCTTATGTCCATCCTGAGAGAAAGATAGAGCTGTGATGCACCCACTGTCTTTGTGCCCATGTCACCCAGCAAGGAGGACCCTAGTGAGTACACTGTGCTCCATTTCCATCCCCTTTCTGGAAATTTATGGGAGATTAGTCAGAGGTTGTGCACCAGACCTCATCTTGACATGGACTATGCACATAGCCTCAAGTACCTTATTAATACCTCTTTGACGTAGTTCATGACACTTGGGGGTGCACAAGCCACGAGTCAAAATCACTGATCCTGTCACTTCCCAAACCTTCCAATGACCTTCCTTGGCTCTGAGCTTCTGCAAGTTTGAAGAGAGTGAAAATATGAGAGTGAAGAGGTAAATTCATAATAGAAGATGACTTGCAAGAAACCCGTGAAACAGAGGAACGCAATCTTTTTTCTTTGTCTGTCACACACATCCATGCACACATTTATGATGCAAAACCTGAAGCAAAGGGAAGTTGGTTCTTGCTGCTCTGTTACAGTTTCCCAGTAAGTGTCACACCCAGTCACCCAGCCTCATGGAGTGGAATAAGCCGTGCATGAACCATAGCTCCATAATCTTCTTCAAATGCCTGGGTTGTGTCACTCATACCCATGCTGCAGAACAGCACAGAGGGCAAGGAACAATAACTGCAGGGACTGGTCCCCTTATTCAAGTGACAGGAAAAGGTTAATGTCAGTCTACACCTGAGTCACACTGTTAATCTCTGGAGGTCAGTGTCACGTTCATGCGTTCCTGAGGGCACTGCATAGTGCAGGTGTAACACAAGATGTCCCTTGAATTTTTTCCGGGCACATATAAGTTTACTGAGACTTGCAAGCTTTGTGGGACAAGAGAAATACCTTGGAGATCTGGAAAAATGCTAGGTTTTGTGGGTTCAGCAAGAAATATTTACCCACCTGGGACTTCCTTGCCAACTAACATGAATGGTTTAGCTTTACTTTAGTACAATGCATTTTAAGATGCCAATAGCAGTGACATGGTTGCACAGGGGAAGAATGTGGATAGGATTACTGACTACTGATTCTTGCAAAATAAAACCGAGATCTGGGAAAGTTAGGTTTAAAACGCTGTCAGGTTGCAGCAATGTCAGGGAACAGGTTCTTTAGGTTCTAATCCTCACATTTAACCACCTCAGACACCTACTCTCTTTGATCAATGATTCATTTCAGTGACCTTTTGGCTCTTCTTCAGGTAACGATAAAAAAATCAATGTATGGTCCAGCATGACCAAAACAGAAAACACCACCTTCATTTCCAAAAAGGCTTTTCTTTCCCCATCTAATTTTGCAGAACAAACACCTACAAAATAGGCACACAGGATTAGTATGTACATTGTTCAATTTGAAAGGTGAAATCAGCTCCTCTCAAATGATAAATCTCAGCACATGCTCGAAAGGTTGGGAAGAAACTATTTTTGAAATGCCAGATCAGTCCTTATAAAGACTTTACTTAGTGTGGCTGCTAAAATCCTTGTTCTTTATTCTCCCTCGTCTTGCACCCTTTCAGAGTTCTTTACACCTTTTTCAGTGTGCCTGTCAAATGTTAGCGATCTGGTAGCATTTTAAATCCACTTTGACAAATGTAAATGATCCAAAGAAGGGTCAGGGAAAATCATAATGAATTAAAACCTTGTTTTTGTAGCTGAAAAGAGTGAGACAGGCTTACTTGATGTTTTGGGCTCTTTTTTTTTAATCAGGCATATTTCAGAGAAGCAAACAACAGGAGCAGAATGAATAATTTGCAGCAAATAATTTATTTCACTAATTTAATTCATTTTTCATCCATGAAAAGAGAGCTTCTCTAATCTAAAAATTTCAGTACATAATTGTTGCTCTGTAACTCATTTATGAGTAGTTTGCTGCAATTACTAGGGCTTCTAAATTCAACTTCTGTTGATTTATCTGGCCAGGGCAAACAGGTCAAGCTGTGCTGTTTCTGCTGGAAGCAATGCGTGCTGGCAATTGAATTCTTACAGACCAAATAAGAAACAGGGAGGGGGTTTCTTTCTGTGTCAGTACTTTGGCTCAGAGAACAACACGTGGATTTGAGCTGACAGATGTGTTAAGTTCTGGCTGTGTTTCAGGCCAGCTCCTTCAAGGAGGAGGAGGAGGCTCAGCTGGATGTCAAGCCCTGCAGCTCCAGGGAAGGACTCCCGGGTTGCAGGACACCTGTCCATTAAGGGCAGCCCCAGTCCAAGCAGAGATGCCCAGGATCTCCCAGGGTGGCTCAGACCCCCACAGGGCTTGGTCTACGTGGAGCTCAAATAGGGCTCTTCAGTGGCACTGGGCTCCACACAAGGGACATAGGTGGCACAGAGAACCCACAGCCCGGAACCGGGGGACCTGCAGTGACAGCAGTGCCTGGAGGATGTTGGAGCTGCAGGTTTGGCTCCCTCATTTGCTGCTTTTTAGGAGAGGACCCTCACCACAGGGTGGCTTTGCACCAGTCTGGGAAGAGAACTTGTCCCTCTTGAGCTGCAGTCTGGCTCGTAGCCCACTCCTGAAGCCTGGCCAGCACCTCTGCCCTCCTGGCTGATGCACCCACGCAGCTAGGGGCAGCAGAGGTGCATGAAGGGGAGTGAAGAAGCCAACCCTAGGGAGATAAGATTGGACTCCCCATGGAGAGGGGTGCTTAATATAGAGGCAGGAGTCAAGCAGCTGCTCCACAAGCAGGCTGCAGTGTAGCTAGCCCCCTGCACTGAGCACAGCCCGGCTTTCAGTGCCCAGGACCAGGGCAGCACCTTTGGTCTCTCTCTTCTCCTGGACTCTACAAAGTGTTTAGTGTTGTGTCTGTATGTGCAAGCTCAAGAAAGTTTAGGCATCTGACTATCTGTCCAAGCAAGAAACAGTCAGAGTATGTCTAGTACAGATTTGGTCCACATTGACCAGCTAACATGGATGTTTCCCAGCCATCACATGGCCATCAGAAACCATTTCCAACAGGCAGTTTGCATGCAGCTGCCGGTACTGGAGACTTAAAGGACTTCCTAGACCAGATGAAGACCAGTTGCCAGTTGACCTCAGTGCCCAAAAACATCCTTGGGCACATATAAAACTGGTCTAGAATGTACCAAGTTGTGCTGTGTCACCTGATGCCACTGGGCACTGAGCTTTTTAGGTACTATGATGTCTATGTCGGCCACAGAATTAACAGCAGGCTTGGAGTGATGGTGGTCCCTACTCAGCATAACCCACTCATACACTTCTCCTTCTGCTATGTCATATTTGTTTTTTAAACGGCACTCATAAGACTAGAACTGTGATGGATCCAGCAAGAGATCTCAGCATTTAACATGCAGCTTATTTTCAGCAAGATGCAGACTATAGAGAGCCAGTCAAGAATATGTGATGAAAATGTACTATAGAAAAGTCAACCAGAGACCTAAAGGAGGATGGAGAATGGAAATACCTTATTCCTTCTCCTTTCCTTGGGGTATTGTGAGCATAAAGCTGGCAGCCAACTGCATGGGGACTGCTTCAGCAGCTGATAGCACAAGGTTCAGTTTGGAGAAAACAGTATATAATTACTTTGTGCCAATCACTAGAAATGGGAGGCAGATAATCTGGAAGAAAAAGAAGCAATGAATTACACTGTTGTGGGCTTCAGTCAGAGCAGGTCATCCAGAGCAGCTACTTTGATTACTTTACCAAAGCCAGCTTTAGCAAGAGGAGCAGGAAAGACATTGTCGTAAGAATCCTTCAGGGTTCCCAAATCTGAGGTGGCTCTTAGTGTTTAGTGAGACAACCTCACAGCCCCACTGGAAGATCCAGCACACTCTCCTCGGCAAATTAATCCAGCTACTGCAATATGCTGGTTTATCCATAGTAGCTCAATATTGTAAATCCATTTTCAAATCATACCTTCTTTTATCTTTATAACTTGCTCTGCGATTAAGCCAACTGTTTTGATACTCTGCAAGAAAACACAGGTATTGTTTCCATGGGTGCTGTGGTTCCCAGCATGGGTGTGGAGCCACCAGCACCAACCCCATGCACTTCCCCAGTACACCTGAAAGGCAACAGTGTGTGACTTGCTCTTGTAGACTGTAGCACCAGGGTGTGTGGAAGAGCCGTGTGGTGTGGGCATATGGTCAACAGAAAACCTTCCTGATGCACATGGTAGCAGCTCATGGTCTCAGCATTGGTGTATATCTGGTGTATGCAGCCATGAGCTAACGGAGCGAGTCTGAGCCTCAGCATGAAACATGGTCATCACATGCCACTGTTATGTCTGGCAATTGGTGGGTCATTCAAAGCCCTTGACACAGGAAAAGAAGGACCCAACCAATGCAAAGTGAGTGAAACAGAATCTCTACATTTTTTAATGCATCTGCATGATTTGTGTAACATTTTCTCAATATGTTAGACTTCCTTCAGATTGATATGTCAAAAGCAAGAGGTTATGTAATTACTGAAATGAGATGGGTATCTGCACTGTACCAGATAACTTCACCTTGCAAATCTGGTTTTACATGTCTCTGTCTCCAGCATATTTATATATTTCTCCACAACTATTATCTCAGATCAAACAAGTCCTTTCCCAGTTTATTTTCCCCTCTCTTAGTTACTTTCTTTATTTTTTCAAGTTCACAATTTATATATAATCAGTCAATTTATTTTAGCAGATCTTTTAATTAATTCCTTATTAAGAGTCTGATAATAGTTTGCTGTAAATTGTAATTGGCCTTGCTTTGCATTTGACATTAATGAGTCTATTTTCCCATGCAATTAAACCTGCCTTAAGTGACCACTCAGGGGACCAGCGAAATCTCTGATTTAATGGAAATGGGTTTAAATAAATAAGATGCAGCCTCTACTGCAAGCACCTAACAGCTGGGTTCAAATGAAGCAGATCAGTGATCCAGGAATAGGATGGAAGTTGGAGATGCTGTAAGAGTTTTAAAAACCTTGTCTTGTTTTCAGAATCACTGTACTTTGAGGAAGGACTGGAAGTCTGCTTCCTGCTCTTAAACACTATCATCAAAAGCTTCCTGTTATTATTTCTCCCTTTAAATGTTGTTGCATATACATATTATAGAAAAGAGAAAAACTAGGTGACAAGACTTCTTACACTTACAGATATAATGACTTAAAAATTAACATTTACACAGCTAAGATTGTGCTGGCATTGAGTATGGCAGCAGTCTAAAAAAAATGCATGTCTGTGTGTAATTAGAAGCTGTATCATAACGATTATGCACAAGGCGGTCAAATGCAGTTTGCACGTGTGACCTCAGCTCTGGTGTTTCCCAGCTTCTGAGTGTCTGGATCTGCAAACTCACTGGTGACTTTTATCTGAACTATCCGTACAGAATTTCTTGCAGGACCCTTGTCCCACTGATGCTGCTGCCCAGCAGCATCCCCGGAATGGCCTCACCAGTTTGAGCGAGGGAGTCCCAGCAAAGAGGTATAAATAGTACCAGGGTGAGTGCAAGAGGTGTCTCAGTGGGGGGCACTGTTGTCTGGGCTGGTCTTCCCAAAGGTGAACATTCCCATCACTACCGAATCATGTAGTTGCCAATAACTGACTTGAAGGAGACACCAGGACCATGCCAGCAGAGAGGGATGTGGCAATGGGCAGAGTGTTTGTTAAGTTTTGGCAGCCAAGACATGAAGCCAGTTTCTAAGCCTGCTTGGGGAGAGATTTTTAATGTGTTCTCTTAAAAAAAATCCAACACTGCATCCCTCTACCGTGCTTGGAGTTGGCACAGTGATTAATTATACTCTGTACAAGCTATTGTTCCTAATTCTTTGAAAAGAAAGCATGTATAGCAATTTAGCATGTACCATTTCACAATAGAAGAGATTTTCATGTGAACTAATATTTTTATTTTGGGCAACCAAAATAAGGAATATAATAAAATCATTCACAGTAAACATGGTCAAAACGAATCCTGTACGTGTTCTAAAAGAAGACAATTAAAATACAAAATATTTTCTGGCGTTAAAAAGCTGTACAGAAACCCAGTTGGAAAAAAAACACAGAAAACATTTCATCAGTGTGCTGAAATAGTAATAAAAATTAAAATACTTTCATTGATCCTAGAAAACATTGCATCACTGAGGAAAATACAGGCTTCAGCAGAGCCTGCAATTCTCACAGGCTCTTGTAAGTGCAATTATAATTTTATTTCTTTCAGTGAGTGGTACGGGACAAAGGAGAGGAAGGCGAGTAGGCAGTAGCAGAGTTCATATCTTTACAAGTACGAAATTACCCATCCCATTCCCATGGAGGGGTCATATGGACATTTGACTTCACTAAATCCCAGAGGACTGTGCGTTGTGGCATGATGCTCTGGAGCACCTTGCTGACACCTGCCTGCGGCCAGGAAGGCAGCTGGGAACTGTAGGAGGTGGTGTTTGTTCCTTGGCCCACATCCTTCTTGCACCAGCAGCAGTGAGTGGAACCATCAAAGCATGCAAATTTGCGGCTACAGAAGTAATTCTTTATTGGCACACCTTTGTACTATAGATCAGGCAAAGAGGAAAATCAAGCTTGGCTTCTCTTTCCCATGGTGTCCTGATCACTGCTTTGGGAAGTGATGGGGATCATGTTCTTACTCTTGCTGCCTTTGAAAAAGAAGTCCAAACCTCTGTGTGATCCTACCTTGAAAAACTGACTTCAGCATTTCTGTTTTTTCCTGTATTCTTTACGTTTGCTTAAAAAAATGTTTGCTGAATCCAAGTGGAATTTATGATTAATTTTAAGTCAATCAAAACTACATTTTCCAGAGGACAGATGTGTCAGAAATAATTTCCTGGCCCTACTCTGGACCAGTTGTCTGCCATTTGGCAAGTTGTTTACCTTCTTGCTACTTTTCTTAAGCTGTCTGGCAACACATCATATTTGTTAATGGCTTACAAATGAGTCAAGTCAAAAAAGCATTTTTAATTTGGCATACAGATTACAAATAAAATTTTACATTATCTGAACGGTTCTAAAGCCAACCCACATTTTTCTAAGTGATTTGTCTAGACAATGGGTGAGTCAAGCCTTTTATCCATTCTGTTTTATACAATAATCGGTTCTGCTCAGTTAAGGTTTCATTTTACTTTACCAAATCGAATGCCTTTCATTACTATGTGCTATTTAATTTAACATTGTATTGACATTTTGCATACTAATTCACTTTGCTCAGGGTAGAGTCATAAGCCCGTTTGAACAATGCGGTACGTACAAAACAGATTCATTGTACGTACTAGTAGTATCCTCAAAGACAAGATTACAGAGTCCAAGAAATCCCATTCAGAAAGGAAAAAAAAAAATAATAAAAAAAAAGAAAAGCTAAGAAGATGAAAGCAGTTCAGTGATGAATGGGAATTGCCACTGCCGGTACCTTTTTTTATTGCCATTCTGTGGTGGTTTCAATTGTTCTGCCCCGATGAGTAACGAGAACTTCATTGCTTTTGTTAAGCTTTGCTGCAAGTCGCTGCTGTGATGAGCACAGGTGAATCTGAGGACAGGCAGGGGCACCTCAGTTCTGCTGATGGGAGGATTTCAACCATCCTTTGTAGCTACAGAGATTTCAGTGACCTTGAGAATGAGTCCCTGCCTATGCCAGCAATGATGTTAAAACTTCCCTTAATGGAAAATATCTCCCATGTGCTCTAGACCCAGTTTAAACTGAAACCTCCCTAATCTTCTCTTTACATTTCTATGCACAATTAGTGAGACTGCACAGTAACAGAAACACCAGAAAGAGGAACCATCCCCCTGGTTGGGATATCCAGTCACATTTTGCCACAAATTTCTGGGACACATGCCACAAATCAGCATAAAAACTCCTATCCTTACAGAAAGTTTGTGATTACAGCAAAGATCAGAGTAGAAACCATGGCATCTCCTGCTCTTGAAATCTAAAATTTTATCCCAATCATGCTAAATTCTCTAGTGTTTAGCTAGTCTTATCAAAAATAACTCAAATCTCTAAGCAATTTCTCCAGATTTCCTTTAGTTTTCAGTAAGCATAGATGCTATCATACGTTTGAGGTCACAAGCTGGTTGCAAATATCCCCATAAATGTGAGCAGAATTCATAATTAACAGTTCTTAATCAGCCAAATGGTAGGGGAATTAATTACCTATATTTGGGAATGGGCTTTGCAGCTTATGGATGAGGTTTTAAAAGCAGTTGGCCATGTCTGATCACAGGGGTTTATCTTTGGCTTATCCAAGAACAGAGTTGGATACAGCAACATTAGCACCATGAATCTTCTAAATAATCTATCCGTAATCAATACATGGCTAGATTCTTTCCTCATAGTTGTCTTAAACTGTTAATGCACTGAAGGCAAAACCAGGTACTGTATGTTTTATCATTTTTTCCCTAATGATTATGCAACCCTTCTCCCCAGCTTCTCAGGGTCTCCTTGAGATTTCTGTTTCAGAGCTTGTTACAAATCATTTACTAATCAATCATTTACTGTTTGTTCTTCATTCATCTCTGGAAGTCCACTTTTTCCTTATTAGGACTGATTGATTTTAACTACATCCGTAAAGAATACAGAATATTTTCTAGGAATCTCTGATATCCTGATATTGTGGTGAGATGCAGGAGGAAGAAAAAAGTAAACTGTATTTTTAAATTTTCCTTGCAACAGTATGTCAAAAAATTAAATATAGACCATCCAAATCTTTAATTTAGCAACACTGAAATTTTACATTCTGAAAATGTTTATACACTGTATACTAAATATTACAATCTGCTATTGTGGAATAAATACAACGCTGTTAGTGCAATACAAGGCCAAAATAGAAAGGACTGAAATGACAAACCACAATTAAACATTTTAGCTACAGAGATAAATATATTTTGACACTGGTTTCTTTTAACATTATGATATATCTAAATTAAGTATTTTTATTGCCAATTCTGGCAACTTTCAATTTAACTGAACTGCATTTATCTGACATCAATCTCTTCTGTCAAAAAAATTATCGGTTCTATTTCCAGTGTACAACACCAATAATTCTAACACTCATGAGATTCTTCACATGTCTTTGCCAGACTCTTTCTTAGAAATTAGAAATGACAGATGGGATTTGAGAGAGAAGAGGATACTTTCTGTACGCACAGCCCAAGGGCAAGAGAAAAAGTCAACGTCGTCCACGCGGATTTTTACTAGCTATTGCCTTTGTTTTCTCTGTGGCCCCTCTTGTCTTATTAAGCCTGAATCCTCTTCAATTCCTCTCTATGCGTACATTTTTCGAAAGGAAAGAATGTCCTTAATAAAACCTTTGGGAAGCCCAGGGGTGTAATGAAAGTGCTCTTTACATTAATCAAAGCGTAACAAAGCCGATCCATCCACCATGCATGGACTCAGATCTCAAAAGTAGCTGAAAGTCTGTAAAACACCAATAAAATTATTTGTTTAGTGTCAGTGTAGGAATGTAATGAAAAGTAGATTAGGACCTTACAAAAAAATCTTTCACTGGTCAACCACAACTAGTTTGTAACTGCAGCGCTGCAATATCAATACCTAAATATTTACAACAAGCAAATGATACAACTGTAAACCCAGAACAAAAACTGAGATACCTCACACATGACACATCTCTGTATGTTCAAACATCTCGTACATTATTTTTTATGGGAAATCTGGATTTCATCTTCTGGAAACAAATTTTTTCTGCAGCACCATAGCAGAATGGTCTTATCACCACTGCACTTCGGTTTAATAATATGTATCAGACTTGGAGTGTATTAAATCTTCCTCTGCATTCATTTTCCAATAACATTTTGACTATTAGCAATTTAAACACTGCTCTTAATTCCTCAGATCTTTTTTCTTTTCTGAATTTGACTGTGAGGAAACTGGCACTTGCTGTTTTTTGGACTAAAGTCTAACATTTCATCAAAATGGGTCATTTCTGACCAACTTATAAAATACGTAGCTGTTGCACACACATAGTGCAAAATGCTGTCATTACTTAAGCTAATAATGATCCTGCTGTATTTCACAAGAATTCTGTATTGGGTTACTCACTGGTGGTTGTAAACTGGTTTTCAAAGGATGCCAAAGCTTACAAATCAGAATTACAAAAAGCAGGTAAACAGTCTGTAGAATCTAAGTGCAGAATTTAAACACAAATGGCTCCTGATAGCAATCCAGTTGCACTTGCTGCACATTTCAAATAACTGAGAAAGTGACGTTTCCTTGTCTGTTTACCATAAACTCATAACAAAGGCTTCTCTCAATTTAAACATAGGAAATTATTACAGTAATTTTTCTCATTTTCCTGCTCATGAATTGCTTGCAAACTGATCCTGGTTTTCCTCAAATATATTAATATCTCTATTTATTACAATTATGCACACAGGTACCATCGAATCCTGTGTTTTTAATGTAACTGGTAAATTATTCCAGCAATGAGCAAGAAGCAGCAAGAATGAAGAACAATCAAGAGCAGAGACAGCACGTGTGTGTCTGCAAGTAGTAAAGCAAAGGGGAGATGTATGGCTCCAGTGGCTCCTTGGAGTCGTGCAAATGTGGGTGAATAAATATCCCTAAGCCCAGCACTGACACTACACATTTTAGAGTTGTTGAGTCATCAGATATTCCAGGTCATGAGGATGAATATGAAAATATCCACCTGGGACAGTACAGTAACCCTCAGGATACAGCCTGTCTCATGTTCATCGCTGGACTCACAATCCAGTTCTGCAGCATCAAGCTCCACAAGGACTCACGTTTTACCACCATTCTTCATTTAAAACAGATGTCTCACATCACTGTAGTGGGGAGAGATTGGCACCGGGGTGCATGTGCTGTGGCACAGCAATGCAGTGTCTCAGGTGGCCATATTGGCTCTGCACACTGGTGGAACAAATCAGGCTCTGCCCCAGGATGAGACAGAAACCACTCTTCTCCTCTTGCAAGCAGGATGGATGGAGGCAGAAAGGAGGCTCAGCCCAATATTGTGCAGGTCCTCTGACAGCACCTAGAGTCCAAAACAGGTCTGCAGCTGAAATTACCATCACCATCCCCATACATCACTCAGGTGAACATCCCCTTCCTCCCCAGCGCTTCCCAGAGGCTCTGAGCAAAAATCTTCACAGCTGCCTGAGGAAGGAAAAATCACCAAAATAAACACTGCTCTCACATATCTCTCATCTATCTTCCCACACGTGGTAGGCATGAGGGAAAGGATTTTTGTTTTGTCACATTTGGAAAGTTTTGTTCTTTTTAAAAGTGTAAGGCTTGATATTTACTGTCAGCTGGGGGATGTTTCCGTTGAACAAAATGTTCTTTGGTGGGGTGTCTATAAATAACCTTATTGATTAAGTGAAAAGCATGAAACATACATTTTAAGCTTCCCAAAATATATACACTTCTTACCATTAGGCGAACAACTTTATTCCATCTAGAATTAGCAGTGCATTTCCTATTGTGTGTGTGGTCTCTGGTGTAGAAACAAAAGATAAGTTAGTTAGAATAGAAGAGACATTTTTCCATATTAAGCTTGAAAAGTTTTTTCTCCCCTAAGAATATAAATCCATTTATTTGGTAATGGCTTTATTTATTTTTCTCAGGTTATATGTTCTAATCTTAGCAGTATTTTGGAAGGAAATCTGGTGGCGTGGAGTCATTAGCATAATAATGTAGCTTTATTTCCTAAATCCTCTCTGAAAATTCAGGTGTTATAGTCTCATCATTTCTACATCATTATAAATTCCCCCAGCACACCACAGGGTTTCACAGACCAACTCCTCACTAGAAAAAGAACATTGAGTACCCAGTGCTGAAGACCATCAGAAAGGTACTGTTAGGTGAGGCATCGAATCCTAAAACTATTTTGAAAAAAAAGTAATAATCATTAATCTTTGCTAAAGAAAACTGTTGCTGCTGTGGCCAGTGCCTCTCTTATTCATTTAATTTCTTTATTGGATCACAAAAGTTGATTATATTTCTTTTATCTTGCCTTGGACTGTGTGGCATGCTGTAAGAGGAAAAGGTTGACTGTCCTTTGCAGTTGTTCAGAAGCAGCAGCTTTGAGTGTCCTGCCATTGTTAACGCATCCATCTGTCCCTCTGCAGGGACCCAAATTCCTGCTTCATATTTCCCTTTCCCTGTTTCACGGTCTCTGGTTTTGGCCCTATCAACCTGCCTTTCCTGGTCAAAGGAACTTACATTGATTTAACGCTGAGAGGATGCATTGAAGAAGAATCCAATTACCAAGCTGGCCTACACTGCATATTTTACCACTACCCATTCCAGTTAGGAAATTTTTAGCCACATTGATATACTATCACCACTTCAAGTTTGTGCAGAATACTATGATATAAAGCTGCTTATTACCCGGATGACTTAACTTTCTCATACAGCAAATGTTCTTTTATACTGACACCATTGAAAAATGAAGCAGCAGTGTCATTGTTAGTATCAAGTTTAAACTTGGAAGATGCTGCTTCATGACCACTTACTAAATCCATGTGTTATAAAGAAAAACTAATGTGATGGTGTCGGGGATTGGCTCAAGGAGCACAGACATGAGTCCACCAAGCAACTGTACGAGCAGAGCCCATTTTAGTTGACATAAGTAGGCCTTAGTTAGCTTGTCTATTAGGCCGTGGGAAAGGGGGGAACGGAAAAGTACTAACTAAGGCAGGGTTAGGATATTTTTGAAGAGATAAGAGTCAGAAGAATGTGGGATGCGCATAGCTAGCTAAACCCAAGTAGGTGGAGTAAGTAAATGTGCTTAGCCTATTAGATAGAGACAAGTATGCATAATTATGGTATTTGGTATAAATGCACGCTATCTCGGGCAATAAAGTTGAAGTATGCTTTATCACTCATATTGAGTCGGCTGCATTTCTTCCTCCGTCCGCTCGGGTCTGGAACTCTGATGGGACTTTTCTCTGCATGATGGCACCTTAGTTTTTGACATGAATTGGGATTTGCTCCTAAGTGCAGCTACTTTGATCTCAAACTCAGGACTTGGGTAGATCATCTGCCATCCCACCATTTCCCGTACATTGCTACTCAGAGCTACAGCAACTTAAAGGAGCACATAGGTTAAACAAACAGAGTTTTTCTGGCCCACTCATGGGAGAATCTTCTTTTGATACTTCCCTAGCTCTTGTTTCCAGCGGACCCACATAGCGGTGGATGTACCAGTCCTGCTCTCAGACTTGCTCTCACTGCCCTCCTGCATGCCAAGGACATGATCTATCTAGGCAGGTCTTCCCCTCCAGCTCCAGCATCCTGTTCCATATTGCATGAAGGTGCCAAATTTGCATGCACTGTCTTGATGACCAAGCATTGCAAATGATAGCAAAGTCTCCAAAGACACTTATTCAAACTCATCACGGAGGATAAAAGATTGAAGGAACAACAGTGAGGAGCTGTCTGCAACCTCACCATGCCATTACCATACAAAAAAGCACCTATTCATTTTGTCTTATCTGTCAGCCCCAGCTTTACAGCCTTTGCAGGCCAGAGGAATTGATCAAAAGAAATTTGCTGAAAAATGAGATTCTGTTTTAATCCACCAACAAACGCCTGTGTTTTGGCAGTAGATCTTTATACTGGTCTGTAATCATAAAGAGGAGGCCAGCCAGCCCTTTTCAGGATCCGTGGTTTAAACAGAAATAAAAACTATCTCAAGTCTTTAAACCAGTCCCTTAATGAATATATCACATTTATTCTGTACTCTAAAAACTTTGATTCTAGTCATAACGGCCAGCATATGTAGTCAATTCATATTCACAGTCAAGCTATGGACAACAAAGTTTGATGGAACCTTTTGAGATGCTTGCTTAAACTGCTGGACCTGTTTCATTCAGGCATCTCTTCAGCTGTGTTTTGCACCTCTGTGTTTATAGGGCATCAGTCATTGTGATATTGTGGGTTGGCCGAAAACCAAAGAAGAGAAGTGTTTGAAATAGGTATTTTCATTAAAATGAGAAGTTGTTTTGTTTGTCCTCCCAGCTGGCTCTGAAAAGCAGACTGCCTCAGCTGTAATTCCTGTGCTTTACGGCTCCAGTTACATTATACACTTTTTTTTTTTTTTTTGACTTTTCAGGTTCCCAGGCATATTGCCATTTTCTGTTACTTACACACGAATGCCTCTATAAAAACCTTATTCTCCAATCTTAACACTCCTTGGGGCTGTACGAGAACTTTCATTCCAAATTTCTAATTTCAGTAAAGGTACTACACAAAAGCTGTTGAATTATTCAGAATTATATGTAACCAATTGTGGCAGATGCACTCTTCATGTCCCCCCCAGACCAACAGAAACTTCTAGGCTGATAGACAACTATAGTCATGCATATGCCCATTGGTCAATAGGGCCTTGGACCAATTAGACTCCTTAGTTGGGGGAAGTTTCTAGACCACTACCATAAGTGAGCACAGCTCAGATTCAACTAGGGTACAAACGGAGGTGCCAGAGACTCCCTTTGAGCTGGTCTTCCTCAGAGCAGTGGGTACATGGTTGAAGACTCTCGTCCTTTGACTGGCCATCTAAAGAACATTCCCTGGTCACTGAGACACCTTGCTGACCTGGTAAGCAATGTGGGCACCCTTGAGAGACCAAACTTTAACACAGAGTGGGAAGATGTACATTTATGAACCATCACTCTAGAGTTTTGGGTTCTAATTGCCTTGAGATTTAAGTCAGTTGTGGAGTAACTGAACTCCTATCTGGTATTTGAACGTCTGTCGTATAATGTTATCAGAGTGCTGAATAAGTTTGGATAAACCCGATTTGTGCTTAGCTTCTGTTAAACAGTTCTGCTTAGAATAAAATCTGTTTGGAGCTTGTCGCTTGCCTGAATTGACTTTTAGGCTGCCTCCGTGACACCATTATAAATTCTCTAGGCTCTGTCTAGTTTAATTAAAGGTAAATACCAGCAGACATAGTAATTACAATGAGAGAGTAAACAGGAAGAGTTAAACAACCAAAAAACATCTTATGTAGATAACTGTTTCCCTACATTTATATCAATTGAGTCACTGTCAAGTTTTCTAAATTCTCGCTGTTAGTTTAGAACAAACTATACCATTACATGCAGGACCAATAGTCACGACAATAGAGCAAGAGTAGATGGTTAATTCATGGCTGACTTGACAGAGGAAGAAATTCAGTGAGTTATTGTTTGTCTGGTGCCTGGTATCCCTGCATTCTCAATTTGGCTGTGTTGCAACATGAAAAGACAAACCTGCCCTGGGATTATACCAATGACCCTGTCAGATCCAAGACACAGGTAGACACCTGAATACAGATTGCTTTGTCTCAGACTGAATCCCATCACCTTTGCCAGCATCAAGAGGGACTGTGCGACTTTCCTGCGTGGTTAGCCAGGCACTAGGGGAAATATGCATGTCCCAAAGCACAGAAGCCAGAGAACTGTGTGAGGCACAGCTGATTTTGAAGAACAGCTACAAGTGTCATCATCAGAAAACTCACTGAACAAATAAAATTTCTAACAACTGCCATGAGCAGATATTAGATGTCTTAGAAGATGTAAAGCAAATGTTACCTACAGTGTGCTGACTGAAATGAAATATCAATTCACAAGCACTCTTTGGCTAAGTTCACCACCCTTTTACCTTTGATAAAGTCATTGTTGATTTCATTTCCTGAGGTGTTTGCATGTGTGACAGCGCCTGTGCAAAACTAGACCAACAGAAAGAGCCACCTTCTTCTGGTGTCATTCATGCAGGTATCAATAGGATGGCCTTCTTTTCCAAATCAGATGTCACACTCTCAGGAGAAGTTGAGTGAAGCTCTGCCAACTCAACTGACCATCTCTCACTTGTATTACCTGGAGTCCCGTGTCCAGCTCTGGAGCCCTCAGCACAGGACAGACATGGACCTGTTGGAGAGGGGCCAGAGGAGGCTACAAAAATGATCAGAGGGTTGGAACAGCTCTTGTATGAGGACAGTCTGAGAGAGTTGGGTTGTTCAGCCTGGAGAAGAGGAGGTTCCAGGGAGACTTTATTGTGGTCTTTCAATACTTGAAAGGGCCCATAAGAAAGATGGAGACCTTTCAGTAGGGCCTGCTACAACAGAACAAGGGGTAATGGTTTTAAACTAAAAGAGGGGAGATTTGGTTTAGACATGAGGAAGAAATTTTTTACAATGAGGGTGGTAAAATACTGGCCCAGGTTGCCCAGAGAGGTGGTAGATGCCCCATCCCTGGAGACATTCAAGGCCAGACCGGACAGGGCTCTGAGCAACCTGATCTAGATGAAGATGTAAGGTGGCTTGGACTAGATGAGCTTTGAAAGTCCCTTCCAACCCAAACTATTCTATGATTCTATAATTCTATGATTGTATTGAAGGCAGAAGGACTTGGTTCATTTGCCCACACATAGGCACCTGGAGCCATTTCAGATGCTCTTGTTTTATCCTGCAGGTGCCAGCAAGCCACAGATTCCCAATGGCCCTGTGTTATCTAAGCCAACCTCATGCCAATACTTCAGATGTCCTTGATTTCCTCTGTGCTGTCAGCAGAAGGAACGTCCTGTTTAGAAATGTTAGGTAATCCTGTAAGAGGACAGAAACCCTCCTGAATAGCTTAAGTGATTTTTTATAAAGCTGCAATTCCAAATTCTTTATATTAGAGGTATTAAGCAGCATTCAGGCTAAAGCATTGCTGAAAGTCAAGGAACTAAAACATAAATGAATTTGCCAAAAATATTTGTTAGATGATCTCAAATTCATAAAATATCTATGAAATGAAACTGTGGTCAGTTTACAACCAGAATGAGGCATTCAATTTCTGATGTCTTGGAAAGAAGACTATTCAGAAAGAAGAGTGTAGAAAAGAAGTAAAAACACTAGTCATGTCTTAGTGATCTGTAAAAGAAAAGGAAAAATTGTGTGGTGCATTTTCTTCTTTAAAGGATGCTATTGCCCTATAAGGTGAACGGTAAGGAAAATGGTCTGGTATGGAAAATTACTGCTAAAATCTACAGACCTGTAATGAAGGAGGGAACCCCAGCCCACTGGATGTTTGGGTATGTGTTTGTGATAACTAAGTCATAATGGATGTAAAGCAAGATTTGGAGTACAATGAGTAACTGAAATGAATGCAGAATGGATTGTTGATGCCCATTGACAATTCAGTCATAATTTAAGTGACCAGGCAGGGATGAAGGGCAAGATTGGAGCTCAGGACACCACCACCCACCCCTCTTCTCCATACAGAGGGGAAATGTAGCCATGCTTGAAGCAATGTTTGATAGTAAAAGGTATATTTTTCACAGACTTCTTTTTCCCCACCTGAAGAGTTAAGTGAACAACATTTTCTTCATCTCAGCTGATGCCTTGGGATGTATCAGAGACAGGGTATAATTGTTTGGGTTATTTTTTAGAGGCTGGTTTTAAATGTTTCCAGTCAGTAAGAGCTAAAAAAGCTATGCTTTCTGAAATGTTTTTTTTGGGGAGTTAATGTTTGCTTTTGACAGTCTGTAATTCTGCACTAAAACCTATTTTTTGTCTGAAATAATGCTACAAGCCAGTCTTATTAGCCAGAGCTATGAATATATGGCTAGCATTAAAATCCTGGCTATCTAATACTACTCGTACTAAAATGTGCATGTGAACTCACATCCATTTGCACAGTAGCGACCCTAGTCACAGGATTTTGCAGAACAGAAATATAGCACACAGTGTTTTCAAATATGTGTGTTGAAAGGTAGATATTTAAAATCCTTATCTAGACAGATAGAGCAATGATCCAATTCCAAGTGTTCTGCCATTGACAATTCCTATTCTAATTAGGAGATGAGACTAGTTTTATTAGGCTGTCAAAACACAGGGTTCAATGTCCAGCTTCACATACTCAGGTATGAAGACTTTTGCTTCTGCAAATCTGATTTCTTTCTATGCAAGTAAAGAGCTTTACTTCTTTTTGTAACTTTATTTAAGTATTAAGAGGTATAAGGAAAATACAGGTGCAAAGCTTATGTTTAAAGAGCTAAATGACTAGCATGTCTATACTGATATATTTTTAAAATCACACTTCCCCAAACAATTTTCCTATCTGCATTAGTATATTTATGTTTAAACATAAGTATCTGCATTTGTAAATACACAAACTCTCTCACCTTGTACAAGTGCTGGAAATGCCCCCATACATTGCAAAGGAATACATTATGTGGGTGGCAATTTTCTCCAAACACTTTATCAGGCAATTTTCAGACAGCTTGGATTACAGATTTTCTTAGCTAGCTAAAGAATAACAACAATAGTGCTATTAAAGCTGTTAAAAGATAATAGCTGATACCTGCAGAGCTAGCGAGGCCTGGGAAGGTGGGGGAAAAATTGTTCTGGTTTGGGCAACTGAGCCTAATCTTGTAATGCACTGAGCTACTCCAGCTCTTCTTTCAGTTGTGGAAAGACCTCCGCCCCTTGTGGCCCAGGCTGGCTGCTGTAAATAAGCATAAATATCCGTTATTGGTATCCAATCATTAAGACATGGCTGGCTGCAACGAGTCAAGGAGGTGGCCATGGGTTAATGGTCTCAGAAACCCAGGCTTTACCTGTATAGATAAAGTAAAACAGGCATGCTGGGTGCAGCAGGTTGGAGATGTCTCTCCCCACAGATCCACGTCCCTGCAAGGGCAGCAGCTCTGTTGGCTGCATGGGCAGAGGGCAGCTCGGCCATGTTTTCCTGAGCACAGAGCAGCTCTTGCATGAGCTGGTACCTCTGTATGGCAAAACACAGCACAGACTTACCCTTTCACTTTGTGGTTCTCCATGCCATTCTCCTCTCACATTGATCTACTTCCAGTAGCTGAAATATACATAATTATGATTCACCCATGATCATAAAGGAAGTTAGTCATGATCATCATACAAGAAAGTAATGAGAAGAAATAGATCCTGATCCCCCAGGCCTCCAGCTTAACCAGGAGGGGCCCCTATTTCTAACATGCTCGTTACTATTCATTAATATAGATATAGAAGATACCTAGTTATCAGAAGTATTAATGAAGAGTGAAGAAATCACAAATTTGCCAGTAAGGCTTGTTTGAAAGAAACTGCCTTTGTTGGTGCTTTATGTTAAATGAATTATCAAACAGGTAAAAATAGTTTCCTGCATTTTATTATTAAAATTATGAACATCACAGGTGTGAAGAAGCGAAGAAACAAAGTGAATATACTGATTGTGAATAGAACTTGATCAAGAGGGAAAGCAAAAAGCCCTGCTGTACTTTTTGGCTAATAAAGCCACTACACACTTCAACCTGGAAATAGCTTGTCTATAGCTTCTCAAATTCTGGAGTTAAAACTAGGAGCTTAGTGTATTTTCTTGCATAAGGGCATCATACGAGATGACCAAGGGTACTCGTCTTGTTTCAGTCTAGAAGGACCTAGGTCTTGGGTCTCTGTCACACCTACCAGCCTACGCATAGGTCTCAGACATCCTCAGGCACCTCAAAAAGCATGAGATACCAATGTCTGGCAACTGCATACAGCCCCAAGAATGGACCTGATGGATTCTTCTACCAGCTCCACTGCAAATTTCCTCTGGCATTTGGCTTGAACTCTTAAGCTAATTCCTATAAAGAAACCAAATTTTCTATTAACTTCTGTGAGAACATCGATTCTTAAAGAAGCAGAGGTGGCTGTGATGGGATTCAGCCAGCCTAATTTAGATGCCTTCTCTGTGCCTGCATTTTAGATGCCTCATGAATCAGTACTCCAGAAATCCAGGCAGACAGTATCTTCCTTTGAAGACATCTCACCACTGACTGTATAGGAAATATCAGATCTTTTTTTAGGATGACTGGTTTCTTTGGTATTTAAAATGTAGCACATTAGACGTCTGCAGTTAGGCTGGATTTCATAGTTTAGGTATGTGGATGTGAACTGTATAATTTAAGTTTTAAAAAACAAGATGCACAGACTTTGTGGCTAGCTTGTACATGCATTTCCAAGCAGGCTGTACGTAACGGTGGAAGCTATATATCCAAATGTCCATTTGAGAAAACACAGCCTTTTGGCTTTACAGGTATCCAGAATACAGAGAAAAGCGCAGTGAGTGGAATTTATGGCAGACCTTTGAAGCTGTTTGCCTTAAGTTACGTAATCTGTTTAACCGACGTGATAATATTCACATGATCTAATTGCAAGATATACCAACATTTAGGAAATACATGTCTTAAGATGGAATAGTGAGCTATCTCACCAACTGCAAACTATTATTGCAATTTAGAAGCACCACCTCTGTCCATCAAAGTAAGTATTTTTTTCTTCTGTCATCCTAATTCAGCAAACTTAGATATGCTTCTGTGACTGATGGAAATGACAGGAAATATTCAGTATGCAAAATATCTGTTCGTAAGTGAGTGGCAGACTAAAAGAGTGCAGCAGAAATGATTCAACGGGGTAAAGCAAATAGCAAATACATCTGAGAGACCGTGATCTTCTTCCTGGAACATATAGAAACAAGATGGAATTCGACGAACAAGTTTTCCACTGTGAACTGGTCTCCTAGCTGTACTTGAAAGTTCAAAAAATAATAAAGTCTAAGCAATACTAGCTCACCACAGTGTCTCCAATGCTGCAGTAAAGGTGAAGGAAAGATTTGGACATGTTGTTCTCCATTCTCCTAATAAAAGTGGTTGTTCAGCCTATGAAAATATACCAGTCTTCAAAATTTGTAAGTGGTATTCATCTCACCTAGCTTTAGACATTCATGTCCAGTTTGGGGCCTTTGATAATGATTTCTGGGCCCTTCAAATCTCCCTCGATCGTCGGGGCAGACACATCCACACCGCCCTTGATTTTGGGGCCCTTTAGGTTAAGATCAAAGTCGGGCATGGAGATCTTGGGGGCTCTGAAGTGCATCTTGGGCATCTTGAACTTGGGGCCCTTCAACTTTCCTTCTGGGCCCTCAAGCTCAACGTCAGGAACGTCAATGTCCACTTTGGGCCCTTGGAGTTCCAGGTCTGGCCCTTTCACATTACCCTCCATTTTGGGGAGGGAAACATCCATTTCTCCTTTCATTTTGGGGCCTTTCAAGTTGAGGTCGACATCGGGCATAGAAAACTTCGGTGCCTTAAAGTGCATCTCAGGCATTTTTATCTTGGGTCCTTTGCATTTGCCCTCAGGACCTTCAACTTCAAGATTGGGAACATCAACATCCAACTTCGGACCTTTAATATTCATGTCTGGCCTTTTCAAGTTGCCCTCGAATTTTGGAAGGGAAACATCAGCACCTTCCTTGACTTTGGGGCCTTTGAGGTTCAAGTCAATGTCCGGCATGGAGATCTTGGGTGTCTTGATGTGCATCTCAACAGCTTCGCAATCTCAACAGCTGTACCTGAGCCTGTGGCCTTTGGCTCACTTTGTATTCAAAGGAGAGCAATAGGTAATCTAGGGTGCCATTCAGCTGTCCTATTTAGGAGGCCTAATTTTAGGTTAAGATGAATCACATTTCAGAAGTGTCTACATCTCTCCATCAACTAGAAAGAGATCTCAGATGTGAAATTTCTGCATCTTATTTTTTCTCAGTGAACACTACTTCAGAAATTCTGAATCTTAATGCTCACAGATTTGATCTTACACTGTGTAAAAAGGAAGATGAAGTAAAATTATAAAAAAAAAAAACAAGAAATCTTGAGGAGGCTGGAACAACTTCAGAAGACTGAAGGCAACTTTGAACCTGTCTGGATCAAAAGGTAAGCTGGTGTTTAGCGTCACACTAACAGAAAAGGGAATTCCACTTGAAGAGCCCTTGGAGGGGATTGGCTTATGCAGAGGCTTCTCAGTCATCAGGGGAGCCGTCCCCATCATCACACCGCAGGTCTCTGAGCTCCCAGGACTGCCGGCAGCAATTTTGACTTCTTTCTGCACCACTGTCAATGACAGGCCTGTTTCGGATGAGGCATCACCTCAACAGGAGAACAAAGGGCATAAACAATCAAAGCCCTTCAAGAGCCCGCTTTACAAGTTTCCGATAAATATTTTTAAATTCCTCATTCTAAGTGCATCGGCCTAATTTTTGCCCCCAAGTTGCTCCCAGCTTAGGCAGATGTCAATATGAGGAGAACTGAGCCTGTTCTGCTTAAGAGTTTTCATGGATGAGTTTTGCATTACATAATGTAAAAAACAAATCCAAAAACCAAACCCAAAACCAAACCAAAACAGAACTCCCAGACTAACAAACAACCACCACCACCAAAAAGCCTGCCTTTCTCCCTTCTTCAGGTACACACTACAGAGGAAAATTACCAGTAAAAGGGTTGACCATGACTCTATGGTTTTTGCATGCTGTACACACCTCTGTGCATGGAAGGTGGACGAGACGGGTGACGCTCCATAGCTGGGACTGAGGGAGAATTAAGCACAGTAGAAGTGCTGAGGATAGGCTCTCCTGTGACCAAAAACTGATGAAGTGAAAACAGATCTTAATCAAATCCTTTTCTGGATGGAAGTGAGGTTGAAGAATAGATTACTGTCCATGACAAAAAAATGAAAGCCCAGAAATTGCATAAATGAGAGAGGTTGTGGAGTCTCCTTCTCTGGAGACATTCGAACCGCACCCGGACACATTCCTGTGAGATCTGCTCTGGGTGAACCTGCTTTAGCAGGTGGGTTGCACTGGATGATCTCCAGAGGTCCCTTCCAACACCAACCGTTTTGTGATTCTGTGAAATATTATTGAGTTTTACAGACCAAGACATGTATGTGCATTGTCTGTCAGTGCTGTAGTTCTGCCTTTTCTGCCTGTAGCTGCTGAATGCATGGCCCGATGCAAAAAATGGATACTGTAACCCCATCAAAGCCAGGCAAACCCAGTCCATTCCAGCAACAAGCCCAGCCTGAGGAACAGCAAATGAACACTTGACCATCTCAACAGGAAAAGTTGTCCTTGTGCTTTTCATTCTTCTTCAGCCAAAATATATAAAACTTAGTTCTTCTGATACATAAAGTACCAGTATCAGTGATAAATGGCATTCCACCCATCTGCTTTCCATCTTATCTTCTAAGTGGTCTATTCTATTTTACAACCCTAAATTACAAATTCCTGTTATTCTTTGAGTTGCTGTGAAATGGAGCAGTCTCCGTATGTTCATAGCAGCTTGCAATTAGCATACCCTGGACTTAGAAACTGCAATCTATTAAAATACGGACATATCAAAGCATAGCATCTGGAAACCTGCATATGTTTGTCTTGCACAGTGGGCTTTAGATGCCAGGGTCAAACAGAGACTCCTGGTTATCCCAGAAAAGAGCTTATATGTGTCAGCACTCAGCTGCAGAACTTCAGAGAATTTTTATACTTTCTTGGAAAATATTACATTACTTTACACTTACCTTTTATGGTGTTTTTATGTGAAAAAATATAAAGAAAAATAATAATAAAAATAATAAAAAGCTAGGGTTTGCTGTGTTATAATCACTCAGTCGAATTTCTCAATTAAGCTTATAGCCACAGCACCGAAGGAAGTATAAAGATATGAATATGAAAGTTTTAATCGAAACTCAGATGTATTTTGCTGTACCAATTGTCTCATTTTCTGAAGTTTCCATCAAACTAAGGACCTACAGGAGAGCCATTTCTGCTTAAATGCATTTTTGTTCTATCCCATTTAAAGTGTAATGCTTTCACAGGAATATGAAGTAGAGATGAAGACTGGGTTTTTGTCTCTTCTGAAAATGAAAAGTCCTGGTATAGACCACATACATGGTTTTCCTCTTTATAGAGCTGTTAAGGCAGAGACAGCTCTCTATTTTATCCAGATTCCCATTTGAACAAATAAACTGCACTAGCTGAGGGCTTTTTTTCCATTTTAATAGCAAATATTCTCTTGATAACAACCTTGTACATGAAACAGGAGCTTTTCGATATGTATTAATCAAAGTAATAGATCATTTTTATAAATAAAAAATTACTGCTAACAAGTAGACACAGGGTAATAGGTTCTAGAAGACCTGAAGTGCTTTTTGGAAGTGGCACTATTGAACTAAGAAGAATTTAAATTATTCATATTGTTGTGTACAAGAATTAAAAGCAATATTAGGTAACACAACAAATTCACCTCGGTGCCTTCACTCATGGATCTGAGGGACTAATTTGGCCCAAAGGCTGGGATTTGGCTCCACATTTAGGCACCTCTACTGTAAGAGCAGGTGTCCATTGATAGGGCAGGTGGCTAAACATTGTAGTCAGAAGTGATTTTGGATAGCTGCATCATGCCTGTGGTCCTGGCAGATAGGAGAAATGAGCTAAGAACGATCTAGTCCTTTTTGCACATAGCTGCTGAAGCCAGGAGAGTATCATAGGACATCTCAAACATCTCTTGAAACCTATGCTTAGGCAAACAAATGTAGCTTCTTAGTCAAAACAGTCAGTGATTCTTGACTGGATAGATGCATATGTCCTCTTCAGGGTGGGATGAGTCACCCTCTAGACTCCTTTGAAAGCTTTGAGTAGATCTCCTTTTATTATAGTGGGATATTGAACACCTAGCGTACAGGAAGAGATCTACTTTTAAGATGCCAACATTTATGCTTGTGAAGTCAGTTAAATTAGTCCAGAAATGCATATTTCTTTATGATGAATACAGAGAAAGTTTACTTTATTAGTTTAAACTGGGTGCCTGATACATGAGTAGCCAACGTGTTGAACGCTACACTCAGTGCTTGCCCTAGACTTTACAGTTTATCATAACTATCCTTTATATCAGGCACACATACAGAAATGAGAAGTAATAACATCATTTTGCTATTCTCTAATGAAAATATAGTGGAAATACTGTCTTGTCTCATACCACATTCCAGAGCAAGCTTGGTTTAAAAATACAGAAGTCGATTCAACCCTCATGTCTGTGCTGGTACCAGGAGAGTAAATTTTTGGTTTAAAGAGAATGCTGGAAAAAAATTGTGTCCCAATGCCATGAATATATTTGTCAGTAGTAAATTGATTTTCTAGATGTTATTTTATAATGTAGTTCCATTGTGCTAGAAAAAACATAGATGTCTAATAAAACCTTATTTTGATCATAATACAGCTATTACCAGGCCTTTTGTTATTATGAAATAACTCCAGAAGAGTAGTCTGCTTCATGTGATTTTCACCACTGAAGATGATCAGGAAAACATAGAAGATCTGTTATGTGACATCTTGACTTGAATTACTCCCCACGTCCTGCATTAACTCCCGCATAGACCTGACTGAATATGACTATTTTTATCTGGATCCTAAAAATCTGATGGAGTGCTGAAGAAGGTCTGTTTTCTCAGAGGGTTTGGCAGCTGCAATTAGCTGGACCTCAACGATTCCGCAATCTGCTGTTTACAAACAAGCAGTGTGAGTGGCAACTCATGTTCTCCATATCTCACATATCTTGGTGAAAGCATTCCAATCCTTCTTCGCCATCTACAGTAAGACTTCTCTGGTGCTTTGGCTGGGCTCTTTCCAGATCATAAATATTTTGACAACATCCTTCAGAGTATCTCAGTCTCAAATCTCAGATAGATCCATCTGTCATTTACCAGCATGTTTTGTTCATTTGTTTATAATGGATAGATTGCAGGATTTTGGTAACAAGTGTTGTTAGAAAATACCAATATGACCAGAAAGCAGACAGAAGACTAAGAGGGAACATGAAAGACAAGAGGAAAGTAAATCATATAAAGAGACCTATGGAGATCTGTTTACCCTTTCTTAGAAAAACGAAGTCAGGAGAAAAATGATGAAATTGAGAGACAGAAAATTTAAAACTAAAGTTGTTTTTTCCTGCAGTGTGTAACTGCCAAGAGATGTCCTTGTAAGTAGTTTTCCATGTTACCTCTGGTATGTGTCCAGTCCTCAATGCAGAGGTTGTTTCCTACCCTTTTGACAAGCTGGCAAATGGATTCCATCCTGCAGGCACCTGTTGCAGAGAAAAAAATATAAAAAAAGAAAAAAAAATTAGTTATTAGTTTGGCTTAGATATTAATATGTTTAGTAAAATATTATATGTGGCTCAGGAAAATAGCCAGCAATAATAATTAAGAAGATGCTTCATCACCAAACAGGAGAAAAAGCAGTAATAACATCTAAACAAGTGTCTAGTGCTGACTGATGTGAGAGATTACCTATATTACTGCATAAATCATACCTATATTTTTGCTTCTTATTCCTGTTCACAGTCAGTGGCATGCCAAAGAAAGAGGAAAGAAAAAGCCACTTACAAGCACTTCTCTGGAGTCTGCAGCCACCCAGTTCACTGAGGAATAACTCATCCGAGAGCACAAAGCATTCCTGCTCCTTGCGGCATTAATGCTGATACTAATGAAGTTATGTGTCTTTGCTATCCATCTTCTGGTATGGGATTGCTGTTTCTTTCTCGGCAGGGGCAAAATGTTTGGAAAAAACAAACAAACAAACACTTTCTTTCATTACTCCTTCCTGAACACATAACAGAAGGCTAGATTTTGGGCTCACTTATGAGAAAGTAAGTAAAAACAAAGTGCTACTCCCCTGTATTTTCTGCACCAGTGATGAAGCTCCTGGGCAGTGCAACACTAAACTTTTCAAGGTTACTTATTGTTTACCCATTCTCAAAAAGAGGGTGCAGTTTGGATCCATGCGTTGACTCCCCACCCTAAGACATACACCAGCAAAAGCCAGATGTGCACTGTATTTATTCCCTCTGGCTCCTGTAGCAAGGAGGATTTAATGCATCAAAGGGAATGAAAATAGCTCCTGGGCCATAGATCTGATGTTTTGTCCCAGCTCTGTGCTATACCCAAAGCCTGAATATATCTTGTCCTGATGGGTTTGCCATTGTCAGATATGCTGAAAGTGCAGTGTCTTCATCTTCTTCATTAAGATGAAGCAATTTATTGCAATAAGTTAACTATACATATATATGAATCAGTGATGCTGGGTGTCACATGCTGTTACTAACTTTTAATCTCAATTCGAAAATGATTGATTGCCCTAAGCCAGTTGTGTAATTGCATTAACATGCCCAAGAAAAAAACCAAACCAGACCAAACCAAACCAAACCAAACCAAACCAAACAAAACCACCACCAAGATTATTCAAGAAACTGTAACTGCGAGACTTTTGAAGTTGCAGTAAATGAAACTAAAGGAATTTACAAAATTTTTGAGAGAGGGACAAGCCTGTGATTTGTCCTGAGCTACCTAAATTTTAGGCATATATTTACATTCACACAGAGATACAGATGTTGAGCAAATTACCTGGGTAAATAAAATGCTTTCCTATCTCCAATATGGTGATGGGACAGATGATGGGAGATTCATACTCATGAGAGCGGGAAAGCCAAAAAGAGGTGATGAAAGCGAAGACATAGGGTAAATATGTTACGCATGTAATTAATATATAATACTAAAATACGAAGTATCATTTTCTATATAACATTCTGAATGGAAACAATGATGATAACAAATCCTCAAAAGTTTACTAAAAAGATGAGCACCATGTCCTAAGAAATTAAGCAAGAAATTTTAAAAAAAAGTTTAGAAATGCCTTGAGTTGTTTTCATTTCCATGTTCTGTATGAATAAACTAGTCACAAATAAGCATCATCTCACTAATAACACACATCAGAGCCAATGGCTGCTGTGTAGTGGATGCATCATACATACAGGTTACACAGACTGTGACAACCAAATGCACACTGTAACACAACCTAGAGAAAAAGCTCTTCCTAAGCACTGATGCTAGGAAAGGCTTCTTCAAGCAAACTACCAAAATTATCTGCTTCATAGCAATCAATATTTCTATATTTAGACTCCAAATCAAATTAGTTAGTGCATTTGTTTAGCAAATCAATACAGAGAATGATATATTTTGAATTATAACAACACTGGAGAGAGTAGCCTAATCTTTAGGATACAAAAATATATGAAAATGTGAATGAAATATACAGAACTAGTGTTCTATGAGCCTATGAGTGTTTAAATGCGTCAAACAGCAACAATACTTCTTCCCATGTTATTATTATGATTTGTTTTGCTATCGCTGAAGATGTGTTTCATCTGCACAAGCCACAACAAAGACGCAGTTCTGCTGCGGAAAGCTTGCCATGCCTCACACAAAGATACAAAGACATGAGGAAGACATGATTTCCTGGAATTAATAAATGAAGAAGACAGCTTGGCTTTTATTGTCACTTATTGGGTGAGAAAGCTTCAGTGAAAGGACTTTACAGAGACAGGGCTAAAATTAGTGAAGACCCCTCCCAGCCCAGAGGGAAACTCTCATGTCTGTGTTTCCTCTCCTCTGAGTTCCCACCACCCACCTCTCTCCAACAGAGGTAAAGCTGAGCAGCTGTGACCTGTTGCAGATCCCCACCCAGCAGCATTGTCCTGTCCTGCCCTTTGCTCCTTGTGCAGTTCTGTCTCAACCGTGATCCCTGGGGGCGGAGAAATTCCCACGACAGAGTTTTGGTCAAAGCAATTCTGATGGGAATGATTCCTCCAAAGGCATGAAAGAAACATCTCCTGCTGGCATTGTGAAATATAGCCAGGGAACATAACTGAATGTATCAAAAACTACCAAGACCGGTTTAAGGATGAGGAATGTTTTTGTGTGTTTTTGAGTATTCTGGCCATTAGGACTCATGTTTTGAACACTTCTCTGAAAGCATCTTTCCCCCTCCCTTCTTTTCATATAAAATATCTCTCTCAATCCCCTGGGTCCTGAAACCAGGACTGAAAAATGACACTTCTGAGGGTCACATGGAAAAGCAGTAGCCATGTCAGAGAAGAGCAGGCTCTTGGGAGACCTTATTGCAGCCTTTCAGTACTTAAAAGGAGTCTATAAGAAGGATGGGGACAGAATTTTTAGAAGGATGTGTTACCACAGGACAAGGGGCAATGGTTTTAAACCAGAAGAGGGGAGATTTGGGTTAGACATGAGGAAGACATTTTTTACGATGAGGGTGGTAAAACATGGGCCCATGTTTCCCAGAGAGGTGGTAGATGCTCCATCCCTGGAGACATTCAAGATCAGGCTGGACGGGGCTCTAAGCAACCTGATCTGGGTGAAGATGTCCCTGTTCATGGACTAGATGAGCTTTGAAGATCCCTTCCAACCCAAACTATTCTATTAGTCTGTTCTATGTCAAAGCAGCTCTGAAGAGCTGTTGACCCATCCCAAAATAAATGTTGCAGGCAGCTTGATGAGATCTTCTCCTAAAGGTACCTCCACTTACTCTACAAATAACTCAGTAGCTGCCTGAGCTAGACCCATATGTTTTAGAAGGGCAAAGTTGGGTTGGAGGAATCCTACTTCCATTTTTCACTAGAAACTACAAAAAGTCTCAGAGTTTACATGACAGATGAGAACAAGTAAATGCTGTACCATTGTAAAATATTAACGTGATTTTTTGGCTTTTGCTTAAAACCAAAAATATTGCTTAAACCTTTGCACCTGCCCACCACATGCAGAGAAACAGTTCCTCTCCAGAGTGCCTTTACCGTCACTGTTGTTTTTAATGGGAGCACGTGCCAGGTAGGAAGGAACACAGTGTACAACAGCGGTTATTCAGCTTTCTCTTTTTCTAAACATGTGTGGAATAAGACATTCATTTCACAAGCCTATGCTGTGTTCTAATAAATGCTATGCTATTTGAAGTCTTTGCACTTACGTATGCGAAGGTTGGTTGAAGGAGATAGTCGCATGTGGGGCTTGATTATAGTGTTTTATCACTCAGCTGAACATCTAATGTTTAGCACAGTAGCTGGAGTGCTTCTTTTCATGTCATAACAAAGGTTGCCCTCAGATAGTAATTACAGCCTTCCTAATAAAAGCAAAGGCATTTTGGAACTGTCTGAAAAGTTCCAAAGCTAGAGACAAAGTTTGGTGAAAGAGTTTGCCATCACTTTGCCTGTGGCAGGTAGTTTGCTGTCTTAGCTGCTGTGCCGCAAAGTGGCAGATTTGCCCTGAAAACATTTCCTCAGAGATGGAGACAATTAAAAAAAAAAAAGTCTCCAGGATCACAGAAAAATCACAGCACAGTTAATGTCTCTGTAAAAATTCTATAAAACCAGTTTGAAGAATCATTATATGATCTTTTTAAAGGACGGAAAAGTGTAGTGAAATGGAGATGTAGAGCAGAGAATATTCAGCAGAGTATATACAAAGCAAAGCTGTTTCTACTGAGTTCAGTGGTTAGACATTCAACACTTTTTCCAGGAATGATATGTGTCAGTATGGGTTGTATTTTCTAGTATCATTTCTGAATGCAATTTACTTGGGCTGTCATGAACTGCTGATGGTGTTTGTCCCTGCTTTTGTACTTACAGCACAGCAATCAGGTTGCGAAAACCAATTTGGGGTAATTTTTTATGCAGTTAAGGGCAGTAAATCACAGATCTGCCTCTCTCTCTTCTGTCTTTGAGAATTCCAGGTGAATTCAATTCCTATCTTTTGGATTTCTCTTTTTCCGTTCTAAACTTCAAAGCTATTTTTCAGTGGCAAGCAATCTCATTAGCAAACGTCTTAAAAACTGTAATGTGTGGATCTGCTAGTTTTATCTTTGTAGCTTCCCAGGGATTGTCTTTTGTTTTTAAACTAGCGGTAGAATTCACATCTTTAAGGCCCCAAATTTTATCATCTGCTTTACAGCTGGAGAAGACTGTTCATGTATAATTTTTGCTTTCAGTGTATTTGTAAGTACTTTCTTTTTTTTTTTAAGCTGGATAATAAGTTACTCAATTATTTGCTGTCCATGTTCTTTCCCTACAGAAATTAAATGACTATGCTTTTCCAGATTGTATGTACTGTGCAGGTTTCTTTCTATTTTCCATGGTTTTGCATCCAAACAGGATTTTCATTTTCTGTGGTGTCTAGGCAGTGACATTATGCCATGGCAAGTACTACTCGATCATAACATTGGATCATCCCGCCCTTTTCAAAAACACGCCTTCTCTTATGCACAGTCTCCATGTCTCTTGCTAAAGAAATCTGTGCAGTTCTGCACTGAACTGGTTAGTCCTTACAAGACGATGCTGCATTTCATGCTTAAATAACCATTATTTAATTAATGTCTGTGATCACAGAGATATTCGGACACCCTTCAAGAAATCTGATGGTTATTTGCTCTTTGCTGTGGAGGCTGAAATATTCATCCTTCTGTGATTAAGTAGCAGACAAAAAGTGCTTTTAGATGCTTTGGACTGGTCAAGAATGTACCACAGGAAACATCCACAGGGGAGGGACAAAGGGAGAAATATAAGCTGCTTCATCAGAAACAGCAAGGAGGAAGGCTGCTGGTGAGCAATGCACATTTTTCTTGCACACCCTTGAGCCAACAACAGCTCGTGTCTCCTCATCCATGCTGATGGCACGTGTTCCCAGCTGCAGACTGGGAGAGAGAGAGGGAGAGGAGAACAGCTGATACATTGAATTTGTGCCATCTGGGAGGATAGGGGTAAGCAGGAAAAGCAGAGCCTACCTCCTAATTTTGCAGCACCCTATTTTCAGGTGTTATCGGTATTATGGGCTGGGAAGCTCTGGCCTCCAGAATGCACACATACATGTATATATGCATGTCTGCATGTGCAAATTCTGAAGATAACTCAGCTGGTGATCGCTGGGCAGTTTAGGGCAAGTGCAGAAGTCCATCCCCACCATAACCGCTGTGTTCTTGCAGTCTCCAAACATGGGGTGGAAAGTTTGTTGGGAAGAAAATGAGAACAGACTATGCAGCCAGCTGCTGCTTGCAGCCTCTAATATTATAGATGTGTGGTCTAGCAGAGGCTTTGGTTTTGCTGCACTGCGGTGAACATTGCTCACGTTTAGGCACAGCCACTTGCCTCGAATTGTTTGCAGAGATCATTTCTGGCCTCCAAGCTGCTCACTGCAGTGGTACCCGCTGTGCCTTGCTTGGTGTCTGATCCTGGTGGCTGCCCCTGCCAGCATCTCACCGGCTGAAAAGCAGCTGTCTGCTTGGTAGAGGTGGCCCATCCCTGCTCAGGTGGCACACAGGCTGACATGGTACAGGCACAGCCATTGTGCACTCCCCAACCCACCACAGGCATTGTCTTAAGTACTGTTTTGCATTAATGTCATTTTTACAATTTTTTTTAATATTGTCCCACTTATTTCCCAGTAATTAATCATGTTTCTTGACAATTTGGAGATATATTTATATGCATCCATACATATACACATTCGTATACATCAGGCCTTGAGATGCCGCTGGCAGGTTTCTTCACAGATACTTCTCTACCACCTCAGCAAATATTCTACCCCACAGCTGTGGTTCCTGATGAAGGCACATGGCCATATGACAGGGTAGTTGTATTCCTGATGCTAGAATGTTTTTTCTTGCCTGTGCCTGTGCCTCAATTCCCGACAGGCCTTCAGGCCCTCAGGCAGTGCAGAGTGTTGCCCCTGGAGGTGGCCCCTAGCAGCACCACACACATCTGGAGTGGCTCTATCCATCTCATGCCAAGGAGGAATGTGCTCATTTTATGTGGAGATGGGATGACATGATGTCTGTAACAGCTGGTGACGTCATTTAATGACTTGAGAAAATCCCTCCATTTGTGTATGCCCATGTTAACATAGAATCTGACTAATCTATAAGCATTTGCTGGCTTGGAAACGCCATCATGTGAAAGACTGGATATCAGAAACCTTGCTGGATTAGGAGCATCTTTGTAGCAATTAAATGAGTCACCTCCAACACCGTTTCTGAGCAATACATTGTCTTTTTGGACAGAATAGGTAGATCTGAGAAGAGAGAAGAGCACCCAATTATTTTACTACTGTATTTGCGCCTGATGAAATATCTCATGAGCAAGAGGTTATTCACCAGTGCTGTATATTTAGGCCTACCTGGAACAGCAATCATCCAAACAGGATCATAAATAAGCCCTTTGTTTTTATAGCAAGATCACATTGCTGGTCACATCTCTGACACATTCAGCAGCTGTTGGAAGGGCTCTGCTGGGAAGTCCTGCAAACCTGCCTTGGGCAGTGGGTGGCAAACTCAATCTGCAGAGAAGAGGGGCATAGGAGATTCAGGATTTGTTGTGATTTTGTCCCACAGGTTTTGTTTAGTCTCATGGAGCGCTTCTCAGACTTTTCTATGAGCCCAGTATCTGCTTTTTATACTCACAATAGTCACTACACAATTCAAGTCCAGCATGACATTTGTGCTTATGGCAAGGCGTTATCAATACAAATCCTAATTCATCCACAGACAGGTTGTGCCAGACAACCTGGCACTCCCTGTCTCTGAGCCACTGAGGATATGTCTCTGTCAACAGAGACAAAGCAAGAGCTTCTGGGAGCATCTGGCCCCTGCCCATCTGTCCAAAGCCAGTTTTCTCAGCACTTGTTTCCTTCCAACACATTAATTTTATAATGGCACAGAAAAATCTCTTCTAATGCCTGGAAATGTATGTGTTTCTCTTAAAGCCTGCAGGTTTCAGGGCAACCTGTTCCTATTAACATTTCATGCCATCTTTGACCAAAGCTATTACCGAAACATGAAGCACAGTAGATACTCAGTACACATGTGACAGAGATATGTAGGAAGCATTTGACAGAGACAAGGTGAGTCAGGTTTTGTTTTATAGCCCATGAAAGAGGTGTCTGAACTCACACTGTGATGCCAATCTTGTTAGTTCGCTGTTGGAGTCACTCCTGGAGGCTGTCCAAGCCCCAGTGGAAGCTCCAAGGAAGGACAGAAAATTGGCAAGTGCTAGATCATAAATATTTAAAGTCCCCATTGCCTGGCCCAGTTCCAGCACAATATCCCCAAGTAAGTGTGACCACAGCTGCAGTCTGGGGCTGAGGAGCAGCATAGCTGCCACACCCCATCCAAATGGAGAGTTGTGAAGTGAAAACTTGGAAAGCACTAAGAGCCACAAACCAGGCTGTTGTTGCCATGATGACCTAAAAGCATCACAGTAAAGATCAGGACCTTTTCCATCTGGGAAGAGGATCCCGACTTTAGTGAATGTATTGAGTTCTGGGTACTGGTTACTGGCTGCAGAAGGGAAACATCTCCAAGGAAGAACCATGGGATGCCGTTCTCTGGGTAAAGAGGGACTGACACTCACCACCAAAATTTTTTTCTTACAAGTTCCCCATTTTAAGACAAACAGTTGGTTAAAAATCTGTGGTTCTTGGGGGAAATAGCTGATGATGTTTAGTGGTTTTTTGCCTTCCATTTGCATTTTCCCCCTGTACTCAGCACTGGTGAGGCCCCACCTTAAATACCTTGTTCAGTTTTGGGCTCCTCACCACAAGAAAGACATTGAGGTGCTGGAGAGAGTTCAGAGGAGGTTGATGAAGCTGGTGAGGGGCCTGGAGCACAAGTCTGATGAGGAGCAGCTGAGGGAACTGGGGCTGTTTAGCCTGGAGAAAAGGAGGCTGAGGGGAAACCTTATCACTGTCTACAACTACCTCAAAGGAGGTTGTAGCATGGAGGGTGTTGGTCTCTTCTCCCAAGTAGCAAGTGATAGGACAAGAGGAAATGGCCTCAAGTTGCTCCAGGGGAGGTTTAGATTGGATATTAGGAAACTTTTCTTCACCTAAAGGGTTGTCAGGCATTGGAACAGGCTGCCCAGGGAAGTGGTGGAGTCACCATCCCCAAAGGTGTTTAAAAGGTATTCAGATGAGGTTCTTAGAGACATGATTTAGTGCCAGAGTTAGGTTATGGTTGGACTCAGAGATCTTGAGGGTCTCCTCCACTTAAAACGATTCTATGATTCTATGATTTAACGAACGCTTGAGCTCCTCTTCCCTGGGCACAGCAGGGACCAGAGGGATGCTGTACACATAATATAAACTGAAAAGCTTCAGTAAGTGGAAGAAAGAGATCCCTCAATAGACTTTGTTTATCCTCTCTCTTTCATAGACTGTGCTGCATAAGTACAATTCCCACTGCTGCCAAGCCGTATGTTTTGCATTCAGGTATATGCTAGCAGCAATGCCCTTTGCAATTAAAATAATGGGTCCAGACCCACTTTGTGAGTCCATTATAAAACACGAAAGGAGTTCTATAAACCTTTATTTACTCTGGCAATAAATTGTGTGTTTCTACCCGCTCGTCTTGTTCCTGTGGAATTGGTATTGACATGCACACAACCCATAGTGTCATCCTATGTTTCCAGCTTCTGACACAGCTGCCTTTTTATATGTTTAAACCAGTGATCTCAGGAAATTTCAGTGTTCCTTGAAAAACACTGAATCTACTGATAAGAAGGGATTTTTCTCAGAAATTAGACAAGTATCTATGCTCTGCTGCATTTTTTTGTATTTATATATGTTTTTACATATTATTATAACTGGATTTTTTTAACACATAACTTGGAAAAATGTTTACAGCTGGGGGAACACCATTCACTTTCATCAACCTGACATTTCTGCATGACAGAATGGAGGGTCAGGAAACCCACTGTATTTGGGCACCATAAAACACCCACCTTCAGCATCAGGTGCTACAACTACTGCTGAGAAACAGCTCCAATCAGGGTGCCCCAAAGCCAGAAAGAACCTTTTCCAACATGGTTTTCTTGTCTCTTTTTTTGCACATTACACAGATATAGGTGTCATTACCCATTCAGGGATGCATAATAAAAATAGTAAACATGAAAATTCACCTTTTAGAAGGTGAATTAAAATCTTGGGTTAAAATACTTTTCAATTGTCATTGTCTGCTTAGGTTTTGTCTGAATTCAGCATACTTGCTGGTTTCCAAAAGCAGCTTTCCCATGTTTATTGACTAATAACTGTCATTCTTCATGTCTTCTATCAGATTGGCAGCAGTGATCTGAAAGCCCCATTTATAAGTCACATAGCCATTTGTCTGAGTATAAGTCACATAAACATTTGCCTAACTTTATCCATCAGGATGCCTGTTTAAAACAGAGATACCCCGTTAAATGCTAAATATCATCCACTACGTTTCATGGGGATGCTAGAATAGAATAGAAACATCTAATACAAATTTACTGGAACAGAAAACCAGCAGTGGTTTAGAAAGTGTGCTTGCACCATTTGGGGGACTTTCAAAGAAAGCCCATATCACTTGTTTTAATCTTTGCACAGGTTCTGTACCCCCTTCCTGGCATCCTTGCTCCCATCATCAGAATCTTTCAATCATTCCCAGACTTCTCTGTCCTGGGGGCCATGTGCTGAGGACACAAAATCTTGGAGTAGCTCAGGTAGCTGGTAACTGCACTGTCTCAGTACATTGCTACAAAACAGGGCTGGAAGAGCTCTTGAGAGCATCAAATCCCACTCCCTGCCCACAGGAGCAGCAGCCACCACCAGCCCCCTTCTGACAGACACTAGTCTGACATGTTTCTTAAGCTCCAGTGAGGGGACACAGCAGTCTCCCTACTCAAACTGCTGCCTCGCTTAGTTTTTCTTATCCCCAGGAAGTTTTTCCTAGAATTTAGCCTATATCTGCAATTAGCCCTTGCTGCATTTTAAGCCCATTAAGAAGAATTTATTAGCAAATGGGAAGCATCTCATATTATATCCTCTAGAGCAGATAGAAATAAATTATTGGATCCAGATTTAGGGCTTCTCTGTTACATACACATGATTCCAACCTCAGCTTAATACTCAAGAACCGTTCTGTTTTTCCATAGCCAATGCTCCTGGTTCTTGAATCGCTGTAACATTGCTGCTTGCAGCACTCCTGAAGCAGCTCTGGGAATTTAGAGGAGCCTGTTGGAGCTCAGTGAGGGTAAGCAGGGTGACTGAGCCCAGCTGGGGAGGTACCTAAGGCCACTGTGCCCAACACACACTGAGGTCATTTAAAAAAAGAAGAAGAAAGGAAGTCTGAGCATGAGAGACAGGTGCACCTGCTCTCCCTGTGGCTTCTCTGTACCGTGACACTGTGCAACAGCACAGGGATCATCTCACAATACTCCAATGACACAGGTTGTCTGTAGCTCTTCCATCATGTCACACTCACAGTCAGGGCAAACAAAGCAACTTTGAAGTTGCATTGAACCAGACATGCAGGTCCTGGCATTTCTAGCAGACAAACATCAGCCCTGCATGATTTTCCAATATGTGTCCAGCTTTGTCTTGGAGTAACAGTGCTTCATCAGTTGAAAATTCAGACTTCCAGTAATTCCAGATCATCAGGAAGAAGAAATTAGTTCAGCTGTATTGCATGATGTAGCAAACACTCTTCGATTGTCTCACCCTCTTATCCAGATTGTAAAAAATAGCATTAATTTTAGCTCTGCTGTTATGCTGCATTTATTGAAGATACGGGACTTGTGGAACCCTTTTTGTTTTGTTTATTCACATTTTCTCATTAAAAATTGAAGCTGGGCTGCACACTAGAATTAAGTGTAGTGCTCCGAAAGGCCAAATACTGCTCTCTTTTCTGGCAGTGACAAAATTCCCATTAGTTTTATTGGCACAGCCCTGAGCCCTAGAGCTAAAAGTAGCTCCATGAGTGACAGAACCATTGCATTCAAAACAAAATGCTCCTCCTGATGCAGACCTGGGTTCCTTTCTTTGCTGTCATTTGTGACAAATAACTATGATCTCTGCAGATGCCGTCCACGCAGGTCTGTACCTTTCCCCAAAACCATTATGCGACTTGGATTGCTTGGCCACTGCCACAGAAGTGCCAGCAAGCTGGCAGTGGCATATCCAAGGCACAGGCAGTTGGGTCACAGGAGGAAGGAGGTGGGCACGAGGTCAACTCAAATTCTGTGTGTGTAAGAGAGAACATACATAAAGAACTCCTCTTACCAGCAGTCCTAAGATATTGGGATCCTTCTTTCAAATTGCAAGACAGGAGGATTTACAGTGCATTTTCTGGTTATTTCATGCTATTTTTCTTATAAAATTAGCTTTGCCTACCCAGCTAAATCTTGAGGAAAGAAACATGTTGCTTTCTTTCCAGCTGAACTGTTTGGTCAGTTTGGAAAAAAAAAGCATCACTCTGTGATGACTGTTATGAGTCTGTCATGCACCTGGTAATTTAATGTGTCTCAGAAGGGTCCAGCTGATGTAATAGCTGCCCAGGATTGTCAGCTTGCACTTCTAAAGAAAAGTTAGGGAAAACAAATGAACAAACAAAGACCTTAAAAAATACAAATAAAGTTTAAGATTAAAGGTGGACACCTAAAAGCTAACAATACAACTAGCAACAGACTACATAAAAATGATCTCGTGTTTTTTAAAATAAAAAGTCTTGATAGTGGAGCCACAGGTGTGATTTTTGATGCTTGTAAATCATGGCCATGCAACTACAATATTCATGGCACCTGCCTGTCAGTAGCATCGGCTCTATGTTAAACACTCATATATTCATGTGCTTCCTCCCCTGGCAAACATGCAGATGGGATAACATGTGCTAAAAGCAGTAACCCAAAGGTTTGTGTTATGTGCCTCATTTAGCTATGGCATGACAGCTGACTGGACAGAAAGTCCTGGACAGCAAAGTCTGCTCCCTTTGAAGCTGACACCTTAGTACATCTATTTTCATCTCTTTCCTGCTAAGCTTTTTGATGGCTGTAGCTCTTGGACCAGATGACGGGGTAAGCAGTCAGGTGCCTTCCAGCACACACGACGATACTGTGGTTCTTTACAGAGTCCTCACGCAGAGCTGTGCCTGAAGAAAACAAATCTTCCACTCTTCCCCTACCTGGGGCACTGGTTGTGTTCCAGACTAACCTGCAGACTAAGACTAGGTATTCAAAACCTATTGCCAGCACCCCTGCTTGCAGGCTTGTTTATGCCATGATTCTGTTTTGAGCCAACAGTGTGCCCAGGTGGCCAAGAAGGCCAACGGTATCCTGTCCTGTATCAAAAACAGCGTGGTCAGCAGGACAAGGGAAGTGATCCTTCCCCTGTACTCTGCATTGGTGAGGCCACACCTGGAGTATTGTGTTCAGTTCTGGGCCCCTCAGTTCAGGAAAGACATTGAAGTGCTGGAGCTGGTCCAGAGAAGAGCAACACGACTGGTGAAGGGACTTGAACATAAGACCTATGAGGAGAGGCTGAGGGAGCTGGGGTTGTTTAGTCTGGAGAAGAGGAGGCTTAGAGGTGACCTCATCACTCTCTATAACTACCTGAAGGGAAGTTATAGCCAGGTGGGGATTGGTCTCTTCTCCCAGGCAGTTAGCAATAGGATAAGGGGGCATGGGCTTAAACTCTACCAGGGGAAATTTAGGCTGGATATTAGAAAGAAATTCTTTACAGAGAGAGTGGTCAGGCATTGGAATGGCCTGCCCAGGGAGGTAGTGGACTCGCCGTCCCTAGAGGTTTTTAAGCTGAGATTGGACATGGCACTTAGTGCCATGATCTAGTAAACGGACTAGAGTTGGACCAAGGGTTCAACTCGATGATCTCTGAGGTCTTTTCCAACCCAGTCGATTCTGTGATTCTGTGATTCTGTGATTCTGTGATTCTGTGCAAAGAACTGCTTGAAACCTACTGGTAAGGCCTAGCTCTGGAGTAAGCTTTCAAATATCTAATTATCTCATTTAAACCTCCTTCTGAAACACTTCATTCCTAAATTATGAAGAGGTTTAATAACAGCTTTCAGCTTCATTAACTGGTTTATATACCTGGCCTCATGAAAAAACACAAAAACCTTGATTAATCACCCAGCAGCATTGTCTGACAGAGTAGGGTTTACTCTGATGTTAAAGCATTTCTGAGAAACTGAATTTTTACAGTGCAACATAATGCTTACATGCAGTCAACATCTAGTTTGTGAAAATACAGAAAAATGATCCCATGTTGTGTTCCTTCTTTTCTGCAAAATTTCACAGAGCAGCAATTTGGCTAAACAGTGCAGTGATGCATTCAGCTAAAATATAAACTGCAGCTTGGCAGTATTTCACTCATAGCTATCCAAGGTCAGAATTTAATCTAATAGTAATGTTTGGTTAACAAACCTTTCTGATGTGGCTATAGCATTAGGTAAGTTTGCATAGTATTTTAAAACATAGCAGCACAAATGGTTGCCACATATACAATTTCTAAAGGTTTTGTTACTGCCCATCACCCCTGTATTTTGAGATGTTCAGCACAATTTGGATTCCTTCAAAAATAGTCTGCTTTACATGCAGAAATCTGATTTTTTCCTATTCAAAAGCCTGACTCCAGTCAATATGCATTGGTAGTGTGGAGGAATGAAAAATGAGCAAACAATGCGCTGCCAGTTACCATTTAGTCAAACTGATCAATCAATTTAAGAACAGGCATGACTTTCAAGGACACCCAGCACATTATTAATGTTGAGATTTTAAGACATTTTCCTTGACAAGAAAATGAAGATAAAAGTAGCAAGACATCAAAATGCATGAATTGTGAATTATCTTTTAATATTCCAGTGAAGAGACACATGAATAAAGACACGGGCGCCTCACTGCTAAAAATAACCCCTTGTTTTTAATGTTGATATGCAGCTGTAATGTTTAAGATTTTTCAAGTCTATCAGTCTTTAAACTAGCAGGTTATTTCAACCTCAGAGAAGAAAAATTCAGTCTAACTTTTAGACAAAATGTAATTTTTTTCCAACTTAACTCTGAGTTTGGAAACAAAGTATACCCCCAAACCAAAGGCAAACCAAATGCAAGCAATCACCTTGGTACTATGTGAAGCGTGAAATCACATTGCACTGAAGAGAATCCTTAGGAGACAAAAATTACTTAGTGCCAGGACCACTACAAACAGCGTAGGGTCATCATCCTGCTGCATTGTACATGTTGGCTTCACATGTAAATTTGCTATGATTAAAGTAATATTCATAAGTTTAACTCTCATCCTTTCTCCTTTCCTTAATGAAGGACTAACTCCACTGAAGCCAAAGGAATGACATGCATGTGACTGAACCCAGAATCACGCTCCCTACTTGGTTTGGATGACTTTTAGGTTTTGGAAGGCTCTTTAGAGCCTGCCCTCCCAAAGCCCTCCTTTCTTCCACAAAAGCCCCTGACAACATTCAAAAGGGTCTTTAAGTGAATTTGCCATGCATTTATACTTGGACTCTGTGAGAGAAAGAGCCTGTTCACTCAGAAGGGAAGAATATACTGAATGTCATATTTCTAACATGACATGGCCATTTCATAAGTTTTCGGCACAAGTTGGCATAGTGTCCAAATATGTTTGGCACTGATAAGTAGCCTGTTTCAGAAGCTGCTGTTTCAGAAGTTGTCTAAAAAAAAAGGCTTTTAGGCAGTGAAAAGAGAGAAATACTACTCAGAATGAGGGAAAAGTGAAAAGAAGGAAACTGTGATACTTCGTTTGAATGACAAGTAAATTTTCTGTGTCTTCACTGAAAGAGAAAAGAGAGAAAGTTTTGTGACTGAGAAGTATTTCGAAGGACCTGTCACAGCACAAAATCCTAGCAGAGACAAGGCACAGGTCTCTGGTATAGCTAGTCAAGACAAGCTTTATAACTTTATCTCACAACTCACAGTCAGATAAAAACCACAGAGCCTTGTTTCTGCAAAGGTTGCGTGTTAACATCGCTATCTTGGTGTCAAAGAACATCTCGATTTTCCATAAGAATAGCTATGAGACCCAGCACTTTTAATAATTCAAGCAGAATTTCCAGCTACATTATTTTTATAGATTTAGGATTTACTAAGCAGATACTTCAGAACATACACTTGGCCTGCAAGGAAGGGATGAAGTGGAAGGTGTTGTGACAAGTTCGTATTTGTACAGTTCTTGTCCCATCTTCTCCAGCACACAGCAACTGCACACAGACTTAAAAAAGATGAAATAAATTAACTGTCTTGCCAGTTAACTCTCATTTATTCTTTCTTTTCACCCCACCACTTTTCTAACACCCATACTGTAGCTCTGTAAACAAACAACATGACAAAATGGCTTTTATACCCAGGACTAGAAAAATCAAGTTAATAAATGTAATTATATATAATTATCCATACTTCTGACTACATTTAATTCCAGAGCCTAGTGATGCTAGAAAAAGAAGTCCTCTTGTTATCACGTGGCCAGTTCAAGATCAGCACAATATCACAGAATGATGTTGGAAGGGACCTCCTGAGGTCATCTGGTCCAACTATGCTCTCCAAGCAAGGAGACTCCACAAGTTCCCTGGGCAATCTGTGCCAGTGGTCAGTCACCCTCACACTAATATGGAGATAGCTCATCCTGGATGTGTGGGTGCAGGGGGCAAGCTGAGGCTAAGTGCCAGCTCTGGGCAGAGGAGGTGCACTCAGTGGGCTGACAATTCACCCCTCATTTCTCCGTCAGAAATTTCATCCACTTAAACATTTCAGCAAAGTTTTGCCTTGCCATAATAAGCAGATGTCTTCAGTGTTTACTTCTTGCCGCTGCCAAATGTATTTAATGCCATCTTTCTGTTTTAAGTGAGTTAAGGAGCTTATTTAGCCCTAATCAAATAACTGCAGATTTCCCAGATGCAGAAAAGCTAAAATTCAGTGACTTCAGGCCACCTACAGAAACAACAAGAAAATCTGAACTTCTTATTATTGAAATGATTGATTTTATCTAAATGGCACTTCCGTGCATGTTAATTTTGATCCAGTTGGGAAAGTGAGCAGTTATTGAGGCTATTAAGTGAATATTCCCTGAATCAAAACAATAAGCTAATTATGTCTAGAAGCATATGGCTTTTACAATGCCTGAATTAGTTACTAATTCACCCATCCTGCATTTTAATGTTCAGCTAGCAAGCTCAGATTTGTTTTACAGAAACTTTTGTGTTTTCCCAAACTGAGACTTTTGCACTAACTTATTTCTAAACAATAAATAATTTCATGAGACCGTGGAAAATGCATCCTGTTTTACGCTTTTTAAAGAAAACTGTTTATTAGGCAGCAGAATAAAGGCAGGAACTGAACCACGTTCTCCTCAAACCCAGCCTGGAGACTAGGAAAATAATACATAGTGTAATTTACTGGTGTCAGAAGTTGAAGGGCTGTGAGAGCCTCAAGACAGCTAACTCCAATTCCTTCTCCCTGAAGAGAAGGGCATGCAATCATCCGTGACTCAGAGGCTGCACACAAAAGAAATGAGCCGTATCTGTAACCAGGAGGAAGAGTGGGAGGAAGGGGGCAGGAGGTTTAGGGAAATCCTACATCTATGGGAAGAAGCTGGAGCTATGGGGGTGTGAAAATGCAAGGGAGAAGCTGGGTCTGGTGAGGCAGAAGAATGGATGGCTAGGACTGACAATCCTCATTTGCTTTTATATGATGATACTGTGTTTGGTGTTATAGAAAGCAGCCATAAATTTTCTTACCATTGTCACATAAAAGCTTGATAACAGTGGTAAAGAGCAGGAGATTAATAAACCCTTACTTTTCATAAGTAAACAAGTTCCCCCAAACCTTCTGCTGCAGCTCCTTCACTAGAAAACAGTTAATTCCATAAAGAGTTCAGCAGCAATAGGAGAAAATGCATCTCATGTCTCCAGGAACCTCTGGTAACCCCCACCAGGAATACGAGTCAGGAGATGACAACCCCCGGCGCCAGAGGAGGGCTGGGTGACACAAGTCCCTCTCAACACCACATGCTGTGGGGCAGCAGCCCCCTGTGTGGGGCTGGCAACAGTGCTTGTGTAGGGCTTCCCCTTCTTCTTCATCACAGGAATGTGGGGCACAGTCTTGATGCAAAGCAGCCCTGAGGATGGGACCTGCTCCATCTGCAATGTTGACCACCAACTCATGGACCACCCCTCTCTTCCATAGGGTCATTGTGTTTACAGAGCTGAGCTTGCTGCAACCATGGGGCACTGGGAAACTGCCTTGGCCATTTGTTACAAAGGGAAAAGAATGAGATCTAATGATCCAAAATACAGAATTTAGGATACAGACAGTTAACAACTTGGGAAACCTGACAATGATATTTTGTCCCTGTTATGGGGCCTTGAAGATCATTTATTTCTTTATTTTTAATGTGTGTGCTTCATACTGTGTGTTCCTCTCTCAGAGGTGATATAAATCTTAGCAGGTGCTTCCCTTTATTAAAGTGATATTGAAATCTCCTCAAGCCACTTTGCAAAGTTACTGGTTACGGACTTTTAGGGACTTTGAGGGTTACATTCTTGTGTCATCTCCCCAGAACAGGATGTTTGATACATCACAACTGCAGCTTTTTGTCTTTCTATTTTTTCTTGAAGCCTGACAGAAGGCTGCAGGAGTCCCTGATAGACCATGGGCAACAAGGAGGAGCAAAGTTCTTCCTTGGCAGAGCAGGCAGAGGAGACACGAGCGTTCCTCCTGCACCACAATTCAAGGTGGGTTCCCACAGGACACATCACTTCTGGCATCATCTCTGTCCCCGGCCATCACCAGCACTGCTGACCAGCACCAGCTGCAGCCAATGCAGATGACAAGTTTAACATACCTAAATCATTTGTTTTCATTTGTACAGATGCTTAAGGATTTGCTGTATCAGGACAACATTTGTGTGACTGCGCTGTAAGTCAGATCTCTGAAACTATCTAGCCTTTCAGAAGTACATTTTTGGTGATGCCACCTTGCAAACATAGGCCGTGCAAAAGGCAAGAGTCCCTTAATACAGCCACCTGAAAGCCAGGGATTTTGCGTATGCTGAAACTCCAGGTCCTCCTGCCTAATCAATGGAGAGAAACAGCACTTCTGAAGACAGATCCAGCCCTGTGCCTTAAGATGAGTCAGCCTCTGGAGATGCTTGCTTCTCTCCAGCAACATATCAAGTATGGCTGGTGCACACTGACATTGGACCAAGGCTGGGTGAGATAGCGTCCACCCAGGTGTTTTTGGAGAGGAAACAGAGGATGGAGCTGCCCTCAATAACAGACTGTGAGCTGTTTCATCAGATGTTGGTGTAACTTCTCCTTCAGGTGCTGTCATGGGGGTAACCTTGGTCATCTTTGATGGCACAAATCTCAGCTGGAGCTCTACAACCGCAGAGGATCCTGACTACAGCAGAAAGTGGCCTGCAGTCCACGACTGGGAAAAGAGGGTTTCTAGCAGTAATGGAGCCCAGTGGCATTGTGCAGTGCAGGAGGTGGGTGTCTCGCTGTGCTCTGCAGATAGTCCTGCCCCTGGGTGACTCTTCTTCAGACAAAGATACTGAAGAACGGGAGTGCCCTTTTAGCAGACAATGCCCCAATACTCACTATTTGTTCTGCATCAGAACAAGGGACAACACTTTGAAATTTCCCAAGGAGAAAAAAAAAGTGCAAAATATTGTATTTGGAATCACCAGAAAAAATATATTGCAATTATATCCCTTCATATTTTATATTACAGGGAAAATGCTTGATCTATAAGAAATACGCATATGCTATTAAAATTAATATTTCAGTCTAGTAGTCCAGTCCTAATGTGTTGATAATTCACAGTGAAAAGCTTTAGCTTCTCATTGAAAATATTAGAAAAATTTGTTTGTTCTCAGACAGCATTGTTTCAATTAAACAGCATTTTTCATAGCAAGCTGGTTCTTCAAGAATTTTTAAGCAGCTTTTTCTATGATAAAAAGGATGTGTGGATTACAGATGCTGCTGCTTATACAAATTTGTCTCCTATATAAACACATTTCCTGTACCATGCTGCATTTGCAGATAAATCTTTTTTCCTAATATAAAATAAGGGAGGAAAAAAAATCAGATTAAGAGAGATTATTTTAATGGAAGAACTGCTAGAAAATAGATTGATGTGTTGTCAGAGTGGAAAAGAGACCCAGAGAGTGAAAGCTAGGGCTGAAAATGTCAGACTTAAAATAAATCTAGCCAGGCAAGTTGAATTTCAAATTGTTCCATAATGCTACAGTGACACTCTGAGCAATAATTAAGTTCTCTATTGTTTGCATTCAGTGAAGAATCTTTTAATATCCTGCAATTTATCATTCTAAATCTGAACAGCAATATAATTTTTTCCCATTCTAAATAGAGCTGTAATTGTTAAAGAAATGGTAAAATGCATTAGTAATTCACTCCAAATTGTTGGCATCATTATTCTTGGGACATGGTTTGGTAATTTGTTGATGAGATATTGAGATTGTTTCTTTAGGAGGCAAAACCTGAAGGATTACTAAACAGTGAGCAGAACAGAGAACCTCAGGCCTTCTGATGAGGAGGCTGGGGTCTCTTTGCCCCATGTCCCTCAGACACAGGGTGCTTCATGGACAAGTTCTGCTCTCAGTTACACTGGCAGACAACTGTTCATTTTAGCGGAGTTATCCCAAGAACGTGCTGGTGTAACTAAAGGCAGAACTGGCCCCTTGCAGCAGGACACCAACTGGTTGTATGCGTCATGTTTGATGCTGTTTGGACCTGCTACCCAGACTGCACAGGTGAGATGGGGACTCTCTGTCATGCTGAGGTTGCTGGTGGGACGGAGTTCTCCTCACCCATCTTCAGCCACCTAAAACTGGAACCCTTATTCAAGGCTCCCCACAGAGTCATGTGCTGGACTTCCACTAAATTTCTTAAATTTCTTTACTTAAATTTCTGAAACATCAGTAATTTCACAAACACACATCTGAGAACTGAGTAAAGCATGAAGAATGAACAAGATGTGTCATAAAATAGGAAATGTCAAGTTAAATGGTAATGCTACCCACAAACCAAATGACAAGATGATTTTGGTTATTTTGACTTCTAATTTCAAGTTAAGTTTTAAGTTTTAAATTTTAAGTTTGCCCCAAAGCTTACAACCTTCTTCGATCTTAGGACTCCAACTTAAAGCTGCAGCACTTTTTCGAAGAAGCAGATATTCAAGTTAAACAGATGCTGACAATTCAGTTGTTTTGGACCAAGAGAAGAGGTCATCATTGTTAAGATAAACCACTCTTTCACTGCTCAAATTCATTCTCTATGAATGCCTGCAGATAAGGAATGTCATTTTAAGCCTTCTCAGAGAAGCAAATCTCCTTTGTCCCCACCCTTACCAAGCCCCATCAGTTTGTGCTGCTGTGACCTCCTGGCAGCTTTTGTAATTTATCATTACACAGTGCCCATTGCATCAAGAGGCACTTTTTAAGCTGTTCCTCTAAGATGCAGGCAATCCAGATATGGCAGCCTTTAAGCTGAGAACTAAATGCATCTTCTGCAGGGTGGGCTGGTGAATAAACACCTGATGACAAGTATCCCAGACCATGGCAAGGAAAAAATGTGAGGAAATCAGAAGAAGCTGACATGAAAGATGCAGGCAATACCCTGATGCACAAGGCAGGGGCTCCTCCCTACTTCCCACAGTGTTCTTTCTTCCTCAGAAAGTAGAAGCATGCAGGCACTGGTCCACAGCCCCATTTAATAGGCTGGGAAGCTGAGCCAAAGGCTCTTCAAACACAGCTGAAAGCTGCAAGAGGGTCCCCATTGTGAAGGCTGCTGTCTGAACAGGAGAAAGGGGAGCTACAATGCTGCCATCACACAGCACATATGCACTGGTCCTCTCCTGGGCATGAAATGGTCTATAGGCAAACTTCCAATGAGCATCTCAAGAGACATGGCCTTCAGAAAACATCTGTGTGTGGAGAGGTGGTAGAAAAAAATCAAGGAGGAATGAGTGGTTCAGGCAGCTGCCAAAACCTGAGATATGTAAAAATTTGGGTGGTGGAGACATGATTAAGAAAAGCATAATTTTGTTTAACACAAAGTTCAGTGAATTGGAGACAAGGACCTTTGCTTTCCCCACTTGGGAAGGAGAACATAAAAGAACTGAACTTCTCACAGTGAAGCAGCAAATAATTATTTTGCTTTATTACCCTGTCACCTTCCTCTGCTGCTCAGCCCTCACGAGTCATCACTCACCCCAGTGTCAGTCTCACAGATTGCATAGTGAAAACCACATCCTGCTGTTGCAGCAAGCCCAAGGCAGTGGTCCTCAATGCACCAAGGTCTCCTCTCAGCCACGTAGGGAGAGCAGGGAATAAGCAAGCAGCTCCTACACCCCTGGCTCTTCTCCATGGCCCTGGTCTGGAAAGGGGAAAGGAGAGATGTGCAGGCAGATAAACCAAGAGCAGCAGCCACCCAGTGTGGCTGCAGTGCCAGGGTGCAGGAAAATCAAGGAAAGGCAGTTAGCACTAACGAAACTGTACAAGGTGTGAGGATGAAGCTCCTCTTTCCTCTAAACTCGCTGATATCCAGACACTTTGGACACTGTGCTTCCAAACTCAAGCTCCATCTTTACTCATTTCTATGATTATTCTTTTCAGGTGTGTATCTGGTATTGTAGAAACAAACAACTAAATAAACAAAAAATTAACCTAGGATTTTGGGTACTTTAAGTCAACAGAAGTTGCCAGAGGCACTAATTAATGAGACTAGGGACTCTAATCATTACTATTCTTCTTTCTCGTTATTTTTCTTAAAATATGAAGTGCACTCATATTTATTATAAATCTTCAGCTCTTCCTGACTAATCATACAGTTTAAGGACACAAGCAGCACAGGCAGAGAAGAAGCAATTTCCCCCCATCCATTTGCAGTTCCACAGGTTTCTGAATCTCAGCAGTATCAGAAATCCAGCTATTCTACCCATTCCAAAAGCTGATTTATTACTGTCTCAGAAAGAGAAGCAGCATAGTTAAAAATGCACAGTAATTTGCTGCTCTTACAATCAATCAACCACAGCCAGCACTGACTGCTGTATTGACAGGGTGAAAACACAAGGCTGCCCGCTGCACCAGCTCCAAGATTTCTTGCTGCGATCCCGTCAGCCAGGAGACAAGCGTGAACATTGCCAGCCCGTGTCCCCATGGAGTTCGCAAAGATCCAACTGAGAGTATCTGGTAACTCAGAGGCAAGCAGAGAAGTGTTTAACACTTTCTTAATAATCTTCAGAGGTGCTCAGATGAACTGTAGATTGAAACCCTGCAAAGAAGGGCAGTTGGGAGCTATTAAGACAAGAAGGGATTGATTTCAGATTTCTTTGTTGTGAGTGACTTACAGAAGGTGCTGGGAAAAGGGGGCAGGTCTTCTGCTGTTCTTGTTCAGCCAGGGGGTGGGTTGCAGCAGTGCTGTGCAGCATTGCCCAGCCACCACCATGGTGAATCCCTGTCCCCAGCGTTACAGAGACCACATTTCCCAGTGGTCCTTCATTCCAAGGAGACATCTGAAATACGGGACCGGCCTCATTGTGACTCTCAGCACACAAAGAAACTGAGTTGTGTTAGTGGGAAAAGTCACTTGGTATCTAACATAGGTTGCAAATGTTGTTAGGCCTCTAGCCCAAGCTGTAGAGTCAGATCACCTCAGTGAGATGCCCTCAGATGACAGGCTGAAAACATGAAGATACTCCTAACCAGGATAGTACACCAGCTGTCATACAGTACTTAGCACTGTTTCATGGCTGTCTTCCCTTAACCTGCCTTCCCAACAAAGACATTTGTCCTGGTTTTGTTAAAAACAAGTTTCTCTTTCAGTGAATTTTGCCTGTCAGCTAAAGCCTTCATATTAACTGCATTTTCCTGGAGAACCAGATACATGTTTTGGTAAACCTAGCAATGGAATGCAAACTTATTGATAAGCATGGATGGACATCTCGCGAGAGGGGCGACGAGAAACAAGTGACCAAGAAACTGACCAACTGTGTATAACATTCCATTCACGTGAATACTTGATATAAAAGTGGGAGATCACGAGGATCTCAGCCCTTTTCCCTTTTCCCTTTTTCCTTATGGCCGACATTAGGAGAGGACCTTGCTATTCGTCCCTGCAAACTGAGGCCTAGTGAGAGACTGAATCCAGCTCCAGTTGGCTGCAGAGTCCAGTCCAGGACTTCGGGTGCCGGCTCTGCAGTTGCTGAGACTTTCAAGATTGGTTTTGTATATTTTGAATTATTTTCTCTATTCTTATTAGTAGCATTAGTAAAACATTGCTAATTTTTCCAACTCTCTTCTCTCTGTCCTTCTTTCCCTCCTGATCACCTGTGGGAAGGGGGGGAGAGGGAGGGGCAAAAAGGGGGAAGTGGGGGGGAGAGGGGGTTAACAATACATCTGCCAGGGTTTTATTGTCACCCCGCAATCTTAACCCTCGACAACATTGTAAAGTCCCTTGCAAAATGGGGTCTGATTTATTTGACTTGGTCTATATTGATGAATTAAACGAAGCTAGAGCCTCTCTTCTAGGTCTAAGGTCAACAGACACAGTTGGCTGACATCCTAATTGTTAAAAAAATATTCTGTAGCCCCATCCCAGTTTCCTACTAGGAGAAGTTCCTGGCACACGACACTTTTCAGACCATGCTTTATGAAAGAAAGGAAACCTTTGGGAGAGTTGCAGTTGGGCTGGAATTAAATCACACCATATTTTTCAGTGTAAAACCATAAATTATCAAACTTAAGTGCCTGCACCTACTTAATTGAATAGTCTAGAGGTAGTCTCCTGTAGTTCAGATAGTCAATATCTAGTGTGCACCTGGGAAATCTTCATGTTCCATGAGAGTTTTGGTACAAAAGTACCAAGAACTACTCTGGTAAGGGATAATTTAGTGTTATAGAAAGATTAAATTAATTCAAAATATAGAATGTAAAACCCTCCTGTGGCAGATGCACACCCCCTTTTCCCCCCTCTCCCCTTCCCCATTCCTTCCATAGGGAAGGTGCAGACACATCCCCACCCTTTCCTACAATGGGGGTAACAGCTTCTTTTGTTTGACCCCAGAGCCCACTGGCCAGGGTTGTTAAGAGACAGGAGGAGGGGTGCAGAGGTGCCAAGGAGACACTGGGTGCCCACAGCCAGAGTAGGGGTGCTTAGAAGCTTCAGGGCACCCCACAGCCAGAGTGGGGGTGCAGAGAAGCTTCTGAAATGCCCACAGTCAGATCTGACAAGGCTATATAAACAGGACCCCCACCGAGGTTTTGGCTGCCCGTTGTGTGGACCTCTCGGAGCGCGGGTCAAGTGCTGCTGCCGAGAGCCCTCCCGGGACTGGGACGCTGTTTGCCTCATCTCCATGTGTAGGCGAGTGAAATAATTTCTCGGCACTTGGGTGGGTGTTGGAGCGATAAAGGACTCAGCAAACAATTCGATTCAATGTGAATCGCGCTAAAGCCATTTATTACAGAAACCAGCCTCCTTATATATGCAACTATATTCTAATCACGCGTCCACGCTCCAAGCATGGATTTGCTAAATGAGTATCATGGGCTTTCCATGCGCTGGAGTCTCACTGATGATACGTCCGATGATTCACGCCACTCCAGGACCCCGCTGATTGAGGAACGCCCCTCTTTCTCACAGCAGATTCTGTTCTCAGCTTCTCGAAGCAGCCTTGAGATTCCTTTAAGCCTGACTAATTCAACAACATATCTTTATCTATCAAAACCCCTCCACAGGCGGGTGCTTATTCCATGCTTAAATATAAGCACGTGTATTTTCTTTAATAATTCCTTGCCAGATTCAGGCAAGTGCATACTTTTCCCGGAGTCAGGGATGGCTCTGGCATTGTTCTTGGTGAGCCATCTGTATGCACACTGTGGATCTCCATTGTTATTATTTGCTGCACCTCAATAATTACCTCGACTGATACTCGAACCTGTATTTATGTCACTATTGGAGAGCTAAAACCCCATTTTCCACCAGGTAATCTGTTGCACCTTCTTTACCGAATAAAAGTTTGTTTTGGACCCTGTTGTCCGTTTAAACTAACTTCAGGGTGCCTCTGTGACACCTCCTTTACACTTCATGTTTTAGTGTGAGCCCCATCAAATCTGCAGCAATTATCCTCTGAAATCAGTTTGCTGTGAAATAATGGTCTTAGAGTCATCTTTCCTTATTTTGAGAAGCAACTGAACATAGGGACCAAGACTCTTCAGAAATGCTCAAAACTATTGAGTTGTCCCTGTGCAGTCTAAGGACAACAGCCTCGCATGGCAGGTTGGCTTCTCTTTCTCTCACCTTTGGGTCTTCAAAAAGATATGGAAAGAGGAAGAGGAAACTTTAAATATTATTGTGCATTCTCAAGGAAATGTTAAAATATGCAAACTTCAAGGGAGGTATAATGTTGATTTTTTTTGGTTTAGTCTTTTGCTGGATTTATAATAGTTCCTGGTTAATGCATAATAATCTCCGCATAGGTACTAAAGCACCATGGGGATGGCTCTGACATAGAAGCCGAGATAAGGAAAATGAATTTGAGGCTCTGGCAGACTGAAAGGTCTGTTAATCTGCAGGAAATTTATATCCTTGCTAAAATAAGTATCGTAGCCATTACATCCTGGCTACAGGGATAACATTATCCATCCTTCCATGAACATGTAGGATAGTAAAAAACCTTCAGGGCAGACATGCTTCTCTCTTCAGCTCCATCTTTTAGAATATTTGTGTATAATGTCTGAAAAGTTACAAGTGAACTCTTAACAAAATATCAAATCAGTGTCATGAGTGCATTTGTATTATCTCAGCACAACCTCCCCAAAAGCAAACATCCTCATTTACAAGTATTGGAGACATTTCCCTAAACTGCAGCAACTTGAATGCATCATCTCATTCATCTCTGTATTTCTGATGAATGAAGTCTAGACTACCAGTCAGGGGTGAGGGAAAATCTGCCTCATGCAATTATCTGTATTTAAAAAGTGAGTGTAGACATTGGGACTAAACAGCAGGAAAAGGCTCTTACTCAGATTATGCAATAAAGGGCAATCACATCTATGATTTGAATTTCTAGTCTCTAACTTCATGAGTCAGCTTTGCCATTACTATTATCAGACAGACCAATGGAAAATTTTTATTTTGAGTAGCTCACTTCTCCTTCACTTTATGCTCAATTGGTACCCCCACAAATGAGGTTTCAGGTTTTGCCCACGCAGGTATTGTTAGAGCCAGCTGTTTTTAACCAGAGTTTATAAGGGGCTTGACTCTTAGCTCTGCTATGTTAGTAGCATCTAACGATGGATGCGGTTTTGTTGGGAGCATTTAGATTTGCCATATGATCACTGCTTCAGATCCAGCCAGGCTCAACTTACAGACTCTGTTAGCCCTTAGGAAAGCTACACTTATTGTGCCAAGCAAGTGGTCTGAACACTCAAAACCACTTCCCTGGGGTGTGAGTGAGGGGCTCTTTGGCAGCTATGAAAGTGGCAGCCTGGATGTCAAAGCCTGTAAAAGTTTTGAATCTAATTGTTCTCTCAACCCTCTGATTTCCAGGAGTGCTTTCATACACAGCCACAAATGGAAAATATTTTGCAAAGGAGTACAGGTACAGTAAAAAAAATCCTACCACAATGATCGTGCTACTTTTATTAAGCAGAAATGTTACCCTGCAAGGGCTGGATTCTGCTCTCATCTTTATTTTACACCATGAAATCTTATAACTTCTGTGATGCTGTTCTTGGCTTCTGTGATGATCTCCACAACTTAGGTCCTAACCCATGTCCTTCTGATTTAATAGGAGTGTTTCCACTAACTTCAGTGGAGCTATTACAGAGAGCAATGTAATAAGCAAAACTGAGACTTCAAAGTCTGTATTTAATTTAGTATCTTCATAACTTTGCTTTGCTGTGGAAACTGAAGACCAAGATCTGTTTATAAAATAAAACTTTCCCTTAGCATTTCTATGCCAAATCAAAAGCAAACAGGCCAGATAATCAATCAAAAGCAGATTGATAGGAGTGGTTAAAACAAATAACATATAGACATTCATCTTCTACAACTCAGAGAAATAGGAAAGTGTATGGTGTTAAGCATGTGGTGAATGCTTTGGCCAATATTCTGCAAGGAGTGGTAAAGCAGGGAAGGAGGCAGCAAAATGTGTTACAAAACAAACAAAATGCCATATACAAATGTTTGTTGTTGCACTTTATTTAGACTGGACCAGCTTTAAAATACGGTTCTTTTGACATCAATTTTATTTGAAAATTTTAGCACTTCCCATAACTGGTCTTTTTTGTTTTGGTTTCGTTTGGTTTGGTTTGGGTTTTTTTGTTAATACAGCTAAGTAACTATATTGCACAAATCCCCAGGGAGCTGAAAAACAGCAATGTCTGGACTGAGTCATTAGAATAATTTTATTGTCTGTGCCTCACAATGTCTTTCTGTTAGCCTGAAGCCCCAAGTATCTCAGCAGCTCAATCACAGCAGCTTTAAACAACACATCCTGGCTGTCCAGTAAGAAGTTTCCACCAAAGGTATTTGCTCCTGAGGCACTACAGGAGCTCACTGCATATGAGCTTAACTAAGGGCACTAAAACATGCTAGGATGTAAAACAAAACACTTGCAGGCTCAGAATAAATTGCACTGTCTCTGCTGATAACCAGGCAGACTGTACGGTATACATGATCCTCACAGCCAGATGGCTGTTAGAAATGGCACACCAAGTGCTGGCAATTGTGTGAACTGCTTCACAGAGGGAATTAAGTAGGGAGAACGAAGTCAGGCTGGTTTGTTCCTTCTCCCATATTTTTTGAGGCTGCAGAAGCTCTCCTTGGGGGTCACCACTGTCGGAACACCACGTTGTCTCACAAGATGGGAAAGTCACTTTTCTACATGCCTTTGGAAAGGGAGGTTTGATCCAAGTGACTAGAGAGACATGTTCCTAGATCACTTGGGACACACCTAATGTTTTTACATGCATTTTGGAAACTTCACATTCATGGGACAATATAATAAAATTCAGCAATATGCTGTAAAACCCTTCACAGAAACCATCACTACCAGCTCTCAGAGGAGTGTTTGCTATCAGTTCCACCTCGGCCATTGCAGGTCCCCCAAGGAGTTTGTCATAGCCAGAAGAGCAGCGAGGAGAAGGCATGGCAGTGTGTGAATACTGCTAGAGGGATTTTACCCAGTTCTCACATAGGGATGGAAAAGCAGCATTTCCATCATTCCTCTGTTGCACAGCTATGCAGGAATTGGCACATCTGGCCTAACATTTTGGAGCAAACATCTTGCCCTCGTGTATGCCTTGAGCAGAGACAACTTGCTCAAATACAAAGAAAAAACTTGGTCTTCTGTTTCTACATGACTGTGAGTAAAAGAGAAGACTTATGCACTGTACAGTTTGCCTGTTTCATATGTCAGCCTACCACACAGCTGGCTCCAAGACCTGGTCAGAAATAGAAGTGCAAAAAAATACAGACAGGTATACAACATCTCTAAATAAGTCACTATGAGGCAGGGAACAGCAACCCAATCATTGGTTAGAAAGATACTATTTTCAGCTGCCAGCTATAATTAAACAACTCGATTTCCTAAGGCAGAAGATCACAAGCTTCCTCTACAGTAAAATGCTTTGGTTTTTAATTAAGTTGCCAAGGAGCTGTTCTCACAGCCAAGCCTGAGACATCTTGAGCTTGCAGGGTTGGTCTGAGAAAGTTAGATATGCCCATGTTTATGAGAAAAACTATAAACCTTAATGAAGACTTAAATGGGCAGCCTTTTAGACATGTAACCTCTTTTCTCTTCCTGCTCTGCATCTTTGGACCAAAAAGCAGCAGCACAGTTATTTGAGTAGTGATGCTTTGAATTACCATGGTCAGGCTTGAGCCATTGTCTCCAGTGGTCATTTTCCCAACAGTGAGGAGCTCACCAGGAGCGCAGGCAACAGGCAGGATCCCAAGGTGGCTGGAGGAGTCTGGAAGGAAAGAGAGATGGGGTTGCAGTCAAGGAGAAGCACACAAGTGGAGGTCCATCCATGGGAAGGGCCTCTCTGCATCACTTGTCCTGCTGGGACCAACTCTCCTCTGCAGCATCTCCCACCACCCATGGCAGCCACCCTGCATCTACCTGCCACCTTCTCTGTCCAAGGATCTGGAGCCAATGGACATCATAAAGCAGGGCCATACCCCACACTGCCACATTTGGGCAGGACACCACAGGTGAACAGGGAGGGCAGAAGAAGAGACAGAGACAAATGCTACTGCACAAACCCAGTGTCATGGATGTCTTCCATTGTAGTATTATTTTTTCTCTCCCCGCTCCTGCCCTTCATTATTTACTCTGATTTTATTGTTCAGGTCTCTAACTGCACTATTCTCTAAAGCATTTGTCTAATAGTGAGCTGTTATGCAGTGTAATACTGCTGCCTTGAGCACAGCTCCAGAGCAAGCTCAGACAAGATGGGCTCTCTTATGCCCCAGCAATTCTTCCTTTTCCAGTAATGTTTAAAGTATATAATTATGTGCCAGATAACAAGTTACCTTATTTGACATTTGAGAAATGCCAGTGTTATGCTTCCTTGCACGCTTCCACAAGAAAGGCAGCATTTCTGTGAAAGGAATATGCTGAAATGCAACTTGGCGCTGCTCCCGCTGAGGGGACTGTTGGTATTGCCTCCAAACGTTGCTCAAAGCCCTTGTGCACAGCATGGAGGGCTGAGGGAAAATTAAAAGCATTTTACGGAGCTGTCGTGTCGGCTCTAATTGTTGAGGGCCAGAGAGGAGAGGCTTACCTACCTAGAGACTAGGTTTGCACAAGGTATGGAGAACATGATTAAATGAAACTGGGACATTTCTGTCTGGAATTATCTTTTTTCTTTCTTTTTTTTTTTTTTTTCCCTAATTGCAAAGATCATACTGCAGTTCCAGTAAGGACAGAAATGTTTCCCCTAGTTTTTGCCAAGAACCCTCTTGTTTGTCCAAGGAAGAAAACAACATTCCCTAAAATATATGCTGCCTCCCAAACCCTAAATAAACCTTTAACCTTTACTCAGAATCCAGTCAGTCCCTCTGCTTCACTTGTTATCCTCCTCCCTCCCATCTCCTGCCATGTCCCTTCCAGTCCCCACCACCTTATAGCTACCTGTTGTCCAACAGCAATAGCAGCTAAAGTTGCCAAAAGTGATGACAGCGGTCAATGCATCAAACAATCTCCACACATGACAGGGGGAAAGGAAAGCTTTTTGTGTTCTCCTTACTTTAGGCACCCTGAGTCCTTCATTGGGTCTGCCCATGGGAAACTGAACCTTGCAGGTAAGAAATAATTATGAAGCTTCATGTGACTTTGCTTGTATTAGAAACTTGAAACTCCAGACAGAGTACTTGTATTTCTTGATTTGTCTTGTTTTGTATCTTATCCTTGTATATATAGATTTCTGTCTATGGCAGCAACATCAATCACCAGGAAAAAAATGCTGCAGAAAGAAAGGCATTTATTTCCCTGTAAACCTTTTACACACAACTCTCTCCCCCTTGGTATGGTAGCAGGAAGTGGGACAGCTTGAGTTATCTAATAACCCCCGTGGAGCCTGTGCATTCCTTTGAAGTTGTGTATTTCTAATACTTTCTCTAAAAAAAACACCAAAAAATTTCAGCATATAAAATGCATTCAGTCACCACCTGACTCTTAATGCTCCATTTCTGAAGACTCTTTTCTGCCCCATGGATTTTTAAATATACATTGGTATTGTGTGTCTGGAAAAAGAGATGGTTCAGTGACAGCTAAAATCACTTAAGCAGCCATTTGCCTCCAGACATAGAAAGCTTGTGCAACAGCTTGCAAATCATTGCCCTGCACCTATCAACTGTAAAAAGTCAGGGAATTAAGTGGGATTCCCTGACCTAGAGCTTATTTAGAAAGGAAAAAAAAACAACCACATTTAAATCCTTAAAAATTAGAGGGCTGCCTGGGTCAGATGTGCTTGTCATCCAGCAACTTGTCTCCAGACAGATGATGGATGGACCGGATTGAGGTGTGCATACATTTGATATTCTTGCAGAATCTGTCAGGCAGATATTTATGGACTTCCTGAGCCAGAAGCTATATCCAGACAACTCTGCTTAGTAGTTCCTGATGGAACTGTCCTCCACTATTTTGTAAAATCCTTTTCTGAAGCCATTTCCACTTGCTGTGCCCATGATGTCCCACAGCAATGACTTCCTCAACTCAGACTGTGCTGTAGGAAGGCACCGCTGCAGATTGTTGTATCAGATCTCTCACCTCCCTTCACTTATATCTTTCTGTTCTCTACTTCTGCTCTGTCATGTGAGATGAAGGGAACATTTGACTCCACTGGGTGACACCGGCTGCAGCCAGTGTTTGAGATATGGGGGCATCACTGATTCCTACAGCACCTAATTGATTATCTCTGGTTTGTTCTCAGGCTTTTGTCTTAGTAATTCTTAATGTTCCTTTTGCCTTTGAACTTGAATACTAGCTCTTTCCTGAGGACTAGTACCTAAGTCAGGGTCCACAGCTGTGTGTGCTCAGCGAGGGCCATTCCCTCCCCTCTGCATCACTTGCAGTCACTGACACAAAATTTCACCAGCCATTTTCTTAGCAGGTCACTCAGTATCATGAAGCCCTCACTGTAAGAGCTCTAGACTCCCAATCAAAGATTAAAGTTGAAAACAAACCTAACTTATCAGCTGAAGTGGTGAAAATGAGACAAATGGCAGGATGATCACAGAGTGCTTTATAGTCCCTCGTCTTTGAAGAAGTGGCTGTTCAGCTGCCTGCTTAGCAGCACAATTTTCAAATCCTCATTTTCTTACCAGAGATGAAATTTTCCACTCTGCAATGGATCAATGTTCATATACTTATCAAGTTCTTAACACAGGCCTTAAGGGGGCTTAAGCAGTTCTTAAATTTTATACCAATGTCAAGAGAGGGAGCATTCAGTAAGTCCATATTTGCTCAAGAAGCCAGGGACTTCTGGAAGAAACCCCTCTTGTATCCAAGATGGGGGCACCAGCTCCATGGAGGCTCTGGCACCACAAATGGTGCCCAATTGCTGGAAGCGATCTCCATACCTGTGACCTGGCAAACGGCTCATGGAGGTGACATCCTGCCAAGGGCGTCACACAGGAGCCCCAGGAGCTGAGCATAACCCTGTGCTTTCAGAGAAGTGAAATAAATACAAAAGCAGTCACATTTTTGAGCCACCATAGAAAGAACTACAGCCAGATGAATTTTGTTTTGCATGTTAGTTAAATTATTTAAAAAATTGACACTGGAAGATATAATACTATACACAGCAGAACCAGAAAGAAAAAAATAAAATGTTTCTCTGAGGAAGTATAAATCCTGGGAATTACAGACTCTGGCAGCTGTAATGACACTGAATTTTTACGGTGGCTTTAGAAGGTAGAGTCTCTACATGTGGAAGTCAAGTTCTATTTAATTATTAAGGACCCTGTGGAATAATAAGAAAATTGAGAGATCAACCAGATATTTAACAGTGCATAGGCACTGGGACATAAAACATACTCAATAAAATAAATGCAACCCTCTCTTTGTGTGTGCACACTTATATGTATGCTCATATGCATTAGCAAGCCTATAAACAGTGTACATTCATATACTATAAACAAAGCATTTCACTTCATAGCTTATGCTGGCAATGTACTTTCCTATCATTAGTGTTCAGTACTCAGGCACTTCAGGGCAAGGAAATTAATAGTGAACGGATCACAGCCCATACCCAGGCACATAAACAAGCTTTACACTTTCCATATATCAGGAAACATTTGTTACAGAAAAATGTACTTAGTGTGAGCCACAGGAACTTAAATTTATCCACATTTGTATATTGATGACCACTGTTAAGCATTTTTTTCTACATAGTATGTGAAAGTATTAAAAATGTTAATTACATCTCAGAATAAGGTTTGATATTTGGTCCATGTTAAAGCTTTGGGAGGCAATTTTGTGCATGTTGTTAAATATAAGAAGACTAAAGCTCTGATTTACTTAATATATAGGATTCCATTTACAGAAGCATTTATCTGTACTGTACGAGTTTGTGCTTTACTTTATGAGGTTGACAGTGAAGGACTAGGCTTCCTTTTGGTCAGAGGTGCAGTGCTGTAAGGCACTTTCTGCTTTTCCACAGTACTGCTCTATTCCTCTGAACTTAAGCATTCTAAATTTTTTGATTTAATTATGATTAATTACATTTCTGTAATTCTAAATAACATTATACAAATAGTTATATGGAAAATTTCAAAATTATAATAAGCAAAAATGCTGCTTTTGTTCAGAATTTAATTTGTTTTCTTTCCAGCAAAATAAATTTATTATTTTTTTTTTTACTTTTCCTTAACTTTTCCTTTTCCTTTAGGTACTCACTCCAGACATTCGAACCAAAAGATTCTAGTTTCAGCACATTCTAGCTATTTTTATTAAATCTTTCAATGTACATCTCATTTGACCAGGTGTATATAACTTGCTGAACTAACTAAAAGACCAGAGATCTAAGGAAATTGTTTCCTTGAATTTAATTAGACAGACAGGCTTTCTCTGGAGGAGTTCAGAGACATCTTCCTCTCCACTAAGTACTTGCTGGAGTGACTTCACTCGACTTCAATGTTTTAAGTGTAATTTAAAGGATCAGATTATACAGGACACTCAAAGCATACAATAATTGTTATCGGGCAGTAGCTATTCCAAATGCTTGTATAGAAATGCGTTTTTTTAAAAAATCACCTCTATTTCCTCTAATTTATACCTGGAACTTGTGGCATCAGCTCAACAGCAATAAGGACTTGCTAATTATCTATGTACCGTCCATGCTGCTGTGAGAAGAAGATCACTGTAGCCTTTGAATAAACGAATTTTAGCCATACCTTAGACTATGTGGTCTACCCCCTGTAGTTTAATTATCCTGTAGTATAAAAATCAGTTTTCCTATTTTAAGTGCGTGGATTATGTTCATGCAAAGGTATTTAGATGTTCATTGGGGCTTCCAAAAGCATCTAAGAGCTTGAAATTGTCAGGAGTTTGTTTCTGATACCAAACAGCCTGAAGACTGGGGGTGATGGTGTAGCACTAACATATCTTGAAATGCTAGCCAGAAATAACCCAAAAACATTGGTGTTGGGCTGACCCTAAAATTTGTAACTACTGCTAAAATAGACCCTCCCTAAAGTGCGCTATTTACCATGGATGCTTTGGGATTTTTCCACTGTGTAGGAATTTTGCCCCAGTGAGAGCACCGACAGCTCTCTCAGCAGTAAGGCATGAGCAAAGCATGAGGCTCTGACTCATATTTGCAGGTGGATTTAGCCAGGATGGCTGAAAGAGACACCGCAGTCCTTGCCCTGCTGCCCCCGAGGGGATCCGTACCATAGCATATCTTTTATTTACTAGCAGGAATGTGGTCTGAACATAATCCTATACTGATACTCTTCAATGGGATTCATGGGATATTTGCAGCTCCAAAACACATTTTCCGCTTAGTTTGGGAGCAGTCTCTGGTGTTTGCTGTAGCCATAGCTTCCTGGATTTCCACAAATCTCTGCATAGATTCAAATTCTAGGTGCTGGTACCCCATTGCTTGGCCTCTGGAAAACAAAACAAAAGAAAAGAAAAACAAAACAAAACAAAACACAAAAAAACCAAAACCAAATAAAACAGCAACAGCAACAAAAAACCCACCACCACCAAAACCTACAACCCCCTTCAAACAGCAGGGCCTGTCATTATCTTGCTAATCAAAGCAAGCACTGTCAAAGGACCTGCTGAAAGGGAATGTATCTATATACGTCAAGCTTGCACAAATTTTAAAATCGCTCGTTGCTTAGTTAATTAAACAGTAGGAAGTAGAAATGAAGCTTTAAATTTAGCAGAGATGCTGCGGCTAATGATTAACCACAATCACTCATTAAGTAGTTGCCTGTCATTCTAATGCACAGTATGAACAAAAGAGGGTAAAACATAATCTACTAAACAATTTGTAATCTGATAATATCCAATCAAACAAGTATGTGGTCATTTTCTCAAAAGATCAACTGGTGGCTTTACCTTGCTATTGCTAATTAACTGGTGCTTCACTGCTCAAAAAGAATGTGGATTATTTCCATATCATATTTCTTAATGTCACAAATAAGGATGGAAGAGTACTCGGCACTTGAACAAGAAGCACTTGTGCGGGATGTAACTCTGTTAGCTATCGTTGCACTCCTTTACATGACAAACAATTATCTTCACAGGACAAAGTCACCCCACATGATGCACCCCTCATGGCCAAAGGAGTAGCTTTGTGTAGATGTTACATGATTTACTGCTCTGCATGCTCAGTTCAAAAGCAAATTTGAGCAACTCTTATCTGCCTTGCTCATCAAACAGAAAAGGCAAATCAATATCCAATTGCTCTGTCTAGGTAGCAAGCTAGTAGTTTCAAAATCACCTGTCATGGTCGCTTTGAGGCCAGTGCTTTCTCCCTTTGAATGATGAAATTGTTAAGGTAAATGCTGCCTTTGTAAACCTCAGAATAACAGCTTAAGGCAACGTTTGGAGTTGTCACCCTTCCAAAGAAAATGTAGATTATAACAGAACTTCTTTTTTAAGACTTGAATCAAGCTGAATTCAATGTATCAGGTTTGTTGGGAGTTTTTTCTGTGGCTTTTTCAGTTTTTCTACCTAACTTTGCAAATCTAAAGCGAGTACTGAAGAAAAGTTACGCTTTGTCATCTATGTGAAATCCTGCCATTGCCTTGGCTTAACTCAAAGATTCTTAGGAAAGGATATTAAAATTTGAGCTTGCATCTGAAAATACAGTAATGACAATCGTCTTCCTCTCAAATCCATTCTCCCGCCTCCTGTTGTTAAGGAAATCAATTACAGAGGATCCCAGTGTGACAAACCACGCAAGAATACAAATGGTAGGATTTAACTGATGTAATTTTAGATGTTGTAACACTAGTTGTCTGTGTGTCAGCTGCCTGGACGTGGTCATTTCAGAGTCAAGAAGCAACCACAGAGGGCAACTCTTTTGACCCACGTATGGAGCTACCTCAGCCAGAGAGAAATGGCCTGATTATATCCACTAGTTACAAAGGGTGTCTCAGTTAATTAGCTTTGACTTAGTCACCTTTTAGACAGATAGTTAAGCCAAGATGAATGCCACCTTACATCTATCATTCATGACATAAAGATAATATTATGTATTGATATCATTTGCAGTATGTAAGAAATCACAGGTCTTGGTTCAGATCTGCACAATTATTTTCCAGGCTCCTTCTTTGACCAGGATCTCAGCACTTGACAGGAACGAGCTACACTCAATTTTCCTTTACTTTTCAGCACCACGGGTTTTCACAATATTTGGGGTTTTTAACATATAGCTTTAAAAACCCTATCCCGCACCGCTGTGTTTTGCAGTTCTGAGCACACCACAATTCAACACTTCCTGGAGTTAATTAAGGGTTATAATTTTTCTTTGCTACAGAGGTTCGTTTTAAGACAGATCCAAAAATGGCTAAAAGAGCAGTTGAAGATGTTCTTTTCCAAAACAGATTGTTAATTAACCGTCCCCTTTTCTGTGCTTGCTAAAACCTCCATTACTCTTTTTGTTAATTCCTCATCTCCTAACCAGTCATTTAAGTCTGTGCCCGTGGCCATCAGATCCAAACTTTCATCTTTCTGAGGCTTGCAGATGGGTCAAAGGGCTGGTCCTTTAGTCCTTTATATCTGCCTCTCAGACTTGGCTACAAGGAAGATTTTGAAAGGTGCTGGGAACTGTCAGCATTTTCTCTTGTTATTGCCCCTTTCCTTTATTATCAGTGAACTTCAAAGATTTATTACTAGTGCAACACCTTAATTTGTATTAGATTTTGTGATTGTTTAATTAGCATCAGCAATTTAGTAATAAGAAATCCAAAAGGTTACATTCACCTTGCCAGGACAGTTAAAAGATGAAAAATGAAAGAACTGTAGTAGGGACAAGATTCTAGCTCCACTTACACTCACACCCTGGCCATGTTTACAGTTTAACACTACAGCCACTGGCTCTCTGCTCAGCATGGGGGGAATTTGCCCAGACCAATGCAGGTTGCCCTCCATGTGAATCAGTTGCCTGTGCTGCCATCATCAATGGAGAGGCATGTAGAAGTTTTAGGCTGTGATTCATCTGATTTATTTTAGATGCCTACATTAAGACGACATGAATCACATCTTAAAACTGCCTGTTTCTCACCACAGAGCTAAGAGTGACAGTGATTTAAATGTATATTGTAGGCATCTACACTGCATCAAAGTAAACCCCTGCAGAGGTAATACCTACACTAATGTCATAAGCGATACCAGGGCCAGCTGGCACGAGGAGGCCAGATAAACGTTCTTTCAGCCTTTGAGGATGGTGATGTGCGACCTCCCCACTGGAAAAAGTCCCTAGCCTGGGACCACTCCTCAGTTCTTCTCACAAGCAGTTTGGAGGAGTGCTAGTTGAATGAGACCAAAAACATACCAAGGACTTTTCTAGAAAGTTAACCATGTAGACAATCAAGTTCCCAGTCCCTTGTCCATGTCTTGACACCCTAATTTATGTACCTAGAGTGTCACAGCAACTCTTTAACAGAATCCTGATACTGTGTTTCTCCCTCCACTTTAAGTGCTAAAACAGACTTATGATCAGGAAATTTTGGTAAATGTATTATTTCTCTCTTTTCTCAGGACATCTAGAAATTTCCAGAACCAACACCTTTTCATGGACTGTACTGTTTTTTTGAACCGCCCCACTGTTAGAGAAACCATGGTTTAGCATCATATGCTATTAATCAATAACTTAAAGGACCCCACACATGTCTCTATCTGTTATTAAGTTGTTACTTATGCCTGTAGGGAATGAGGTGCACACACATACATACAGATGCAAAAGGCATTGCTCTCTGATGCTGTTTCCACACCAGACTAAATCATTTACAGAGCTCCCATCCACAGCACACACCACCTGCTCTCCAGAACTGGAACCAGATCTTCCCTGCCTGCACTAACCTGCTGCCTGCTTACCAACAAATCCTCCCAGCCTATTGTACGAGGAAAAACAGCTTCGACAGAAGGGATTCAACACCCTCTCTTTTCCATCCCAAACCACATAGCTCAATGCTTAGTTTCGCTAGATGAGATGTAGGTTTGAAGCTCCTCAGGCAAAGAAGGTTCCAAAATAAATGAGCTCCTCATATTCTGGGTTTTTTGTCATTCGTTTGGACTGAGCCCTGTAGGGCATCTGTCAAATCTGCAGAATTACTGAGTCTTGGCAGGCCATGGGTGTGAGATAGACAACACTGCCCAGACCTGTAAAAATCAAGGTTATTCTGCCATGTGCAGGAGAAGTACTGGTACTTGGTTATACTATCATAGAGAACTGAGCTGCCTGTGAAGTGCATATACCTCTGGCAGCAACCACATGGTAGTTTTGAAGATTTAGGGGTTTGGTTGTTTGTTTTGGTTTTTTTTTAGGGTGTTTTCTTCTCATTGTCACAGTTTTGTTGCATCTGCACCCAAATTTGGTATTTTGATACTATCGCTTAGGTCACATTGGACTTAGATGGTGTTGCTTACATGCTTCTCTAGGCAATGTTGGACTTGGCAATACTCAAGAGGTCCCAAATACTCCCCAAAACATCCCTCCATTTATCTGTGAAGCTCAGCCATTTCTCATCTAGCTCCCCCATAATGACCTGTGAAATTCAGCCTTCCCTCACCATGTGATCTGTAGCTTTTGGCAGCGCCTCGCATCTCCAACAGTGACATGCAGCAATTTCTCACATCACATCCCGTAGTTTTCCATATCCCCCTCAGGCAGTCTCACCTCAGACCAGTGTCTGTCCAGTGACCCACAGACCTAATGAAGAACATTACTCATAGAAAGCTCATCTTGGGCCAGGAGCAGCGGATAATTATTTATTGCATTATTTAGTGTTTATTGCTGTTACTATGAAAGTCCAAGGCTATCTGTTGTAGGAAATAGTAATACTACCTTCCAAATTATATGAAGTCTTTTGTTAAATTACTAGATGTGCTTTGGCCCTGGCAGAATGAACAGTGTCTAGGCTGAGGATGAAGGAGCTGGGAGCAATGTCATAGCAGATGTTCCACTGAAATCTGAAATTAAAGCAGAGTTAAAATACCTTTAGTTCATATTTTTATGATTAAATTTTGTCTCCATAACTCATGCAGTAACTCTTCAGGGGACTATTAAATTGTCTGTATCATATCTTTAGAAAAATATTCTTCCAACTATGGCTAGGGAATAATATAAATTTTTGCATCCTGGATTTTAGTCTCAGGTTTAAGTATTACTTATCATCATCTGCAGTCCAACTCACAGTATCACAGTATCACAGTATCACAGTATGTTTGGGATTGGAAGGGACCTCAGAAGATCATCTAGTCCAATCCCCTGCTAGAGCAGGAACGCCTAAGTGAGGTCGCACAGGAACATGTCCAGGCGGGTTTTGAATGTCTCCAGAGAAGGAGACTCCACAACCCCCCTGGGCAGCCTGTTCCAGTGTCTGTCACCCTCAATGAGAAGAAGTTTTTTCTCAAATTTAAGTGGAACCTCTTGTGTTCCAGCTTGATCCCATTACCCCTTGCCCTATAATTGTTTGCCACTGAGAAGAGCCTGGCTCCATCCTCATGGCACTCACCCTTTATATATTTATAAACATTAATAAGGTCCCCCCTTAGTCTCCTCTTCTCCAAACTAAAGAGACCCAGCTCCCTCAGCCTTTCTTCATAAGGGAGGTGCTCCACTCCCTTAATCACCTTCATTGCCCTACGCTGGACCCTCTCCAGCAGTTCCCTGTCCTTAGACCATTTCTTGCAATAGAGATCAGCTTAAACTCAACCACAAGGATGTGACCTCCTAGACAAATTTTTCTTTGCCAGGAAAAGCTCCAACTGGGGAATCATTCCCTCTCTGACAGAGCAGAACAGCAAGTTCACAGCCTTTGCTATTTGGAGATTTCTCCTTTCACAGGAGCTGCCCTCCTGCTTGGCCTCAGGGGATTTAGGGGGGAAGAGTCAGGATTTATCCTCCTAGAAGCAACTCGTTCTTCTACTTCTGTGGCTTATTCCTGGTGCAGCCCCAGCCTGTACCAGCACACAAGGCTTGCACTGACCTGTCTGAGGAGCTATGAACAAGGGATGGAAAATAAGACTCTGGCAGGAGGACGGAGACAGCAGCTGCAGCGAAGCTGTTGTGCTGACTCCCATGCCCAGAGCCCCTTGCCCACCCATCCCAGCTACAGAGCTCTCTTCCCCAGCTTCTCACAGCACAAACAGGATGCAGCAGTTTTGAATGACAGCTCTTTATTTCCTTGTCTTTAGAGTCTGCATTAATGAGATATGCAGATTAGCAAACCAAAGTTAATTATTTTTTGACACAAACCAGGGGAGATGAATCACTGATGATTAAAGCAAGTTTAAGGTCCCTCTTTGCATGGCTTATGTAAAACAAAAGGGAAAGTGGCAGTCTCACACAGCTATGGTGGTGCCTGAGGAAGCAGGGGTAGATGTTTCCACAAGCATGTTTCACAGCCACCAAAATCATTTGAGTTTTCTGCAACAGAAGGTTTCCAAAACAACTGAGGAGTCTGTGGTATATGGGCAAAGTATCTGGAGGAGCTCATACTATTATAGCCCTAATGGGCAGGAGGCCATTTGCTCAGGTTTCATCTACCTGAAGGTTAGATATTACATTCATTGAGGTTCTTGGTACAGCCCCTGGATAGAAATATTCAGCTCACCTGACCTATGTAGATACCTGTTTTGGTATGAAATCAGAAGTTATCACTCTTTTTTGACTACAAAGGCAGCCTAAGATCTGTTCATCACCTGTGTAACTCTGACATGGAAGTCAAGCAGATGACTCCCATGCTAAATGCTTCTTTTTCTGCACTTGTCCCTTGGGCTTTTCTAATCAGAAAAAAACTCACTTTAAAAATGGATATAAAAATATGGATTAAGTGTTTCTAGTAAAAAAGTTGCTGAGTTTTGTGGAAGGAAAAGAGCCACATGGAAATTTTGCTTTGCATGTTGTCTCCTGGCTCTAGATATCATGTAGTGTGTCTCCTGGCTCTAGATGTCATGTACCGTAAAAAAACAAGCTATGCTGAAACTTATAAGGTTATATTTATACAAATAAACTAAGCTAAAGGTGTAGGCCTAGACACCTGATTTTGTAGAGTGGCTACATCATTAGAATAATCCATGGTACAATTTTGTCCCCAGCACTTTCCTGCACAGCCCTTGGGTACAGTTTTGAAGTTAATGCAAGCCAGGAATTAATCCAGACACACACAACATTTTTCAGAAGCTATAGAGCTCCATAGGTCTGGCCCTAGTAACTGTCAGACCAGCCCAGTTAGCCTCAAGGTCAAAAAGGGATCCCGGTTTTGCTTAGTTTAACAGCAGCAGTATAACTGCAGTATATCAACAGCCCAAAGCAATGAAGCCTAAAGAGTCATATTCTCCCCTTAACAATTCTTCTGTCAAAGTCACCATCAGCTTCTATGGGTGCAAAAAACCTTATCCAAAACTATCAAATCGTCGTCATCCTCGGGAGCACCCAGGACACATGATGTGTACTCAGTATCAGTTTCCTTTGTACATTTTTTCACCACAAGGAATATGGGCCAAACCACCTTGTCCACTTGATCCATCAGATCACCTTTGTCGAGGTTTTGATTGCAGGTTGACAACAAAACCGTGGCAGATGTATTGTTAACACTCTCTTCCCCCCTCCCCTCTGCCACCCTTTAGCCCCTCCCTCTCCCTCCTTCCCACTGAGGACAGGTGATTGGGAGGGAAAGAAGGGCAGAGAGAAGAGAGTTGGAAAAATTATAAATGTTTTACTAATGCTACTAATAAAAATAGAGAAAATAATACAAAATATACAAAACAAATCTTGAAAGTCCAGGCAACTGCTCCAGCAGATGAAAGGGCCGGCACCCAAATCCTGGACTGGACTCTGCAGCCAACCGGAACTGGATTCAGTCTGTCACTAGGCCTCAGTTCGCAGGGGCGCTTCGCAAGTTCCTCCCCTAATGTCGGCCATAAGGAAAAGGGACGAGATCCTCGTGATCTCCCACTTTTATATGAAGTATGCACGTGAATGGGATGTTATACTCCGTTGGTCAGTTTCTGGTCACCTGTTTCTCGTTGCCCCTCTCATGAGATGTACATTCATCCATTGCTATGTCTACCAAAACATTTATCTGGCTCTTCAGGAAAATGCAGCTAATATGAAATCTTTAGCTGACAAGCAAATTCACTAAGACTTGTTTTTAACAAAACCAGGACAACCTTCTAGATGCCTGGATTCTGGATAGGCTACTTGGACACATCTCAGCACTTGAGATCACGCGGGTATGAGGATGGGACGAAGTGGCTTTTTTGTAAATAAAATAACCTTTCCCTCCATATAATATTTGGGTTTGAGCTTTATAATACTGTCTCTACAACAGTGCAGCATTATTTCCTACAATGATGTGATGCAATATGAGCACTGTAAAATTCAGTGCACAAAATGTAATGCATCATTTCCTCAGCTGCGATAAATTAATACAGATCCAATTCTTTACCTTCATTCATTTTTAAACTGCAGGTGTCTGTTTAAAAGATATGGACTAGTTCAGATAGGAATTAAACTGAGGAAGCCTGAAGACCTTTGTTTTAACCCAGCCTAGACTAGCAGAATGAACCCTTCTTGCCCTAAAGTTGATGGCTACATCAATTTATAAGCATACAGTTTAAAATTATGACTTAGGATATCTGATTTTACACATATGAGCTTCAATTTTAATGCCCACAAACAACACAACTTGTCATGTTAATGCAGTAGCTCCAACTCACGTTATCTTTGTTCAAAATCTTAATGACTGTAAGACTCACTCCTGTTTATCCCTTTTCACTCTTCTCCTCCCTTAATCTCCGATCTCTAACATACAGCACCTGTATGAACGAACCGTTTTGACAGTACCAACAGCACAGTGATAAACATGCTGTATATCAAAGGTAAGCAGCACCATCTGCCAGTTCTTTCAGAGCACTGCAAGGAGCAGTGGGCTCAGGCTGAATTTGGGCAACCCTGCGGTCTCAGTGCACGAGAAAAGGAAAGATCATATTCCCCACACACCCCCACTTCCCTGTAATGTCCTACAGTAAAGATGGCTGTTAATGGGCCCTCAATTCATTCTGTGACTCAAACTAATAAAGAATTTTTGAAATGCACCAAACTGCAACATATTTTTAAGAACATTCTGACTTGTTGCAGTAAAAATGTATTCAAAGTAATACATTAGTTTAATTTACACACTTTTTGGGGAAAGTTTTCTAAGGTCCCAGATGGATACCTGGTAAGAGACACCTTGCATCCATCTGACCACAGGCATTCATAGATAATCAATATTCTCTTGTCCAATTTATCTCCCAGAGAATCTCCAAAATAGAGCATGGGGGTTCTCTAGTCCAACCCTTTCTATTCCTTCCCTCCCTCCATTTGCCAGACATCCCCTTCCAGATGTGTATCTGAATGAATATGGCTCCCTGCACAGGCACAACTGGCGGGAGACCTTCCACATATTCTGTTTTTTTAAACTTTTGGGAAGTGATGCATTTTCTGGCAGTATACAAGCAGGTTAGATAGGAAAACAACCCCCGTGACTCCTCTGAGGACTTTATCCAAGTCATATTCTCCGACCAATAAATAAATAAATAAATAAATAAATAAATAAAGGTAAAAATGAGATAGTCCTCCAGACCTCTGGCTTCCAAAGAATAAACATATCATAGTCCTGATCTGCCAGCAATAACCTTTCTTCAGCCTGCTCATCTGTACAGTAGAGATAATTAGCCTTCTCATGGATGACACGTTTTAATTAGTGACAATGGCAGACTGAGTAAGAGGAAAAGAAGATGAGTTAGTCTGCAGACCTGTAGATTCTGGCACAGAAACCATGTGGTACAGCAAGAACTAGAATCCAGCAGGTTCCAAACATTAACACAAGGAAAACACATGCCTTTTCAGATGCTTAATACAGATTCCACATACTTCTAAATGCCATCAGCTGAGTCCAGACAGAGTACCAGCTGGTGTCTGGAGAGAAGGTGCTTTGATTTCTTGCTTGTCATTCATTTGTCACTCAAATGAAAAACTGCAGAACTCCCAAGACAAATGAACCAATATTTGAAAAATAAAGAGCATCACTCCAGGGAAAGCCTGGATTCCACCTGCTAAACCAGCAAGTGCAGGCAGAAGAGCAGCACTGAGCTGGCACCCTAACTGGTCTAGTCATATGGCATACATCAAGTTATTGGAGTACTAAATAAAACAGAGTAGCAAAATATACATATATGCATCTGTGATGACCAGCTTCTGAGTCATCACATGACTGGTCTGTCCAGGCAGGCCAGCTGCAGGACACAAGGGACCCCTGTAGCTTTCATGGTGGTTCTGTGTTCTGTTGGCACTTTGCTCCTGCTCAGCCTCTCCTTCCATGGCTCTTCTGCAAAGTGAAATGTTTTTAACACCCAATTGACTATATTTAAATGGTTTTGTACTGGAAGGACTCAAGTGAAACTGGCTGCTGTTTCATTTTAGCATCTTTCCTGAGAAATTCTGTATCTGTCGTATCTTGTCCTTGTCACAGTACCAAACATAAACGTAGCTGCCATGCAGACGTGCCTGCACTGTAGCCCTCACTATCCATATGCTCACAAAGACGTGCATGTGGTAAACAAGGCTAAGAGCAAAATGGAGATAAACTCCAAGCTGCGGATGCTAGGGGACTGGAAAGTGTCTTTCCAAGTAAAGTAAGGGCTGATGCCAGAAGTCACTTTGGAAGAGTGCCACCAGCCCTGATCCTGCAGCTCTGGGCTTTCTCTTTCTGTCAACCCAACTCTGAGGTAAAGCACTGGCTTTACTACAGCTCTTACTGGAGGAATAATTAATCCCTGGATTGAGCAGGGTCTCATGGTTTAGCCTATTGTTAGGGTCAGGATTAGGTCCAAGAGCAAGACCACAGTTGAAGAGGGGCTAGAACTGGGCTGTCAGTAGACAGAGAGGGCTGCAGAAAGTATCTTCTTCCCTTGAACATATTATAACTGGGAAAAGGTTTGGGATCCCCTGTCCAAGGGACACTATAAGATTAGGCTTAGGGTCAGGTCGAGGGAAAGAGTCAGCATAGAAGTGCAGCTGAAATGGGACAGGAAAGTATATTCCAAAGCAAACTAAGGGCTAATGCCCTAAATCTACTCCAATGGATAGTTAAAACCAAGGGGAAATTCTTAGCTTGGGGATAGTGTGGTTTATCCCTAGCAGAGCTTTCTAAACCTAACTAAAATCTTCTGACTTAATAGTGATTAAAGAGGTTGCATATGACAGCACAGGTAACAACATCACAAGGAGGTAACAGTCCAAACAGAGGCAATGTGAAGCAAGGTTAAAAAGGTGATGATTTGTTGCAACACAGAAGAAGGTGTCATCTGTAATTTTTTTAACCAATGCTCAGGTGCATTACAGAGCTCTTGTGCAATTGTAACCCTACGCGGTAGCCCTGGAAAAGGATTTTACTGACTGTCCCCAAGCTTGCGAACACAGGCATTTGGCAACTCAGGCTGAGCACAAAGAAGAGCTGGTAGGAAAATATTACAAAGTTATTATGAAGTAACAGCCACTGTTGCTTTCTATTGTACAACAGCTAGTCCCGATAGCATTACCCCAGTAATCAATAACCTATCCTGTTGTTTTCTACAACAGTGTTGTCATAAGTCTCTGATGGATTCTGTGCACACAAATACACTCACACACACATGTTCAAATGTTCTGCTCAGATCGCCGAAAGCTAAAAGCATCACAACTGCCACTGAAAGGAACACATTTTGCTCCAGTCTGCAAAGGGCGTGTGGTCTTGCAGACTGAGAAATGGCACAGTGGCATCTAGTGGGTGTTCATTGCATTAGCTGATAACTGGTAATAATTCTGGATTCATTAGAGCCATACTCTGCACCAGTGCTGAGAGACAGGAGTATAAAAAGGGTGTCAGAGACAGGGAAATACAGAGGTCTGCCCTTCAGCCTCCATATCAAACACAGAGAAAACGCAGGGGCCACTCCCTGCGCTCTGCTGTTCTCAGTAGCTCTTCCAACAAACAGCTTAAATGAATTTGTCCTTAATTTCTTCCCACCTGTCCTTCTTCTGCTTCCACATACACTAATTTAAAAAAAAAATCCTTTATCACCTTGATATTTGTACTATACGGATAATTGTCATATTTTTTCATCTACTTACTCAGTGTTTACTCATTACTTAGGAAACATGACATTCCAATTTATCTTTCTAAATCTCCATCACCTTGGTGTCCTTCCCTAAAAAAATTCCAATGTATTGGGGTTTTTTCTTAGCAAAGCAATTTTGTTGTTGTTGGGGTTTTTTTGTGTTTCTTTGTTTGTCGTGATGCAAATAAATGCAGGCTTGTGTACTGTTCTGCTAATGAGGAAATTTCTCTTGCCCATTAGCATTTCAGGATAAGAAATTGCAGAAGAGTAAACAAGCTCGGTGGCAACTGCCCTACACAAGCTTTTTCCACCCCCATCCTCAAAACAATCAACTTGTTAATGAGAGATAGCTAAGCATTGGACAACATAAAGCAGAAATATTAAAGCAGGCCAACAAGCCATCCAGCTCTGTATCTTGGAAGAAGCTAATAATGAGAAAAAATAGATACATTTTCCAAGCACAGACTCAGTTCCCCTCATTTTGTGGTTAAGGGACATTCCAAGACAGGGCTCATAGATAATCAGCCATGAATGGTTTTTCTTTCCATGACTTTGTCCAGTCACTTACTTAATCCTTTTAGCTTTTACCATCCAAAATATCCTGCAGCAAAGGGTTCAATAATTTAACTGCTCATAGGAAGAAGGATCTGCATTTTTGGTTTTGAATCAAATGTTTATTACTTTCATTTGTTGTTTCTTAATTACTATCTCTAGTTCTCATATTACAGAATAAGCAGCTGTTCCCTATCCGCTGTCTCTCTGCTACTCACAAATTACCTCCTTCATTTTAGTGTAAGTTAAAACAAAACTTCCCCAAGTTTACACAGAATTCTTCAGGACAAGATAAGGTAGAGCAGTCAATCACAGTAAACACGCAGTCTGCTGGCCAGACAAAAATAGAGCCTGTGGAGAAATACGCTGGTGGAATGTACTGCCAGCCTGGACTGACCAAGGTGAAAGAAGAGGAACAGGACATGGCTGCAGCACCCTGTCCCATCAGCCAACACCCCCAGGGTCACAGATACCACTGGAGCTGGTTGGTTGTGCAGCGTCCCCTTCTAGCCAGACTGGGCTTCCATCTGCCCGAGACAAGCTGGTAGGGATCTGCATCTATAAAACATTGGAAATGCTCCCCTTCACTGTCACATCTGATATTATTCCCTTCTTTTTACAGTTTCCCTTGGTGAACATACACTGCTGTTATTATCTCCCTCAATATCCACTTCCCCTTGGTCTTCTTCCACCCAGTTCTTTATTCACCTCAACCTTTAAAACCAATGCTTCTGAAAGCTCCACTGTAATACAGGCAAAGCCAGGATGGCCTTAAGGTGAACTCTCCTCTTCAGGGATAGAAGAGTGCGGAGAGAAATCCCATCAGAGTTCCAGACCCGAGCGGACGGAGGAAGAAATGCAGCCGACTCAATATGAGTGATAAAGCATACTTCAACTTTATTGCCCGAGATAGCGTGCATTTATACCAAATACCATAATTATGCATACTTGTCTCTATCTAATAGGCTAAGCACATTTACTTACTCCACCTACTTGGGTTTAGCTAGCTATGCGCATCCCACATTCTTCTGACTCTTATCTCTTCAAAAATATCCTGACCCTGCCTTAGTTAGTACTTTTCCGTTCCCCCCTTTCCCACGGCCTAATAGACAAGCTAACTAAGGCCTACTTATGTCAACTAAAATGGGCTCTGCTCGTACAGTTGCTTGGTGGACTCATGTCTGTGCTCCTTGAGCCAATCCCCGACAGAAGAGAACCAGTACAGCCCCAAAGAGCTAAGGGAACAGAGTTTCAATATTCAATGACTTATTAAGCAAAACACCAAGAGGGGGAGCTGAGGCAGACTCGTGAGCTGTATGTGAGATGTCTAAGAACACAGATTTCTCCAGATATACATATTTGTAACAAGACTTAAGTGGCCTCAGCCCTTCAGGGACAACTAGAAATCATTTGATCTTCTTAACTTATTTACATTGCTTCTAATACGAATACAATCTGACAGGAGCTTGAACTCAGGTTTGTGGTGCTGGCTCCTAGCTCTTCAGTGGGCTGATGCTTTATTGAGTGGAGATGTTAAGTGGCTGTAAGACTCTGTGCATACATAGGCAGTGCTTGTCTAGCATAGTCACAGTGATTAGATGTGTAGAACCACACGCAGCTATTAATCAAACACCTTTGCGTGGTAAAAGCCGTGCACAGAAATAGTTTGTCATGCAAAAAGGCGCTGGTAATGCTATGCTCACTGCATAGAGCAGGTGGCAGGGAGGGGCCTTCTGAGAGGTGGTTGGCAACAGAAGCTCTTACCTCGTGTTTGTAAGACACCCAGCATTCTGTGGCTGTGCCTGCCTGCAGTCTTCTGATTTTACTGACATAACTGAAAAAATAGTGCCTGACCTCTTTTTCTTGCCTATTTCAGCAACCATTGTAGCTACAGAGTGATATAGAGTGACTTAGGCTGAAAGGGACTGCTGGAGGTGATCTTCAGAGCCAAAGTTAGATGTGGTTGCTCAGGGCCATATTCAGCTGAGCTTTTAATACCTCCAGGGATGGAAGTTCCAAAATCTCTGTGCTTTGGTGCTCAGTCACTCTCAAAACAAAAAATGTTTTCCCTACACCTAAGCAGTATTTCCTTTATTGCAATTTCCCTCAGTTACAACATTGCCCCTGGTTCTTCCTCAGGATAAGCACAGTGGGAATTCAAGCTGCAGGACTGAGATTCTCCTGACCAAGGAGAACAAACTGTGCTCACAGGAATTCACTGTGAGCTCCAAGGCCTCTCTATACAGCAGGTCAACCTATGCATGATATACTCAAATCAAACCTATTTTTCTTAAGAAGAGACAGCTACACTTACTTTATTACAACATATTCTTCTCCAAGCCACAATGGTCAAATAAAACAAGCCAGCCATTAAACTGAAAAATGAGAAGTTTACTGGGCTTCCATAACATTAGGTCCCTATGATACTTTTCTTTCCTTGACAACCCCAAAGTGACTTGCAAAATGACAGCCAGTCTGGCCTTTTATACAACCACGTACAATTTAGTCATCCCTGAGACTCATGAAGAGACTTAACTTCCATGTTTATCACAAAGGTGAGGCCCAATTGCAGTAATTTTAATAATGTGGGGGTACTTCTGAAGGATCCTGTGGTCCAGTATATGGTCTCCTCCCCACCAAGCATCATGTTACTTCCTGAAAAACTTATTGGTTTAGTTGAAATGGTTTTATGTAATCTATTTATTTATTTATTTTAATCTAGAATGTTCTGGTGTATTTGTCAGGAAGCTGCTAAATATTTTACTGTAGCTGCTGAAAATGCTGTTTCTGTACTGCCAAGCCTTGTTAGATACTTCAAGCTAGAAGCTTTGTGAAGACTTGCTGCGCTTGTGAGTAGCTTGGCCAAGCTGAAGAAAACAGAGAAGTGGACCATGAAGCACCTCCAATTATTTTCTGCAAAACAATAATTCATTTTTTTCCATTCTGCTCCTACTCCCTGTTTGGAACTGCAAGCACAGAAACCATAGTCATCATGTGCTCTTCTAAACAGATTTTGAAAAATCTGTCTCTCATTTGTTAACTAAGTGAATTTGAAAAGCTATCATGCCTCTGACATTCCAGACTAAATGTTCATCTTTCTAATGTTCTTCCTCCTGTAAGGAGTTTGCAACAGAGAAGGGTTGCACCCTCTCTGATCTCCTGGCATCTGGTCTAAGAGATCTCTTCCAGCACCACCCGCTTCCTTGCTGCTCACAAGTTTGGAATGAACACAGAGGCATCCTCAAGAACTGAGATCCTTATTACAATTTTCTTTTTGCTGCTGAAACCTGAGGGTTCAGTCTATGGCAGCTTAAGCTACTACAAGTCAGGACTGTTGGGGTCGTGCCAGATTCTCTGCCTCTGAATTTGTACCCTCCCTTGTGCAGCTGGTTCAGGGAATTGAGATAGAGGAAAATGAACACTGCTGAAAATAAAGCCACTAGCTTTCAGCTGGGTGTCCCCACGTTCCTGCCGTCACTTCTTCCAGAGGCAGCAGAATGAAATAGGGCCAGACTAGGACCTTTGCCTCCATCAGCACTGGCCACTCCTCCCAAAATTCTTCATAAGCAATAGCAACACTGGTCTGACAGTTATTAAAGTTGTAAATACTAAGAAAATAGAACCTTGTTGCTGTTTTGAAGGGGCAGGTACGACCTCAGAGATCTGGATAACAGAGGCTTTGCAGCTCAAGGGAGGGACCTCCCACGGGCATACTGCAGCAAACAAGATCTAGAAAAGGCCACTGGAATTCCTACTTAAACATACCGCACACAGGCTGCCTCTCATGTGGCCCAGCTGAATGGCAGGTGACTTCCTACGGCAGTGTGTGTCATTTGCTACCTGGCTCATTTGTTATCAGGATATAACCTAAGAAAATGAGACATCTGGCACTGGAAAACAGAATCTCTTCTGCTATTATGCATAAAGCATAAACCTCACATTCGTGCATCATGTGAGATGGCGATGTGAAGCTACATGACCAGGTCAGACTAGGTGCATCTGAAACTACTGTTCTTTCAATGTAATTTTGAGAGTCCAGAAGTGATTATAGGCTGTGTAACAGGCTAATCCAAAATAAGTTACCTTACAGAAAAGTGGAATGGCAGGTCCTGTTGGGGACCTGAATGTCCAAGACAGTAAAGAATTGGGATAGAGAAGCCTGGATCGGAATAGGTGAATGCTCCATTTAAGAAACAGAAGAGGAAAGGTGGCTGATTCCAGTGGTGGTGGGGATAAGGCTAAAACAATCACATCTCTATTAGGATGATGTTTAAAACTGATAACTGAGTTCACTCCTTGTGATGGCCTCACCTTGACCAAGGCAAACGGGCTCCAAAGCTGACAAGGTCTGTTGCACATCTGAACAGCAGATGCTGGAGTCTGGAATATTTGGAGGGCTGCATCTGCCAGTTAGTGAAGGCCCCTCAAAATTTTTGCTGCCTCCAAGTCGTCTTCTCCTTCTTCAAACATGGTCAGTTCTGGTCATGTGTATCAAATTAGCTAGCAAAAGGCCTTTTTACAGCTCCCAAACCATTACCCCAGTCTCATCCTAAACAGATAAGCCTCATTAAAGAGAGAATAGTTCGTGTTAAGCTCCATCCATCATTGCTTCAGAAGCTCTGCAGCAGCTGGCTCCCTCCTGCTAGAAACAAAACCAGCTGTTCCAGGGAGCATCCTCTTCCCCACCTCTTATTACTAGCTCTAAGGCTTCCCCATTTTTTCTGTCTCCAGTAAAAGCTTCTGTCTGCTGCCTTCTGGTAATTACAGGCCACTATGATTAAATGAATGTTAATAACACAAATGAAAAATGCTCCTTCAGGTGAAGACTGCTTTACTGTGTACATTCCAGGATCCCTCAGCCACATCCCAGGTTTGGAGTTAGGAAGTATCCAGAACTTGTAAAGCCAGAATCCTTGTGTGTGATTCTCCTCCTGCTCATCTGCCAGGGCAGGAACCTGGCAAGATCCCTGGAATACTAGAATATTCCTCACATTTATAAGATTAATCTGCTCACTGTTCCACACAAGTGTTCTTCAAACACTATTTCCTTTCCCTGGTAAACACTGAATCATAGAATCATTTCAGTTGGAAGAGACCCTCAGGATCATTGAGTCCAACCATAACCTAACTCTAGCACTAAACCATGTCCCTAAAAAACTCGTCTAAACACCTTTTAAACAGCTCCAGGGATGGTGACTTCACCACTGCACTGAGCAGCCTGTTCCAACACCTGGCAACCCTTTCCAGGAAGAATTTTTTCCTAATATCCAATCTGGACCTTCCCTGGTGCAACTTGAGGCCATTTCCTCTTGTCCTATCACTTGCTACTTGGGAGAAGAGACCAACACCCTCCATGCTACAACCTCCTTTCAGGTAGTTGTAGACAGTGATAAGGTCTCCCCTCAGCCTCCTTTTCTCCAGGCTAAACAGCCCCAGTTGCCTCAACCACTCCTCATCAGACTTGTGCTCCAGGCCCCTCACCAGCTTCATCAACCTCCTCTGCACTCCCTCTAGTACCTCAATTTTCTTCTTATGATGAGAGGCCCAAACCTGAACACAGGATTCAAGGCGAGGCCTCACCAGTGCCAAGTACAATGGCATAGTCACTCCTCTAGTCCTGCTGGCCACACTATTTCTGATACAAGCCAGGATGCTGTTGGCCTTTTTGGCCACCTGGGCCACTGCTGGCTCATGTTCAGCCGGCTGTCAATCAACACACCCAGATCCTTTTCCTCCAGGCACTTTTCAGCCACTCTGCCCTGAGTCTGCAGCGCTGCCTGGGGTTGTTGTGACCCAAGTGCAGGACCTGGCAGCTGGCCTTGTTAAACATCCTACAGTTGGTCTCAGCACATCAATCCAGCCAGTCCAGATCCCGCTGTATGGCCTTCCTACTCTCCAGCAGATCAACAATGCCACCCAATTTTGTGTCAACTGCAAACTTACTAAGGGTGCACTCAATCTCCTCATCCAGATCAGTGATAAAGAGATTAAACAGAACTGGCTCCAATACTGAGCCCTGGGGAACATCACTTGTGACTGGCCACCAACTGGATTTAGATCCGTTCACAACTCCTTGGGCCTGGCCATCCAGCCAGTTCTTTATCCATCGCAGAGTACACCCATCCAGGCCATGAGGTGCCAGCTTCTCCAGGAGAATGCTGTGGGATATGGTGTCAAAGGCTTTACTGAAGTCTAGGTACACAACAAACACAGCCTTTCCCTCATCTACTAGGTGGGTCACCTTGTCACAGAAGGAGACCAGGTTGGTCAAACAGGCCCTGCCTTTCATAAACCCATGTTGACTGGGCCTGATTGTATGGTTTTCTTGTATGTGTCGTGTGATGTCTGTCACTGAGGCACACATCCATGAGGTCTCACAGGTGCCTCTAGGGAGCAATGTCTGCTATATCAGTGTGCTGACCACGGAAATCTGCAAAGTCCCTTTGAATCCTGTCCCTGCAAGTACCTATACATTTTTAAACATTGGCTCAGTAACTTATCTCATGAACTTTGGTAAAGTAACTTTCCGTATTCCTCTTTTCATGTAGCCATGCACCACATGAGGGTTTTTTTGCCAGTAAAATCACAGAAATTCATGCTGCAATGAAGAAACAACATTTAAATCTCTTTCAGAAACTCCATTCGAGTACCATTTTCAGACACAGTAAAGCCCCATGTGAACTCATTAAAAACCTTAATGCATTTTGTCTGAAAGCAGCTCGTTTATCACATACCCTGTATCGTTTCCCTGTTTTCATTGTTATTTATCACTCTACTAATATTTGTGTTGGTGCAGATTTTATCACCACTATCTTATGTGTATTTCCAGAACACACATAAAAATGTTGAATTGCTCATGGTGTACAATCGTTTCATGTAGAATTCCTCACTAGGAATTTACTGAGTCAGTAAAGATCTGTGTTAAAAGCTTCTTATTCGGCAATAAGTACTTTAACACATGCTTCTTGGTGCTACAGAAATGTTAAACACAGCCATTCAGCTTGCTGCTGCATGAACTGATGAAAAATAAAATATACTTCCTCTATGCAGTTCCTTCTGTTAGCCCACCCTTTTATCAATATTCTCTGCCAATTTACATGCCATAAAGCTATCCTTTAATTATTTCTGGTTTTCAGGATTTCACTTGGAGCTAATGTCATGCTAACTGCTCAATTGTGGCCAAGACACCATGTTTAATTTTCATCATATAGGTGGAATGTAAGAGAAACTTAAGAGAAACAGTCACTCCCTTGGGAAGGATGGTCAGCAAAGCAGCTCCTGTTTGCTTCAGGGGTCAGTAAAATAAAACGTATGTTTTATCTCAAGAACTAAGAATCACCACAAACAGGAACCTGCCTGCTCAGCAGGCTGCCCTTTTGTAGATAGAAATGCCGAGATGTCAATATTTTGTAACCATTCTGATTAAAACTTTTATTTCATGTATCCCTGTTCCTCCACTTCTGACACAACATGACTATAAAAATGACTGCTTCTTCTCACTACCATGCTAACAATTTAATATTCTTAAAAAGCATGACTTGGAAATACTGAAAAGTGCTACTTGTGAGCATGAAGCAATGGGTGTGGATAGGGGGGTAAAATTTAAACCACTTCAGAGCCAACTGCTGAAACTTTATTTTTCAATGGTACGTTACATCCAGCTACTACTGCTACACTAAAAAATTCACAGTTCACTTAATCGTTGAATCCTAGCTCTACAAAAGCCTTTGGAACTATGCCTGCATAGCCTCAAGCTCTGATACCCGCCTGCAACATGCAATAATTGTGGAGCAAGGTGGGAAACAATCAGCTTTTTGAACCATTTGTTTCCAGAGATTTTTAACTTGGATGCGGATTTTTCATTGAAAATAGCCATATGCATATTGTGCCACTAGACCCAAACTTTCCAAGTTTGACGGACGCAAGCAGCTTATCCCGGTTTCAGCAGCACTGGTGTCAGCATGTGTCAGTCCTCCCCAGCCACTACTTTTATTTCCTTGGTGTACCACAGACGCAGATAGGCTAACTTCTACTTTTACTTGCAAGCTTGTGACTTGCAATCAATCTTTTTTCCAGATCCTTAGTGACATCATTTAGACTGCCAAGTCCTTGAGACTTCAGTTTGCACTTAACAGGCAGTACAAAAGCAGCTCAGGCACCAAACAGGCCAAAACACTGGCCTGTCTTCGTTCTCCTTGAAGGCCTATGTGAGTTTCAGCTCAGACACCCCACAGCGCTGAGGCGGGAGCGCCTAAGGGCACTCTGTCTGGGCAGGACCCCGAGAAGCTGCAAGAACCACGCTAAGAGCGCTTTTCCAAGGCCAGCGCACTGACAACGCTCACCAAACGCCCCCCACGCTCGCCCCTGCCACCCTCCTGGCCTCGACACCCCGCTCTCAAACCCGAGACCCAGCCCCTCAGGCCAGGCCCGGCCCCGCCACCCGCCTCTTCCTCCTCCTCCGCCCCTCAGAGCCGCCTCCGACCACCCGCGCCCCACAGCGACTGACGCGGCCTCCCCTCATTGGCTATCCCAGTGCGCCAGCGCCGGCGCCACCAATGGGCGGCGGCCACGGCGGGGAGCGCAGGGTGCGTGCGCGGGAGGGCGGGGCGAGCGGGCTCTAGTCGCTGCGGCCGAGGGAGCTGGGGCAGCCATGGGAGAGCGCGCTGCGGGCCGCTTGTGGTGGGGTAGGAGCCGAGAGGCAGGCGGGGTGAAGGGCCGCGGTTTTCCCTTCCTCGGGCCCCGCCGGGGTGGGAGGGTGTTGGGCATCGGGCTGAGCGGGCGACCGCTGAGGACGAGCTCCGAGCCGCCGGCTGGGGAGGGGCGAGGGCTCTGGGCCGTGCGGGCCGTGCTGCGGGGTGGGTCGCAGCGGTCGCGCCTCGGGTTCCGCCGCTCCGAGCCGCGGTGCCGGCTGAGGCGGCGGGAGTGCCGCCCGCGGTTGCTCGGTGGGTCACCGGAGCGCAGGTAGGCGGTCTAAAGATACTAAAAACTGTGCTTATCTCTCATCCTAGTAATAAATCAGTAGGTAAAACCTCTTTGATTTTCAGTCAGCGGTGCCTGGCTGCCCTGAGCTGGGATCCAGCGCTGTGAGGGCGGTAATGAAGTAACGCCTGGAGACGAAATGAGAAGTCCGTGGGGAATTGCGCTTCCCCTGCCCGCCCCCCTCCCCCCCCGCTAGCTGCTGCCTCTTCTGGGCTGAACAAATGGGCAGAGCCGTTCGGCAGCCCCGCTTGGACCCCTTCGCACAAACACCTGGGGTGCAGATAGTGCCCAGGGCCCGAAGGGCTCTCACTCACCCAGATGTGCAGGGATGTGTGATCTTCAGCACACCGAGCTCTGCTGCTGAAGCTGTGGGTGATTTTAAGGAGAAAGTTCACAGAATCGTCATAATTGTCCCATAGCAAAAGCTTTTTTTTCTTTTCAGATCTTCAGAGTCACAACTTTTTGATGAGGCGTGGTAATACTAGCATAGAGCTGGTTTAATATTGTTCGTGTGTATGTAGTTTGTTTATATTAGAAAACAACTTTTGAAATCAGATTATTCTGTGGGTTTTTTTATTCAATATCAGGAAAAGATTTGCATTTTCCTGGCTTAGATGCTTGTAGCAGAATGATCTTTTTATTTGCTAAAGATGAATTTAGCATTGAATATTTCACTATAGAAAGGCAAATTATGCCACCAGTTCATGAGTCATCATAATTTTTTTTTAATGATGCAGTTATACGTGACTAGGTGAATTTCACCATGTGCTGGCTTTTGTGAGTTCTCTTTAGCAGGTGTTTTTGCAAAGCTGGAACTTCTCAATTTAAGTGACAGAAATGGCTGAGAGAACCTCGTTCAGCTTTTGAATATATTGTGCAACAGGTCTCTTTAGGTGATGCTAAAAATATACTGATTACAATGTAATGGGCTTGTTCCATCTAGAGAAGGTATTCTCTCTTGAGAGTGACTGTAACATTGAAGCAGCTTTTTGCATCCTTGTGTTTTTACTCTACCCCGGCAACAGCTTGTACTGTAGGTCGCTGTAACATGCTGTGTGAGCCACGGATCGCCCTGGAAGTCAGTTGTTCACTGATGATGAAGTGCTGGTTGTGTGTGGGTGCACCGAAGGGTGAAAGGGCCAATCTAATGTGTAAATCTGATAGTGGAAACCAGCTAGGATCATCCCAAAAGAAAAGGGTTGGGTCCCAGGGCTAGAAGAAGCTGTTAGGAGGGGTAGTGGTGCAATAGATAAGTGTGCTGGGTTGCAGTGTGACATTTCAGTCCTGATCTTCTGTCTGAGTAACCTGAAAGGTATTATTTCTGTCAGCTTTGGCCACCTGCAGAATAGGTGTAACAAAACTGGCTTTTCTTGAGCAGGACTTGGTAAAGCATAGGTGATGCAGTGCAGTCTGTGTACCATGTGCTGTGGAGTTTCTGCATCACTGGACTGTATCTTCCTCATTCAGTTTTGAGAATGCGCAGCTTCCTCTGCAAGTTATTAACTCCTCATAGCAAAGCTGGAACTTTTTTTGCATAGTTCTAACTTCAGTGTCTGAGCTCTTATTCCCCCCAGTGTTTGGTGGATTAAGAAAAGTCTTTTGCTATGTGAATTTTGTGACAGAGATGCTTGTCATCTTCCACCAAGTCACCTTCTAATCTCTGACTAGGTAGAAGGAAGGATTATGTAGCTTTACATGCAGTCTCAAACAATAAAATCCAGAATTATGAAGTCTTTCTTAAAAGAAAGCAATTTCCTTGTACCTTCTAATATATATATATATATATATATATATATATATATATATATATATATATATATATATATATATATATATATATATATATTTAGTGTTCTAAGAGTGCTTGAGTTGTTAACTAGAGAGATTTAGCTGTTGTTCTCCAGTCTGTTGCTAGAGAGACAAAATCAATGGTAGATTAAGATCCTCATGAGCAAGAATGAAGGACTTCCTTATGCTACCAGTGTATCAAGTGCTGGTCCTAAAATCAGTGTAACTGTGCTAAGACTAGTTGGGATAGTTCTGTATTATGTGATCCCATGAAAGATGTTTGCCTGCTGTGCAAGAGATATAGGCAATTTGTTTTAGAGTTTCTATGAGAAAGAACTGAAACCGTAGCTGATTGTGAGTATACCTATGGAAATTCTGCTGGTCTGGTACCAGTAGTAGTTAGAGTTTGCAGCTTTGACAAAATGCTCTCTGGAGAGCTATAGTGGGAGTGGCATGACTCCAGCTAGCTTTAGGCACAGAAATTGCATTACGTGATCCTGTAGAACAATTATTTGTGAGGGAATACATATATGTTGCATTAACGTCCTTTTCCTCTGGTCAAGCTGGAATCCCTTTCCCTTTTTGCCTGCTTATTTGCAATGTGAAGGGAGATTATTTAGCCATGGCAACAGGAGAGCCATAAATGTTCTGTGGGAGCGCTGACTACTTTGCTTTTTGTCCTAGGCACAGTGAGCTGCACGTTATTCCTGGCAGTTAATGGTTTGTATTCAGCCAGTGATGATGTGATAGAGCTAACACCAACTAACTTCAACAAGGAGGTCATTCAGAGTGAGAGCCTGTGGCTCGTGGAGTTCTACGCCCCATGGTAAGAATTACAGATGCATGCTTGCGTGCTCTTATCTTGAATGAGCAGCATAGGAATCTGGTGCTGATCAGTCCAGGGTTTCATTCAGTCATTGGTAGTACAGTTATCAGTTTGGCCTCATCGGTAGCAAAATAGCTGTAGTAGGGATTCCTAGTTTAAGTGCCCTCATAAGGGAGAAAAAGGCAGGAACTGGTTTCAAGTTGGCAAATAGGCTGTAACAACAAAACCCTATGTGCCATTTTACTAATTCAGTTTTTGTACTGAGACAAATAATGAAAATGACTGATCAACAGTGCAATAGGTAACTGAGAAGGCCCTTCACTTCTGTTTTTCTGAACCTGATTCTGATGTGGAAGCACAGGTCTGAATTCACCTTAGAATTTCCAATTTCCACTGAAAAATACTGGCTTTGTGCATCTTAATTTAGTACTTCTATGCCCCATCCTGCTCATGCCCAGAGCATTGGAGTGTCTTCATCTTCCATGTAGATTCTGGTGATGCATATTCCATGTTTTCACAAATCATTTGTGCTATTGCCATCCAAAGCTCCACATTCTGGAGGAAAGGGCCTTTCATTGCAACAGTCTGTGTCTGGACTGAGAGGTTTAAAGGAAAGCTTTCTGTACCTTTTCTGGTGGTGTTGCAGCTTTATGGGCAACAGGAAGCTTTATTGATCAGATATTAGTAAATTGGCAGCTCCTTCTTCTCTGCAGACTTATGATGCTGTGATTACGCACTAGTTGCCAGTCAACTGTTCATCTTCTCCCCCAGACACTTCTGGGATATGGCGTGCTACAAATTATTTCTAGTTAAGAAGTTATCTTTAGAATAGACTTTTTGGTTCTTCTCACAGGTCCATTTTGGCTTGCAAAAATCAGACTAGTGTGCAAATCTGGATTTTGGTGTTAATGTTTGTCCCTGTGTTTGGAAAGCCAGGTAGATTTTGAAACCTCTATGTATATACATATGTGTATGTATGCATCTATATAATACATGTGGAGCTTTTTCTTCTGAAGTCTGAGTTCTGATGTGATGTTGTGGCATCGCCTCTTCTCTTAATGAGTAGATCTTTTGTCTCCTACAGTTTGCTGTGAGTGACTGTTTTGTAATTGCAAACCCAACAAGTCCACTCAATACTTTGCAAAATAGTTGTCAGATCTGAATGACAATTACTGTTTTGTTTGTCCTAAAAGGTGTGGTCATTGTCAAAGGCTAACCCCTGAGTGGAAGAAAGCAGCAACAGCATTAAAAGTAAGTTTAGCCTTTCAAATGTGCTTGTGACAGTGGACTGAGGGGAGTTTGGCTGTTTGTCATCTGGCTTGGGAACATGGAGGTGGGGTTTGGTCTCCAAAACTGTGACTTTAATCATACCTGTCTAGCCAGAGGAGTGGTCAATCAGGGGCACTTAAAAGTAATGATTTTTGTTTGTTTCATTTTTTAAAGAATCCATTGTATTATAGAGGAAGTAGGTCAATTCTGTCCTTGACAATTCCCATTACTGTTTTCCAGGGCTGCTTTTAGCAGCACCAGAAGACATTAAAATCCAACCATGCCCCAAAATAGCATGTTTCTCTTTTCTTCCTTGCTATCCTGTCACCTGCCTCTGATGTACAGGAACAGCATCAACTGAATATTTGAACACAGCTTTATAAGCTGTTGGTGATGGTTTTTTCCTTAATTACAGAAAATTTGGTCATGTAGTGATTTGCTGAACTCTTGCCTGTGTAAAATATATTCCCCGTCTTAAAATTGAAATAATAATAATTTAACAAATTGGTTTGACAGAATTAAGAAAGAAATGGACATATATAGTGTTTTGTAGTGTCTATGATTCTATAATTAATGCTTTTGGAGGTATAACACCTCTCTTCTGGTGACTGTTTCCTTACCCTCCCAATAACTGTCTCTCCAGCATGCACAATAGTATAAAATGTGTTAAATCACTGTAGAAGTCTTGTCTTAGTTTTTGTTATTTCCACAGGGTGTAGTGAAAGTAGGTGCAGTAGATGCAGATAAGCATCAGTCCTTGGGTGGACAATATGGAGTCAGAGGGTTTCCAACTATCAAGATATTTGGAGCCAACAAAAACAAAGCTGAGGATTATCAGGGTAAATGTGATGCTCTTTCATGTGTTGCATGCTTAAAAACTTCTCTGAATATGGTAATTATGGTAGCTCTTAATACTGTCTTGTGTGGTGTTTTTTTCCTGTCAAGTGCTTCTAGTAACTGAGAGACAGATGGGTGGGACTTCTTTGAGCAAATTGTGTGTGTCTTAGTGTCAGCTAAGTGTCCCACCTGCAGTTTGTAGATGGTGGAGGTAGACAGGCAGTTCCAAAGAACTTCTTCCTTTCTTCTTGTTAGCTGGAATCTTGCTGCAGTCACCCCTCATCAGATAAGGTGGGTAGTTAAAAAAGCGAAGTCGTTCCTGCTGCTTGTGTTTAAGTCAGTGATGTGCTTCTACTAGTACCATATCACTTACAGCCCAGTCCTGCTTTTCCTGAAAAATTTTTAGGATGAGGGACTATTAAGTTTGTAATCAAGTCAGAGGCCTACCTTAAACTGACCTTTAGGTGCTTTAATCACTCATTTTGCTGTATTGCAGGTGGCAGGACAAGTGATGCCATTGTTGATGCTGCTTTAAGTGCTCTTCGGTCACTAGTGAAAGACCGTCTTAGTGGCAGAAGCGGAGGATATAGTTCTGGGAAACAGGTATTTGAGGGAATGTGTGGGTTTATTTTAAACAGGAGGCTGACCTGACTGACTGAACATTAGATCAGGACTTGTGCTCCTGACTGCTCACAAAATAGTTTAAGTTGGCAGGGACCTCTGGAGGTTTAGTCCAACCCCCTGCCTAGGGCAGGGTCAGCTGGAGCAGATTGCTCAGGGCTATGTTCTGTCAAGTTGTGACTATCTCCAAGGACTGAGACACCACACAGACTGCACTGTCTGGGCAACCTGTTCCAGTATTTGACCACTCTCACAGTCAAAAATTTTTCGCTTATGAAATTCTTGTATTTCCACTTATGCTCCTTTTGTCTTGTCCCTTAGCATTGCAGATAAGAGTTTGTTTTCTTTAGTCCCTTCCACTTGGGTATTTATATACATGGATAGGATCCATGCTGAGCCTCCTCCTCAGCTGAACAATCTCAGCTTTTTTGATGTGTCATCATGTCAGATGCTCAGAGCCCTCAATCGGCTTTTACCCTTGTCTGGCCTTGCTCCAGTGTGTGCATGCCTCTTGCACTGGGGAGCCCAGGACTGGACCCAGCACTCCAGATGTTTCACACAGTGCTGAGCAGAGGAAAAGGTCACCTCCCCAAACCTGCTGGCAACTCTCTGTGTAAAGCAGCTCAAGAGGATGTTGGCCACCTTTGCCACAGGGGTGCGTTGCTGGCCCACATTTAACTTGTCCATCAGGATCCCCAGGTCTCTCTGAAAAGCTCCTTTTCAGCCAGTCAGTCCCCAGTGTGTACTGGTGCATGGGGTTATTCTTCCAAGGTGCAAGACTTTGGCATCTCCCTTTGAACTCTGAGGTCCCTGTTAGCCCATTCTGTTAACTAGTTGAGGTACCATTTGCCTAGTCCTAGGCTAAGCTGGATGGTTGAGGCTTTTTTTAAATTTGGTGGTGTTCTTCTGAATTTGGCTTGCTTCCCTGAAGGTAACTTGAAAAGCTTCTGGCTCCTACTGCTGTACGTGAATCACAGAGCAAGTACACACTGACATCTCAAGTTGGCCAGATAGACCTGGGTGGGCAGTATGCTGTAGTGTGTATTGCACTCCCAGGTGTTTCTCCTGGAAACCAGGCCACAGTGGGACTGGAAGATTGGAGAGTACTCTGTTTTCAGACAGATCAGAGCATGAGGAACTGGGGAAGTGCTTTCACATTTTGTTAGTCAGTTTGACCTGATTTCTTTTTATTTTTTTTTCTTATGATTAAGAGAAGGTTCACTTGCTGTTTCTTAAAAGTACTGTGGGAGTAGGCTGTGTGTATCGTTAGTTCTAAAATGGGAAATTTCTGTGACCTAACACTGACTGCCTGTTCTGTGCCTCATTCAAATAAAGACAATTTTGTGCAACATGACACACAGGAGATGGCTTGTGTGGGAAATGAATTTTGGTTATTTCTTAAGTGAGGGTCTGTTTGTTTCTTGCAGAGCCGAGAAAGTGGAGGTGGAGATAAGAAGGATGTGATTGAACTGACTGATGACAGCTTTGATAAGAACGTCATAAATAGTGATGATGTGTGGATGGTGGAGTTTTATGCACCATGGTGTGGGCACTGCAAAAAGTAAATGCGTTTTTTCTTTGACATTTTAGTTCCCATTTGTGCTCATTTTTGTGCAGTGCGCTTGATTCTCTAAAAGGAACCTTGCATCTCTGGTATATCAGAAGTGGGGTGTTCTGTAAGGTGTTTTAACAAAACTGTGGGCTTGGTGCTGCTCTGGCTGTATTCCTACTTGGCAATAAAATTCCCAGTTACCAGTAGAAATAGGATCTGGAAGTTATACTAACCTTTTCATTCCTTAAGATGCAGGACTTCAGTCTCATTTGGAATAACTCTCCTAGCTGTCATTCTCTGCAGAGTCTTTATTTTTTTTCTGAGTGGAGTATGCTACATACTGTTGTAACGTGGTATAATTTTGCTAGCTCTAAGCACTTATACTGTGTTTTTCAGCTTGGAGCCAGAATGGGCAGCTGCTGCCACTGAGGTGAAGGAACAAACAAAGGGAAAAGTAAAGCTGGCTGCAGTAGATGCAACAGTCAATCAGATGCTGGCAAGCCGCTATGGGGTGAGTGTGTTCTGCAGCAGTTTCAATTTGCTTTCAATCTCCAATTCTGATTTCCATTTAATGCTTACTGAACTGTTCCTTAATCTGGTACCACTTAAATGTTTTGTGCTAAAAATAATGTTGAGTGATGCCTACCAGTTTTCCACAAATAATTCATTCCTGAATGTCAGTAACAATATAAATAAATTTGATGAGAGGAAAGGGATAAATCTGGATGTTGCTGACGAAAAAGGCTGTTTATTTCCATAAGGTCTATATTTGTCCCCACAAACAAATTGTATTTCTTAGACATCAGTTTCCCAAAGAGTGAAGGCAGTCTTCCTGATACTTTAACCTGCTGTGCTTGGTGTGTGTAATCTGAGATTAAATTTTGCTGATTTGTTAGGTATAAAACTTCAAACAGTGTTTCAGAGTACATTAGCCTTGTTTTGAATTGTTGCACTAGTAGGACACTGCAGAATTGTTCCAGTTCAGTAGTAACATGGTGTGAGACTTGTAGGTGTTAAATCTCTGCTACTCTGATATGTTCTAGATTAAGAGGGAAGAGAAGTTCCACCGTAAATATCCAGACTTACTTGAGCTGATGGCTTAAACTTGTCTTGCAGATTCGTGGATTTCCCACAATTAAAATCTTCCAGAAAGGAGAAGACCCTGTTGATTATGATGGTGGCAGAACTAGATCTGATATTGTTGCTCGTGCTCTGGATCTGTTTTCAGATAATGCCCCGCCACCTGAGCTCCTGGAGGTACCTTTGTTATTTTCTCAAATTGCTTTTCCGTCATATCCTTTGCAGCAGTTTTTACGGGAGTGTAAATAAAACAGCTTGAGGGTAGTGCTTATGTGCTGCCTCTTTTGAGGAACAATTGAAAAGGTTGGGTTCTGTGCCCTATCTTTTTCTCTTACAACTAGGGAGCAGGGTTTTGTCACTTCTAAGCCATTCATTAGAAGTTGCATGATGACTAACCTTGCTGCTTGTCCAAAAAAGCTCCATGCTCTTTACAATGACTTCTTGTTTCAGCTTGATGTTGGTAGATTTGAAATGGTGGTCAGTGTTTTTCTATGAAGTGAGGTGCATGCAAGACAATCCATTGGGGTGCAGGAAGAAAAAGAATTTGTACCATTAATAAATTAAAAAAAAGAAAGTCACAGAATAGTTGAGGTTGGAAGGGGCCTCTGGAGATCTAGTCCAACCCACCTGCTAAAGCAGGTTCACCAGAGCAGATTGCACAGAATGTGTCCAGGTGGGATTTGAATGTCTCTAGAGGAGGAGACTCCACAACCTCTCTGGGCAGCCTGTTCTAGTGCTCTGGCACCTCAAAGTAAAGAAGTTTCTCCTCGTGTTCAGATGGCATCTCCTGTGCTTCAGTCTGTGCCTGCTGCCCCTCATCCTATCGCTGGGCACCACTGAAAGGAGTCTGGTCCCATCCTCTTGACACCCACCCTTGATCTTTATAAACATTGATAAAATCCCCTCTCATCCTTCTCCAGGCTGTATGGTGTTTATTTCATCTTTGTCATCCTTTTAAAGTATCTGTATGCCTTATAATTTATGTAACTTTAGTACAGTAGTGCATGTATATAATTGATATTCATATTTTTGAGCTGCGTGCTTAGAAATTTGACTGGTAGCGGTGCACAATGAAAGCTTGGAGACCCCTGATATAGGTAAATGGATTTTGGTGTAGATCACACAACTGGTATTGCTCTGTTGATTAAATACTCTCACCTTCAGCAAGTGCTGCACCCTGCTGGCTCCCCTTTTGCTGGCAGTGCCATGAGTGAAACCTACGGGCGTATGCTTAGGTCTGGGTGTGCTGATTCCGGCCCTGGTCCAAGGACAGTGACTTTGAGCAAGAAGTGACATTTTACTGTGCTCTCTGTAAGCCTCATTTGGTACTGCTTACTTTTTTGTTGCTGCAAGTTTCAACAGAAGACTTTGAACTCTTTGTAGTTAGCCTTGTGTTGGGGAGCCAGGGAAGTAACAGAAGCTTGTAAGCTGTTGTTTCAATGTTAATTATCTTGCAGGAAGGAGTTGGTAGACTGTTGGAGGGAACTGCAGTCACAGCTGGGTAACCAGGTATTACTCTCATTGACTTTCTGCTGCTTTCTTCTAGATAACTAGTGAAGATGTTCTGAAGAGCACCTGTGATGCTCATCAGCTCTGCATCATTTCTGTCCTGCCTCATATTCTTGATACAGGTAGACATACAAGCAAGCAGACTTCTGTATGAATTTGTCACTTAAACATGTAGTTGTGGGTTTTTTAACTTGCTCAATTCTGTCTAAAAACAGGAGCTTCAGGGCGGAATTCTTACCTGGATGTCATGTTAAAAATGGCTGAAAAATACAAAAAGAAAATGTGGGGGTAAGTGTCACTGTAGACTGGTCATCTTGGAAAAGATGTGAGCACTTTTAGAGGGGATAAAACTTGTGTGATAGTGATTTATCTGCAGATGAGTTGTTCCTTTTCAGGATAGTGTATCTTGTTATTTCACTAACTGTACTGTGGGAGGGGATCCTGTGGCTTTAGAATAAACTGCTGATTTTTTAAAAAAAAAAAATTCATTCACCTCTCAAATCCTGTGTTTGCACTCTCCTCAAGTGGATGATAGGATCTCTGGGAAGTGAGAATTGTTCTGACACTGACTGCTGTGAAAAGGGGGCAAAACGGCATGAAAGCCTGGGGGGAAATACTGAGATTGGCTGATTCCAGAGATTCTTCAGGGGACTTGTTAACTATTAGAGAAACTGAGATTTGACCAGTGAGGAACTAATATGGAGTGAAATATTGGTCTTGCAGTCTTTTGCCAGAAATCCTCTATAGCAGCATTTGGGCAGTACTTTGTCACCTTTGGATCTGTGACTTGAGCCCTTTTAAACCTCACTTAATATCGGCTGAAGTGTAGCAATTTGTTTAGATTGGTAGCATAGTTCTTTCCCTGGACTGCCTTTAATGGGAGTTCTTCTGATCCAGCTTTCAGTGGCTGTGAGCACAGCGCTGGCCCAGAGGTGCTGTTCAGGAGGGGCTTTCTTCTGTCACATGGTTCAAGATGGGGACCTGCTGTTCCCTGCTGATTTCAGTAACATTTGATGCTGTCAAGGGCAGTTCAGAGCCCAGCTTGAACTCTGCAGGGTTGCAGGAGATGTCTGACTTCAAACTGACTGTAGTGCCTATCTTAATTATTCATTTTCTATTTTATCTCTTCTTCAAGGTGGCTGTGGACAGAAGCAGGTGCTCAGTCAGATCTTGAGAGTTCTTTGGGGATTGGAGGCTTTGGGTATCCAGCGATGGCAGCTGTTAATGCTCGGAAGATGAAGTTTGCCCTTCTGAAAGGATCATTCAGTGAGCAAGGGATTAATGAGTTTCTCAGGTATGAAATCTTAGAGTGATTTCAGTCTTTCTATAACTGGGGCTGTTATTCTTTAGACCAAAATCAGGCTTTCCTGTGTCAGATAAGACTTGCACATTAGGAGAATTAAGTTGATGAGTGTTCACTGGAGTAGGGAATTGCAACAAACGAAGGAGTCCCTACCTTTTTGTGATGGGCAGAATCAAGAAGTTGGATGTTTAGATTTAAATGGTAGTTTTAGCACAACTGAAGAGAGTTTGAAAACAGAAGTGAGTTTTGATCTTGAAAAACTCTGATTCTGTGGTAACCCAATAAATTTGAGATTTGATAATCAATACTAATTAATTCAAATGGTGCATTCTCATTAGTAATTGGGCAGTTCTCAGTTTGGGAATCTACATGGGTGCTGGTGAGGTTCTGGAGGTTCTGTCTGTTGTTGTTCCTCTTTCTGGTTTGGTCTGGTCCTGTCTTCCCTTTCCCTGTTCCCTTGTCATCTGATAAACTATTTGGAGGAGCTGAAGCAATCTGTCCAAAAAGTCAGTAGCTCTCTGCTCAGCTGAAGTTCCCTGAAACTGCCTTTTGTGTAGCTGGGCAAGAGCCAAGGCTGAGAAGAACTGAACTGGGAAAGGGAATGGAGAGGAGGACAGAAGGTGGAAGCAGCACCAAAACAGAGCAGCTAAACTGTTACTTAAGCATGCTCAAAGTGTAGTAGGAACTCTGCTTCTGGGTAAAACACTAGCTGCCATAAGGTATGTAAAAGCCTTTCAGAGCTTACCTCAGCAGTGTTATTTCCATGTCCTTACTTGGAGAATGGCAGACAAGAGTCAGAATTGCAAAAGCAAATACAACAGGCTCTCCTTACCTTGCCATAAGAAGCACATAAATTGAACTCTGTTCCTGCTGGATTAGTTGAAACAGTACTATATTCTCCTACCTATGTAAGTGATCAGACTTTTTTCTTAATGCCAAAAAGGAAACATTCTCAGAGTGTCAAGTAAAATTTGGGATGCAAGGAGAGTAACACCAGACAGTCTGTACTAATGCATGTGAAAGAAATGTCTGCCTTTCTCAGACATGATAAATTCCCTTAGTCTAAAAAATCTGTCATAGTGAAGCGTTTCCTGGTGAGGGTGGATGGTGCTTCCAGGACACAACAGCCAACTTAACAGCTTATATTGCATTAGATAATTGGTTTGGTATTGTCCTACTACAGAGCAATACATTGTTAGAATAATCTCTTACTTGACACTTCAACTCAGCTATGCTGCCTAGACAAAGCAGTACAGTTACAGCTGGTGTATCTGTCAGCTCAGCTTGCTGCATGCAGCTTTTTAATCCAATAGGCAGTCTCAACGGTAGGAACTAAAAGTATGGAAATCACTGCAAAGAGCATGAAAGTTGTAGATGCCACCTAGGAAGGAATGCTTATTCAGTCTTACTTGCCTCTGAAAGAATGCAAAGGTATTAGCTCTTCAGGACTTTAATGTTAGGATTTTTGAGCAAGCCTAAGCTGAGTGCAAGTTGGGGTGTCTCGGAGCAGAAGCTGATTAACCCAGACCTATTATAACCTATAGAGGCTTAGTCTCCACTAAAATCACTCAATTTCAAGTAACAGTTGCAGGTGACTTTGAAAACTAGAATTATAGACTCCTGTTGGAGTTGGCTTCAGTGGTAAACAACATACTGTTAATGGGGCTGTGTTTTTCCATGATTGTTATACTCCTGAAAAATGAAACAGTGTAGCTCACATAGTTTCTCTTTGGATCCAGTTGTAAATCTGCAATGCTGCTTTGAGGGCTCAGTCATCTTCTCCTTCTCAATTTAAAAAGCTTTTTCCTGCAGACAGTTTAGATCGGCTTCAAGAGATGCAAGCATATCTCAAAGTTGACATCTTTGTATTTGAAGGAGGCGCTGTTCCAGGCTGTTGGCAACTGGAGAAATTTCTTAAATTTAACTTTTGTTTTTTCCCCCTCAGGGAACTGTCTGTTGGTCGTGGCTCTACAGCACCAGTAGGTGGTGGAGCTTTCCCTAAGATTCATTCAGTTGAACCATGGGATGGCAAAGATGGTGAGGTAAGAGGTGCTCCATCTCTAGAAGAGCTGATGGTTTGCTGGGTTCAGAAGTTAGTGGACAGAGTGACTAGGAACTGGCAGTGTGAAAATTCTTGTTTTTCAGAGACTTTGCCAAGTTGTGTTGATGGTGGCAGGATATAGATAGTAGAAAACCAGACCACACAACAGATTGTCTGACGTTGTGGGCAGATAATCCTGCCCAGCTGTTAGGATGCAGTCTGAAAGCCGAATCCCTTGAGGCTGAAACCTGTTATTACCCATGCTGAGTAGGGGAGGCAGTAGTGTATGCATTCAAGACTCAAACGTCTGTGGAGGCTTAAGTTTTGCAATAAGCTGACCTTGCCGTCAAAGTCTTAATGTCAGAAAGCTTGCAAGGTAAAAGCCCAGTGATTAAAAAAACACAGTGATTAAATATGTTCTTAAGGTTCAGCATTGCTGTAAAAAGACTAAGTTGCTATAATCCTTTGATCTATTTCAGATGGAATAAAAATATAGAATATAGTAGTAGCTGATCTGTATTTGCCTTTATCTGGAGTATTTTTATTAGCAGAAAACAACCTCCTACTCTGAACTCTGATCACTTGTTTTGTGCTTAATACACTTGGAGACTTGTATGAATGAAAGAGATGGCAAGTGGGAGCTTTACTCTCAGGATAAAGTCAAGTGATGTCGCAATGTTAATCGCTTCTAAACGTGCTCAAAACCTTCCCTTTTTCACAGCTTCCAGTTGAAGATGACATTGATCTCAGTGATGTTGATCTGGATGACTGGGATAAAGATGAGCTGTGAGATCTTCAGGAAACTTCTTTTCTTGGGAGAGTTTGCGCAGTAGTTTGCAACCTGGTTCACAATCAGATGGATATTCCAGTGGCCTTTTTATGGAGAAATAGCACGTGATATGCTGTGCTATTGGACGCACTGCAGCAATGAACTGTACACATCTCAAGAAAACATTGCAGAAATTCTATGAATTGTCAAAACCAGTAAACTTGATTGTATTCTGTGTAACGAATATTTTGAGGGCAACATGGATATTTCTTTGGAACATCTTGGGGTTTATTTTGTTGATGGTGTGCCATTTGAGTGTTACTGGAGGCTGTTAGTGTAAACCATTTTAAATGTGATTTTCTTTTTTTTTCTTATGGGGGTGGAACCTGGTCAGCTTCTGTTTCACCTAAAGAATAAAATTATTTTTGACACACAGTGTTAGTCTTGTGTAGAGTAACAAAAGTGCACATGACAAAAGGTACCCCATTTTGGATAATGCTCGGAAAAAATGAACTGTAGAATAGAGAGACTGGTGGAGAAAGGGGTCCTAAGCCACCCCTTTCCTGAGAATGATCCGGACAGTTTGGCCTGAAACCTGATTAGATGGACAATCTTAGTTTAAATGCTCTTTAGTCTTCCTTTTCTTGTTCCTTCTCAGGGGCTCGCTCTTTCTTTGTGCCGGACTTGGTAAGACCATTACTACAATGGAAGTGGGGTTGCTGCTGCAATGAGGGACGCTGTGAGCTGTTGGTCTTTTCCCCAGGATTAGCAGTGAAGCTAATCCCCATTTGAGGGCTTGAGGATTTCCAGGTGCTAACAGAACAACACCACGGTGCTGTCTCCAGCAAGTGGCATCCAATGTTTCTTCACTTCCCATCTGGTATTGTTTTGATTTGACATTGCTGTTTCCTTGGAAGGGGAGTTAGGACTAGGAATAGGGATGGTTACTGCTGCTTTTTAATAAAAATACTATTGTATTTGTTGCTCTTCATGTTTTCTGTATCAGTGTCTAGTGAAGTGACCCTCGTAATCAGCTTGTTTATAAGTATGGAATTAAAGAACTGAAAGTTTCCCCTTCTTATAAGGAAGTAACTTACGTGTATTTGTCACCCATAGCTCGCTTGTGGAAAGGGCACCAAGAGCCAGTGGTAGCCAATGGTAACTGGAGTGCTGATTTGGGGCAGGAAATGTGCCCCAGTTCTAAATCATCCAGCAGAAGAGATCTGATGGAACTGTTCTAACTGAACAAAACTAAACTTATTGTATTATGACTTACAGTCCCAACTGAGTTCCACAGCAATCTCGAGCATCTTTCTTACGCTTTTTTTATTAATTAAAAAAAACTTTGGGTTTTGTTCTGATGCTTTCTACTTTTTCTGGTTTAGTTTGTTTTGGTTTGTTTTTTATTTTTAAGCTTGCTTTGTTAGAAAAACAAAGATGTACACACCTAGCCACCACACTTAAGTTGTTTTATTTCTGGTCCAACACATATTCCATCTTTGTAACTTACCAAAAACAAATAAATACTACCATAGTACCTCCTGCCTCTAAAATATATTTTTTTTTAAACTATGGACAAGACATATATATATTGAATCTACTGTAAAAATTACTGGAAGTGGTAGGAAGATAGTATGCAATTATCCTACTGCAGCATCTCCATTTTAATTTGACTTTCAGCAGCTGAAGATTGTTTTACTGTAACATTAGGGTCTTGAAAATGAATAGATGAAGCTTGAGCAATTTATTTTTAACTGCAGTCAAGAAGACTGAGGTCAATCTTGAAATAGACGTAAGGATAGTATTCCTGATTACTCAGTTGTAACCCAGGGATGTCCATACCAGGCTGCAAAAGGAAACGATGTGACTTTAGTACCAGAAAGCTGACTTTGCACGGTTCCAGGCTACAGTGGGTTGCTTTTGTGCTCCTCTTCCACAGGTGGAATGGAGTTTTGTATTTGTTGTGCTTAAGATGGGGAATTCACCACTGGAAATCTGATGTTTGCTTGGTGTTTTGGGGGCCGCCTGATGCAGTTAGCATTGAGAAGTCATGCTTGGTTGCAACTATATGAACATGGATTGCAGCACTTTTGTGTGCTTCCGCTCTAGGACAGCTCGTTTATTTCTCCTCCCTTCATGCACTGGGAATCTTCTGCTTGTTGGTTTTAGGCTGTTATAATGTTGACTGGTGTATCCTAATAGATATATCCTAAATTGTTTGTGCACTTAAGATAGAGGGAGGACAAAGCAAGAACTGCTGCTTGCTGAAGGCCTAGGTTGAGGTCAATTACAGCTTTTTGCAGAGGACAGAGGTGTCACAGTCCTAGCATTTAGTTCTGAATTTATCTTCTCTAGCTTGTATTGGTCTGAACATTTATAGAAAGCTTGAAGCTTTTTTTACCTAAAGGAGCTAACTTAATTGAGCAGACCTGTTTTAGTCTGGTAGCTGTAAATATCAGATGCTTCAAGAAAAAATGTAAGCACTCTATGTGCCTCCCCATCATAATCTGAGCTGACCTGTTACCCTAATCCACTCTGTAACCAGGGGGATTAGAGCTGCATCCAGGGTTCCTCACAGTGTAAGGTGTGGGGTGGTGGAAGCGTTCATCTGGCTAAACCCAGACAAGCTACAGCATGTGTAGTCATAGTCAAATACATACATCCATTATACTTGCAGCTGCAACTTCATCCAGGTGTTTGAAGACCACGTTTAGGACATCTCTCAGGCGTTTCACAGACTTCCTATTTGGCTGCAGCAGCATCGCTTGGAAATTCACTGGTAGGCCATACCTTGAAACACACCAATGTACACGATCACCTGCTGGGAAGGGGCACAGCTTTCCGCTCCTGGCACACCAGCTGATTGTTTCTGCAGTGCACGATTTCAGTGCTGGTGTGCTCCTTCTTATCTGAAAGTATTTTCTTTTTGAAGCCAAAAGTCAATTAAACAATGTTTTTCTGTTTTCCACTTTCCTGTAAGTGCCCCCAAAGAACTGCTTTTCATCAGCTCTGTATGTCACATTTTTTGTCATCATCTATATTGTCTCCTGGAAGCTTCTAGAGCGTGGTGTGTAAGGAGTGTTCCCTCCCATGAAGGAACTGCCCCAGGAGGAGAGCTGTACATGTTGACTTCTCCAGGAGTCTTTGCCAGCACTGCATGTTTAACCACTTACCTCAGGACAGATTCAACAAAAACTCTCAAGGCTTTCACGTGAATCCATGCTACAAATGCTTCACTGAAGTTCACTTTGAGCCAGCGCAGTAACGGGCCCTGTGAGAACAGACACAACAGCACTGTGAAGCAGTCAGTGGCTCCCAGGTTATCAGATGGTCAAGTGACCTTGGGCAAATGGTGTTATCTACCCCATGCCTCAGTTTTCTGGGCTAAGTGGAACTCAGAGGGGTCTGTTGGAACCATAAAGCTGTTTCAGAGGGAGAGGTTCTTAGGCACACACTGTTATTATGTGGGCATCAACTTCATCAAATCACATGCTACTTACATATTGTTGTTTCTTATCAGAAGCTAATTTCATCAGCTCTTCCTTTTCACATTTCAGTTCCTTCTCATCAAAATGAAATTCTCGAACCATGAACCTACAATTGAATGATACTTGCTCTCATAAGCCATAGTCCAAGCAATTCCAAGTCCAAGCGCATTCATTTCTTTTGCCTCTGGAGAAGCAGGTACAGGATGTTTTAAAATTGCTAAAACTTAACTACTTTAAGTATGTGGAAGGTGGGAGTCAAAGTCACCCCAGAAAGCAACCTTACTGCTGTCAGTAGCATGAGAGCAGGAAGGACAATTCTGGGATCTGTAGTTTGCTCCTTAAATAGGATCACTGTGTCTGCTGCCACAGCCCCTTCCCACCCTGCCTCCTCAGTGGCTTTAGGGCCAGCAGCAGCCCTAACAGTAAATTCCTAAAACCCAGTGATGGATCCAGCTGTACTGCACAGAGAACAAGCCCCACCTTACCCTCATCATCTGTTTGCTCACCTGGCCCGCTGAGCAAGCAGTGCTTCTTACCTGTTCTCCCTGGCTTTAGCCTTGAAGTCATCCACCACTTTTCTAAATAGGGTCACGGTGAAGAGTCCTCCCTCTGCATCCTCAGCAATCATTCTGTGGGAGGGAAACTCACTGCTGTGATTTGGCATGGCAAATCCCCATGCTGCCTTTACCTTCCCCTTTTGCAGTTCTTTTTTCATTTATGATACTGAACAACACTGCTTTTCAAAAACTGCTGTGACTGAAACACGAACAAAGACTTTATTAGTACTGGCCACACTATCTTCCGTGTAAAGCTCCCACAAATTAAGTTCCTGAACCCACCGTAGTACACACACATTCTGCCTGCCTGATCTTCCTTTGTTTCCTCGTAACCTTCACCTACTTCCCATATACTTGTGTTTTTGAGAAAGGAGGCAGCACACAGCTTTCTTCTCTCTCTGTGCTTCCTGCTTCTTCCGTTTCAAAAATATCACTGTCGCCTCTTGGGCCCTGCATCCAATTTTTTAAAGTACCAATGAACAAAATACACTTTTTAATCTTAGAATCTACTCAGAAAAAGTGCAGATGGCACCACCAATAAATGACTGTGATGGACCAAGTTCTTTTCTATGCAAATGACTAATGCATCACTATAATTCTGTCAGAGCAACAGAAAAAGGCTACCAAAAAAAAAATTCATATCATAATCAGTGAGTGTTTCTGATTGTTCACTGTTTGTAACACTTATGGATCCTCTGAAATACAGAACACCTACCTACAAGAAATACTCAAGTCATTATGCATCATGAACTTTTGCATGTGTTTAGAATGTTTTAAGGAAACTATTTGGTCTACAATAAACAGACATATTTTCCTGGTGTCATTACAGCAAGAGCTGTGTTAAAAGAAGAAACGAACAAACAAAAGCCTAGAAAAATAAGCAACATGTTAGAATCTATGCTTTAGTCTGTGTGAGCTGAGTAGTGGAATATTGAATTCCTAGGAAGGAATTTTTAATCCAGGTGAAAGGATAAGTTAATATGGCCTTTGCTATTGCAAATGACAATACACAGAATTATCCTTTTCTACAGTAGGAAACAATTAAAGATGCAAAGATAGTGTTTGATCTTTATAAAAAGCAGCTTCCATAAAGTTCTATGTGATTGATTGAATGTGTATGAATTATGCCTGGATTACTGTAACAAATTGTTTGTCTGTTGTATACAAAAAGCAAAGGCCCTCATCGAAAGTAGAAAGAACTAGATTACTAGAAAAGGGAACAACTAGCTAATTGTGAAAAGACAGTGATTTTTTTTTTTCTTTCACCTTCACTTCCCTACAACAGAGGGATTTCTGCTTTCAGCTGAGAATGAGATTGGGCAAATCTGTATGTTAACATGGAGCCCATGTGTTAGACAAGTGATTCCTTCCAGGATCCAGCAATCTGAGGGGCTGAAATATGGCAGGGATCTCTGAAAAAAATAGGGACCTTAATTTGGAATTTCACTTACTTGGTGGAGCGAGGCACTACCATATCGGAGAGAGATTCATAGGTCTTCTGCCACTGTATGTAGCTTGACCTTCGAGCAACACAAAACAAAGCATGGTGAATAAATACTTATATATTAGAAAACAAATGTGTTGATAAATATAATTAAGCCAATGGCTTAAGTTGGAGTTCTTCATGCTGGGTTAGGGGATAAAGAGACATGAAGCGTCTCCTTTCCTCTCCTAGTCACCAGTCAAGGAGATGTTTCCCTCAATGCTGCACCCTCAATCCTCACTTTGGGTCTTGGCATGAGGAAGGGCCCAGAGCAGGAGGCTGATGGTGGGAAGAACGTGGCTTTTGGTACACACTTCCAGGCTGCCACAGTGTCCCACACTCCAGGAGCCCTGCACAAGCTGTCCCTGGTCTGTGGGCAGGTGTGGTGGTGTATCTGCCACGTGCAATCCCAGAGCTGACCTGGTGCTACTTTCAAACATGGCAAGTGCCAGCACTGGGAGAAAGGGGCCAAGGGCATGGTAAGAGTTTGCAAAGTGAGAAGTCTGAAAGAATGTGCAGATAATAAACTCAATAAACAGACCTCAAATAGTTTTCTGTAACATGGTTTTCACAGACAGACACATGATGGCACTATATATGTGTGGGTGTTGGGACAGGGCTACACAGAGAGGAAGTTTTGTGTAGGCTTTGGAGCAGGACATTGTGTAACTTCACAACTCATGGTGATGGCACTCATCCTACATGTAGGCTCTTACAAATACATGGCCAGCAGGGCCCTTGTGAGTTTGACAGGTCTAATTCCTTTTAGAAAGTAGCTAAGCTGCAGTAAGAATTTTTTTTTCTCTTTTTTTTTTTTTTTAACTTGTACTATTCCTACCAGAAAGCTGTTTCAGAAGCCACTCTATAACCATTAAAAACCTACATCTCAATTCTGTCCTGCTCAGAGTTCAAACCAGTCTTTGTCCCTTTCTTTTGTGCCAGCATCGCCCTTGGCAGAAACTGTTTTTTCCCTTTGCTAACAGCTCCATCTGTGCCCCAGCCACCGTGCAGACGAGCTGCCCCAGCCTGACCCAGAGCTGCCTGGATTCAGTGCTTAGTCCTGAAACTCCACGCTACACGAAGCACGTGTGCACGCACTCCTGCCTTACTTGGGCACCACGACGAGCAGCGTGATAAGATATTCGGAATTCAGAACAAAGTCTTCTTTATGCACAATGTCTGCCAGGGTCCGAGTCAGCAGATTTCCCCTATGGTGAAGAAGACAAATTAAAAATAACATTAGCAGGAACCCAGCAGCAGCACACTGGAGGTATTGTGCTGTGGGTGCAGTTGCTAACAATGCATGCCGGGGTAGAAGAAGGCCAGGAAGACAATGGCTAAAGGACAGGCCTACACTTCTAAAATGGCCATTTAGTTATTTTTACTGCAACTACAAAGAATGAAAAAGCAACTAATACTAATGGCAGAATATCAGTGACTAGCACTAGGCTAGATTATGCCCTTTATGTGAAATTACACCATTCTGCTGCTTGCAGGTAGCACCCACTTCCTCAGGCTGCCTGTTGAGCTGCTGTGTGCCCACGGTTTGGTTGGAGCAGGCCATGGTGGCATGGACCTCAGCTATCAGAGCAGCCCTGGCACACCTGCACCACCGTGGAAAAGCACACTGAGATACCTCCAGCTGAAGGACAGTGGGAGCAGCAGTCTCATGTGTGGGTGGGATCTGCAGGAGGGTGCTCTTCACAGTCTAAACCCACCTGATCAGATTAAATCCCACTAACGCTGCACGACTACTAGGTGTAGATGCCTGGGGCTGGCTGGGCTCTGGGTGTGTATGGGGAGAGAGCAGCTGCACACGCTGTCACTGGGCAGGAGCAGAGAAAGACCTAAACCAGTTGCATTTGACTTGAGCTTCACTGTGCCAGTCTAAACATTAATTAACCGGCCACTAGCATCTTATCAGATGCTTGTTCAACACCAGAGATGCCTGCATTTAAAGGTGGATGGGTCGGTAAAAGGAAGACAAGCCTGGACCATGAGGTCTCCATTCTTCTCCGTTATCACCTTGCTAGAGGCCTGGCACTGCTCGTGTTCCCCACACAGAGTTTCTGCCTCCCTCCAGGTGCTTAAAGCTGACGTGAAAGCTGGAGAGATGCTGCAGGAGTGGGCTGGGAATACAAACGGTACCAAGAAAAGCGAAATAGGAGCTAATATCCCCTTGTCCCTCATGCCTATGATTATCCACATGCATGCAGCCTGAGACAAATGTGTCTAACACTGTCCATACCAAGCTGGAAACAGAGGCCAGCGCCCTGGCTGGCAGTGATGAGGCCACAGGAACTCGGCAGCAAGAGGGGGAGATGTAACTGTGGTATGTATAGCTCTGCAGTCCCCATGTTGAGCAGGTCTCCATGAGGAATAGCTTTTTTTTTTACAAACTCATTCTGAACTGCCCCCTGGAAGTATTTTTTTCTGCAGTTTCTAGTTGGGTTCAGTGGAGTTGGTGCTGGGCATGATCATTTTAGCTCCACATTCGGAGCAAAATTCCAACCACCTTGGAGTTTGTTTTGAGCCCCTGTGGGTGTCTCCCTTGGGCAAAGGCTGGTTCCTAGGCAGGCTGACAGCCTGGCTGGCTGCAGTGCCAGGAAGGTGAGGTGACTTGTGTACTGTGCCCGCAGCAAGGGGCCTGAGTACGAAGGGTGGCACATACACGCATGTGTTGGGCAAGCTGCTTTCACTGTACTACTTACTGGAATTTACTGTTCTCCCCAGCGATACCCTGGAAAAAAATCCAGTTATCAGCACTGACATACGTAAAGACCACATGCAGCTAAAGACAGGAGAGAGAATATTTGGGAGGCCCTGACAGGGCATCACCTGGACCTCAACAGAATGAAAGGAAAAAAAGCAAAGAAAAATGGAAGTGGGGTGCTGGTGGAGCTGGGAAGAAGCAAGACAGAGCTGTTTGCCATGAGAGCTCTGCAGATGGAGTTCAGAACATAGGAAACAGCACTGTCTCGCAAAGGAATCCACTGGTTGACCCAACTCATCTAATTTCTGACTCCCTGAAATCTCATCAGAACAATGCAGTGCCTTTGGTTTTGACTCCCCAGGACTGTCTGCTCACACTGCCAGTAGAATCCTATTAGGAACTGCAGTCTCCCTGAGCTGATTTTGAGACATGCCAATCACACGAGCTGCCCCCAGTCTTTTGCTGGGTCTGTAGATTCTCAGCATGCTCCAAAGCCAGAAAAATTTGCTCCCACCAGAACAGATATGGTCCACAGCACAGCAAGGGGTGTGAGTGTGCCCTGTCCTCAATTCGGCCTTGCAGTGTTCTGGATGTGAACAGACATGTGCTGTACTTACACAGTTTTTTTCTCCAGGCTTTGCAAATTTCCCTTAATGTTGTTGTATGCAGTTGATCGGCTCTTTAGGTCTGTTTCTATTTGAGTCACTTGCTAAAACAAAGTAAAAAAAATGAGTCAACTCAGTGCTTGAGATGTCATCCTAACCCCCCTCCTGCAAGGACACAGCTCTCAGGCCTTGTTATCTATACTGAACGAACACATCACGCCTTCCTGAATGGACTGAGTGTAAATAATTCATTCAGGCTGCGCTGTGTTTGATTTAATGTCAGAACAACAATTTCACAAAATAACTTCAAAATGGAGAATAATACGGCAGTAAATAAAAACAATAAAATATTGTAAAGAAAGGGATTAAAGTGCAGAAGCATGTCAATGTACTCTAGTAATTCTGATAAAGTGCCATATACTTACAGACTGGTTAGGTTTAAATATATGTATCGTTATTATAACACTAGAAATTAAAATAATATCAACTGCTTCAGTACAAGTACTGTGCCTGTTCCTGCCCAAACCAAAGGCAAGGCTCTCACTGACTGCCTTGAGAGGAGGGACCAAAAACTGCCAAAAGACATGCTTCCCATGCTGACATCTTAAAATCTTGAGTACAGTTTACCTTTGATAATGCTTCTGATATATTCTTCAGTGGCTGCTTTATGGGATATTTGGCCATGTCCCATTCAAACCGTGTCAGGTAGCTAATTAGATCAACTGAAAATGCAAAGAGATGCATTAAAGCAGGCAGCTTACCAGATGGCAGGTCAAAGTTTGGGTAGAAGTCCCCAGCTACAGCCTATGCATAACGTTGGTTACCACTGGAGAGGGGAGTGAACCAGAAGCTCACCTCTGAATCCTCATAGAAATTTGATCTAGATTAAATGGGCACAGATCGCATGCCCAATCTAATAATCTTTCTAAACATCCCCAAACTTACAAGTTGAACTAGAAATCTTTTCTGCATTATACCTAACACCACAGAACAAGCGCTACTGTAAAATTAGCAGGACACAGCAACGTGCAGCCACAGCCTCATGTAACATACCTCAATCTTGATTGTTGCAATATGCCTGAATTTAATCCCAGCAAGAGCTATCAGGACAATACTGACCCACGACTAGCAGTAATACTCAGGGTTGTTAAGAGTTTGATGAAAGGTATGAAGAGCATAGCTGATGTGACTTCAGTCAAGCGCTCACTGGAAATCAAAGTGATTCAGGTACGATGAGGAATTCCTCATTGGCTTTGCACACAGAGCTCCCCACCTCACACAAAGCCATACGGCATTTCTCTAAATGGATAAATCCAGTCACAGCATTCAAGAACAGAAACTCACAGCAATGCCCTGTGCATGCAACTTCCCTCTGCCCCCAAACAAGGCACCTATGAGGAACCATCACTTCTTCCCAGAATCAAGGGGAGATGACACATATGACATCCTGCTCCTAGAACAGGATCATGCTGGCTTGCTCTGTTTGAAGACCAAGGCTCCTTAACATTACAAAATGTTAATGCAGGGATGTCAAACTCATTTTCACTGGAGGCCACATCAGCCTCGCAGTTGCCTTCAAAGGGCCGAATGTAATTTTAGGACATTTATACAGCTCTAAAATTACATTCGGCCCTTTGAAGGCAACCGCGAGGCTGATGTGGCTGCCAGAGGAAATGAGTTTGACACCCCTGCATTAAGTCTTGGTACGTTATGGTACCAAACAAGGAATTCTTCTCTAGCAGCTCATGAAATCAGACACCTCTTTGCCTGAGTCCTGAGAGCCCTTAGGATGCCAAACTTATTCCTACATAGTGTTCTTGGGACACTTTATGGGATGGGATAAAGTCACACATACTGCCACAAAAGCAGAGGGGCCGGAACTGTCCCCCTGTGGGCCAGGGAGCCCAGAGAAGACAGCAGTCAGGGTCTCAGTGTCTAGACAAAGGCCAGAGGCACTGTCACCTGCCAGGTGGGCTCCCTTCCAGACCAGGAGGGTAAACATGGAGAATATCTGGGAAGCTGCTCTGGGGACATGGGAAGCAAAACAAGCTCAAGGAGCCAAGTGAAAGGAGGTGCAACGCTGGGGCCATTCAGCGCTCTTTGCTGCCTTGTCCAGAGGGTTAATTCAGTCCCACAGCCAAGTTTGAGCACAGACTTCAAGGGTGTGGGGAAAACCTTATGAGCTGAGATGCATGGAAAGGAATGTAAAACGTTGTGTAAATGCCTTACTACCAGGCTGAGGGTACTACCCTGCCTCATGTGATACCGAATACCCTTGGCAGGAGAGCACTATCCTTCCCATGGGCTTCTCTCACCCCACAACAGAGTCAGTTTACCCTATTAGATTTCCAAGTATGGAAAGTCTTATGTTAGGAGGAAACAGGCTTCTTAGCAAGGGATAAACTGCCTGGGAGGCAGACAGCAATGGCATGATGGTGTTCTCCTCAGCTTTCTAAAACCACAGCTGTGTAAACCTTCCCCACATCCAATGGACAGGAGTCACAAGGCAAAGATCCAACCTCTCCTGCTAAGGTCTGGTTGGGAATCAGCAAATTCTCCAGCACAGAGAGGTGTGCGGAAAGGGAGCAAAACTGCAGAAGGCAAGGAGAGCTCCTGTGTGCACAGTTCTCCAGCAGAGCTTGCTCGTGGTCTTTGGAGGAAAGTCAGTAAGGTCAAAAATACTCGAACAATAAAATTTATGGAACATTTTCAGCATGGCGTACATGATACACAAATTTTATCCTGCTGCCTCTCTTTTGAGCTTTCTTGCTTAGGCTCTGCTGTAGGATACGAGGAAGGGTTTGACCGTGATGAGACAGGCCTTCCTCATGTCCTACACTTTGCTAAATTCAATGCGAATGAAACCTGCATAGAGTATGGTACTACTGGGCTGTGTGGAAGAACAGTGTACTCACAGGCTCTTTAGAAACAGGCACCTAGCTGAGGAGATATGACAGTTCCCTGAACATGCCCCTTTATCCTCGCATTCCCTGAATCTCAGCAGAATTCAAAGGTTGAGCACAGCTTGAGTTCTCAGCCCATTTTACAAGTCCACTCTTGAGCAGAGCTCTCACTCTGGTGTGGTTTAGTTAAGCAGCCTGATCATGGGGATGGCACAAAGTACTGCGAACACATCAGCAGAAATGAGCGTAAAACGCCAAGCGGTGCAAGCACCCTGATGCTCCTGGAATGGCACTTCTCATTTATGAAACCTGTCAAGTCACTTCTGAAAGACTTGACACAGCTGCCCATCCAGGAGAGATGTCTCCTACCTACCCCAGTGCACTCACAGCTGCGCAGGAACACCACAGCCTCAGTCTCTCCTAACTCTGATGTACTCACCCAGCTCTAAGAGGCAACGTTAAATACTTTCCCTTCAAATCACTTAGTTCTTCAAAATGGTTACGCTTCCCATTTTGCTTCGTTTTGAGCTTATTATAAAGAATGGAGTTATTCCATCACTTACCAAATTTTAAAATTTATTTGGGTTTAACATTACTGTAAATGGAAAAGAATTTGGTCTGAATCTTTGAAAAAAAGCTTTACTTACATTTCATATTTTTTATTCTGTCATAAGCAATAAAGCACTCCCTGCTGTTGTGATATACTAAAAATTCCCTTTATTACACGAACACATGTTTTCTTCTACAAGAGAGACATCTCCATGCGGCTGCTTCCAGCTGTTCGCCACTGGAAAGAAGTGTGTGTGCGTTCACTCAACTAAAAGAGCTGTATTTTCTCATACTTTGCATTTTTCTTCACATGAATCTTACCAAATAACTGTTAGACACACAGCCATCGTTATCATCAGGTTGTGGACCAAACTGCTGTCTGGAACGTATACAACAGAGCTAAAATCTGAGAACGTGTATAGTGTAACTTAAAACAAAATATGAGTTCTGACCGTCTAATAGTCTGAAACAGGACCATGCGGCAAGAAGTCGTGTCTTATAATTTCGTTTCTGATTTCACGACTTCAAGGAAGTCTTCAAATTTAGGGTCCTTTTGCTAACCAGAAAGGGGAGGTGAAAGAATTTGTACAACAAAGCTGCTGCTGCTTATGAAGAATGACACTGGAACGCATTGGGTGAATCCTCATATACTAAAGCTGACTCCATTTTTTAAGATGTAGTCAATAGTCTTGGAAAGGTTAATGTCTTAGTTTAATATTATTTGCTTGGATGACTAAATCCAGAGGGCAGAAATTAGTAACACATGCAATTAGTAACACATCCTTCTATTACAACACATGCAAAGCTGATAGGGAAGGAAAATGTTGTGAAAAGAGGAAACAAAGGAAATAAGTTAAACCTGTTGTTTCTCAAGTCATAGGGATATCGTGATCAAGCTACGAGGTTGTTACTTGAGAAATCCATCGTAACCTGATCACTGTATCTCTACAACCAGACCAAGACTTGTCTCTAGCACTAATACACACAAATGCATGCTTGTAACAACACTGCAATCATCAATCTTCAACATACTTTTTAGACATTTCATTTTATCCTTTCGCCCTGAAACATAATAAGTGGGATTATTGTACTTGTCAAGTGGCTGTTCTCATCAAAAAAATCAGTCTTATTACATGCAAGAAGGACATTTCCAAAAGAACTTCCTCCCCATGCTTTACTCATACAGATCTGAAGTACAATACTGCAGACAGTCAAAGGCTGATGGAGTGTACACTCTTAGGTTATTTGTCTGACAGCTAATAGCATCACTTGACAAGCCTGTCACTAGCATGTGTAACACATCCAAATTTGCTGTACTTTTCCAGGACAGCTGGGGAGAAATTCGCTCTGAAACACACTTAGGGTATTATGAAACATGCAGAGAGATCTAGGAGCCACCAGTTCCTAAATGGTAATTTTGCCCTTGACACAGGCTGCCTTTGGGGCCTTGAGTACCATATTGGATAATAAAGCGGGGGAATCAGTTCATGGAGGTCCCAGGTCATTTTAGGAGTGAGGAAGGACATCTCCTGCTTTCATCTTCACTCCTCAGCCCTGATGTTAGAAACTATTTCAGTACTAGACACTGTACACTGTTCTGGAAGCAAAACTGGTGCTGGATGAAGCCTCTCATAACTTTGAGAAAAATGGCAGCAGGCTAGATGTGTTCTTGAAAATGTTGCTGCTGGTTGTCCTTTCTAATGTATGAGTGTTTGAATTCCACATGTTCATATTCCAAAGCAAAGGCAGCATTGATACATTACAAAAAAAAAAAAAAAGCAAAAAAACAAAACCACATTCACAGCACCTACCTCCATTGGCCAGAAGATTTTCCTGGACTTTATCTTTTGAGTCCTCCAGAACTTCTCCTATATACTGGGCTATTTTCTTCATTACACTTAGGTGTAAGAAGAGAAGCTTTGTTAGTGAAGTAACAAAATGAATATAAAACAGTCGCCACAATGATCTGATAAACATGGAGATGCCCAAACAAAACACTTCTGAAGCAAGGCAGATTAATTTGTAATTCAAATGATGACAAAAAAATCTATGGGATATTGCAGAATTAAATGCCGTATTTCTAATTACACTGATCTCTGTAAACACATAAGTAATATCATCTCCCCAGTGCTCCAGACTTCCAGAAGCTCAAGATTCAGTCTTCTGTACATTCATCATACTCATAGCAGAAACCAGAAGGCAAGAAACCCATGTTTACAACTCCAGAGGCAATGGAGGAACAAGAAGGTACATAGAGACAACATTGGCTGAAAATTGGTTCCATAAGATGCTCAATAAACACTTATGGCTTGTGGAGATAAGATTCT